>NC_091498.1:16797495-17130551 GCF_947461875.1 Haliaeetus albicilla | reverse complement strand
AAAGGACACTTACTGCAGTGTGATTATCTGAACATGCCCCAAACCATCATATTACTACAGCTTAGTGTGTCACCACTTGCAAGAGGAGTCATTGCTAACCACCTTTATGATTTAAATATACTCAAGTGGATTTATACCAATGAACTCTTCCTTGCATTTGCAATGGGTTCAGGGCACTCTCTGTCACCTAGAGCTGCTCAGATGAAATGCAAAAGTTGTTAGGGTTTTGGTAACTCAACAGCTTTTGATACTCTATGGATCTCCTATGAGAGTCATGTGTCTTAATTAATCTGTCAAGTGCTTCAATATCCATGGAGAGAAGGTGCAGTATAATGCAAGAAATTGTTATTTATAACTCTCCCTCCTTTCTGCACAAAAAGCCACATTACCTCAGATTAAATCCTATTTTAATGACAGCAAACCTAAAAAAATAGTGCAACTTCTGTTAACTAAATGCATTCCAGACATCTAAGTTTCTTGTCCTGCCAGGTCAGAACACTACCAGGTTCTGCCATTAACCTCCTGCTGCATGAGCACAGCACAGCTTTTCACTTTTCTGGGCTTCTCTTCCAACTCATCTCTATGGAGATGTTCTTCCTGTCAAGATTTGTCACCGTGTGCATTTACTAAGTAGTAGTAGTTATTTTATCAATAACAAAGGAAATTTGCTATTGATCTTAGCAATAGTCTTAATATACTTTGTCTTCATTGCTCTTCTGGAATAACAACAACTGGAGGGCAAGTTTAATTTAAATCCAGGGAGGCATATGTGGAGCGCAGCACCTAGCAGTACATATGTAGATGATAACATGCTTGAACAGCCTGGACAACAGAGTACTTGCAGTGGCCCATACATCAAGACTTAAGCTCCAGCAGATGACGCAAATTTAATGATGAAAAATAAAAGCTTAAAATGCCAGATAGTAGCAGCAGCTTACAGTGAACAAAACAAAACAAAAATAGTAATGAAAGCCTGACACCTAGACTCCCTCTTACACTGGAAAAATATCTTCCTGGAGCAAGACAAGCACATTAATAATGCAGCAGTTTGTAAAAGCAATTCCAACTATAAGGGTCCAGGAAATGGAATCTCAACAGGATAAGCAACACTTACAAGCTCCTGCTAAGATGACTCCTTCAGCAAGCCAGAAAATAACTTACAAACAACTCGCAGTTTGCACTTGAGTGGCACACTTAATACATGTTCAAAGTGCCCAATCTGGAGGGAAAAACACTGTAATTATAGAGATAGTGTAACTTGTGCAGGCCAGGCCACTAAACACCCATTGTGGGTCTTTCAGATCTTCTTCTAGTTTTACAGGGCACATTAACACAAAGCTCAGAGTAGTTTTTACTGCAGACCCTATAGGGGAGATTTATCACTTTCTGTGATTTTTTTTATTACTGATTTTGGGGATGTTTACTTTTTCTGAGATCCTGTTTTGCAATTTTTCTGTGATTTTAGCTGGTCCAAAGATGTTTTGCTATTAGTAAGTTATCTGGTTGCCTGTGCTTAGACTCCAAGTGCAGCTCTGTGGTGTTAAAACCAGGAACTGAAATGAAATGCAAGGCTGTCTGAAGCAACAGAAGATGAGCTGGATTCTCTTGGTTTTCCCTTAATCCAGGGCTTTCCCTTAATCCTCCAGTGTTGCCCCTCACCTGTTTCTGTTTCCTGATCTGTCACATAAGGTAACAGTTCTTATCCAGCAATCTCAAAAGTAAATTGTAAGGATCAGTTTGTCAACACTCACTTAAATCCATATAAATTGCTTTGAGCATAGAAAGCACTAAGATGCCAAGCAGCTTCACTGCTGTGATACTCAATTGGATCCTTACAATGTCTTGCCAATCTATAAAGATGCAGAAAGGATAAAAGCTCTGTTATTTTTTTGTTTGTTTGGGTTTTTTTTAAATGGGCTGCATAAGGATTGCTTTCACCTAACATAACACATAAAATCTTTTGGAAAAATAAAGTCTCTATCCCTAAACATTCTCAAATAAAACTAACTGCTCCATAGTATGTAAATGGTCTGCTGTGGGTGCTCCCCATCATAATTAAACACAAGAAAGCAAGGAGAAAGAGAAAATGAGTACATACACAGAAGACCTCTTTCCAGAGTTACAAGGTGGCAATTTCTTTACTGTAGACTTCTCTAGCAAGCTGGATTATTTTTTATTACTCCACTATTTGGTGAGCTTACTTCCCATTTTAATTGGCCTGCTCACTGCTTTATTACACATGAAGAGGTTTTGGGTTTTTTTATTGCTACACATGCTATAGCTTAGCAGCAGAGAACAGCTTTTCAAAGAACAATGCGAGCGTGCTACATGGGCCACCAGGTGTACATACCACAGTGCTTGAATGGGTTTGTCATTGTTCAGAATTACACAGCCCTGAGCAAAACACAATCCAGCCATAGTTTGTTTTCCTGTCAGGAAGCTGAACTGAGAACAAACATGAGACTTGCATAAAAAGATAATGCAGCTTTTCTAGCTATAATAAAAACAAACAAGCAAATGGGTTATGTCCCACCACTTATTTACACTCCAATTCACTTGTGTATACCCACTGCTCCAGAGTACATTCACAGATAGCCCACCTTTCTCTGCTGCTCCCACTGCACAGAAATCACCACTTCAATTCCACACTGAGCCCCTCTAGCTCTTAGTCACTCCCACGCTGAACTCCGCATTGCTAGAAATTCTGCTGGGGCTTCAAGGAAAATTAAGGAGACAACATTTTTGTCAAATGGAGTCATACAACAATTTATCCAATGCAGAACTTCTCACATCATTGTGTGACATCAATTTGCTGTGACAATAACTGCAAATATGCAGGATGCTGGGAGAAGGTGGATGGTGTCAGGCAGAAGGCATTTGAAATGAGAAGTTGTGGATCAGGGGTAGGTGGTTGAACCTCTATGTTGAGAGATGGGGTCAGGGAGGTCTGAGGACTGCTGAGGGGTTGCTGCTTCCACTGTCAAATATTCATTTTTGTATATAAAATTGCAGCAGTTCTGGGCCTGTTTCAATGACCTCTCCTCCGCACACCATTACCAATTCCAATTTAACAAGGATTAACAAGGCTACAGCATGCTGGGAAAACACAGGACTTCTCCAGGTAACAGCTAGGAGGGTTGACTTGCCTCTGACTTGGTGGAAGATCAGTGCAGACTGTTCTGATACTTCATTAGTGAAAAAGGATACATGAGCTCAGGTAAAGCTATTAAGCTTAGGTATTTCTCCTAGCTTATTGAGATGATCGGTACACAGGCAAAGTATTAGCTATGAAGTTTCTGCCTTCTGCTACCTGCTGTCAAATGCCCTAATTTGGCTAGTGAAAAACTAATGCCAGCTGTAACCTAATAAAGAAAAAGGCCTTGGACTTTGCATGCATAACCAAAACCTGTCTGAATGACACTACAAACCTGCTGTTGCAGCATTTGTTCTCTCCAGGGTATACAGTTCAGCATAAAATGGAAGACAACAGAGGAAGGTATCTTTGTTGCACAGACCTACGAACACATGACATCCAATATTTTGAAGCTGAAGTCAACAATGCCAACTTGCTATATGGATTATGAAGTGGGAATTGGTTAGCACATATTGTATATGTATCTTTGCTTTAACTCTGCCTCTCTCTTCCCCTGCAAAAATCAACAACTGCCAACTCCCCATCTCCCTGCCACCAGGAACTGGCCGCTTTCCTCCATCACTGGCATTACCCAGCCCTTAGCGTGCCCAGGAATTTCACTGCCTGCCTCATTGATGGTATTTCTTGGCAGTCCCTCATAAATATGGGACATCATGTTCTGACCTCAGGAGACCCACAGCATGAGAGTCAGGAACCTAGTTTAAAAGGATAGGTATTCCCGTACTATGAAGGGCCAGTATTTCTGTCTGGGTGTATGGATTTGAGTGCATACTCCCTGGCAAAATAAGGCAGTGGAGAGGGGACGAAACCAGGACTTACATGATGTTCTAGTCCTCAGGCCTGGTAAAACCAAATGTTTCATAGCTACTCTTCAGAAAGGAGGGAACTGACCAAACTGCTAGGTTTGGGTTGTGGTTTAGAAGGATACCTCTGTAATCTCTTGCTAGCCTACCCAAAAGAATGACAAATGCCATCCACTAGTTCTGTTCTCATAGGATATCAAACTTCCATTTCAACAGATAGACATGGGATCTCCAGAGTTCTCTGTCACATTTGCAGATGCAAGAGCTTTGGCTCTATTATAGAGCACAGGTTTATCCCAAATTAATCACCTGACCTTTTCACTCATCACCAACATGCACCCAATGCATTACACAAAGAGGTCTCTCCCATCTCCCCAGCAACTCGCATTTTTGGTATCACTTTAACAGCTGCTACAAAATGTAGTTAATTGATTACAGATAGAAAGGATAAACTTGCCATGCACTACAAATTCAATGTAAAACACATGACAACAAGAAACTGAGAAAGGGAAAATCTACAGACTGAGTTTTTATGAGCAAGTCTGGCTCAATAACGAAAGGTTCACAACTGTTCTAGTGACTGCAAACAGCTTTGAACAGAGGACACAACTCACTGCTCGATGGAGACCAGAAGCTGAGTTTTCTACACACTGAAACAAGCCACAGAATACCTACTGATTTCAACAACAGAATGATTCTGGCCTAGGTGGATGTTTTCTCTGAAAGGAGGAAAATATGACAAGAATAATAGTCTTGCAGCTAAAACACTGAACTCCAAGGACTTGCATGTAGCTCCCGACCCTGCAAGAAGCTTCTTATTTCACTCAGGCAGGTCACTTCAGAGTAAAGCCATTTCCCCTGGGGTGCAATTAAAAAAATTATATACTCATAAATTGCAAAAGTAATGACATACATGGGTTTCTTATTTTCCCCTGTGAATAGGAATAAATTGATGACAAAAGAAAGCATTCCTTACATTTTCTTTGTATGTTTCTAACCACATAGTCCTGTGCAATGAGCAGAAAAACTCCATAATGTTTTTTCTTTGGCCACTTTAGAAGGAACAACTTTTTTTTCCCCCAGGTTTTAAAAAAAAAACAAAACAAAAAAACCAACCAAAAAACATGTGCACTGTTTTGCAAATATAACCCTCTATGACAAAGAAGTCTATTATGAATATCTTGATGCCCAAGTTAAAAGGACAGCCTGCCAAGAAAATTGTGATCATCCAGTTTGCAGTCTTTAACTATCTCCGTAAGATCTATTCTGCACACCAGCAAAACTTGAATTTTCCCAGAATAAAGCCAGGGAGCATGTACAGTTTGTCCTTGCTCTCCCACCACTCTCATCACTCACTAATAGCTACTTCGGAATTGATTTCCTGTGGGGCTAAATTACCTTCAATTGTGATATTCCTGTTATCTCACCAACCTCCTTTGTCACCATAATTTGGTCTGATGTAGACATTGGGGAGATAAAACATACATACTATACATAATTTTAAGCCCACAGTTGAGAGCTGCAGCCTGAATGCAGCCTTAAACACAACAAAGTGCCTTCCTGAAATCTGCTGAATTTAGGATTATAATGAGGATAAAAACCAAAGCTATGTCTTGACCAACTTCATTGGACAACTATGTTCTTTTAAATAAGTTACAAGCCTACAAGTGAAATTGTGACATGAAGCCTGTATCTTTTACCAGTCTCACCAGTTCTTTAAATAATGAGTCAGGGAAAAATAAGCCAGCAAACCTTATCCTTTTTTGGAGACACAACATCCTTGGAGCTGCATAACAGTGTTTTTGTTCCAATTTAAAAACAGCATGAAATGGACAACAGAACTTTGTTTTCCAAATGGCCCTAGATTCAAAAGATGTCTAACAGGCTAAGGCTACTAAAGACTGATGTTTGCATTTTCTTCTACTGTCCCATTAAGCTGTACCATTAATGCAGCAAATGAATAGAAGCATCATAAGACACAGTGTTCTGCTATTTAGAAGTTGGCTGGCTTCTGTCCCATTAACAACTTCTATCTTAACAGAATTTTCAAAGAAACAGACTTATTGAATCATGTTTAGTCATGCCTGAATGCTCACTGACATCAGAGCTTAAAAGCAATACCTGCTCTCAAGGGACATTTTTGCCATATCTATGTTCCACACTAAGTTCTGGGTTGTATTTATTTATTTCCTAGAAGCATGTACACCTCACTAGTGAACAAAAACAATTTGGTTTCTGAGGCTTAGTCCTCCCCATCCACAAAAGGGCAATTAAAGCTAGCCTATCTCTTTTGTAAAACACTTTGAGATATGCTCATGGGAAAAGCTGTTTAACACAAAATTATCAGTCTTTGCCACTGATTTCTAGGGAAGGAGCAGAACATTGTCCTTTTCTTCTCCCCTCTCCAACTACCTGCCATTCTCCCTCTTAAATTAGGTGCAAAACCTATGCGTAGTCAAGTGCAAAAAGTTATTAGTTGAACCTGAGAGGCCAGTTCCATAATTTGACTCAACACTGTAGAAATAAGTTCCACAGGACTGAGGTTTGTGTAAGCAGATCAGAACCTACCTAATAGTGTGTGAGACAAGACAAATAGGCTGCATTAATATAAATCAATAAGCACTACTACTGAACTTGCAGACACAGTGTTTCAAGTCGGGCTTTTACTTCAGAATCCTGCTGCCTCATACACCTTGCTCCAGGTACAGAAACCAACAGCAAGAGTGTGACCTTCAGTGCCAGCAGGAAAAGGGTCCAGAAGCATCAAATCCAGTAGAATTGCTTCTACTAACTACATATGCTGTCAATGTGGCCTTACAACTGAAAAACTGATTTCTAGAGAAGACCACTGAATACCAAAACCTAACACTGGTCTAAAACACTTTCAGGAATGCTTTGTTTTCCTCACTAATACATTGTTTTCCAACCACTAAGAGTTTTTCTTTAACTTCAGTGTAGTTTGGTTGCATTTGATGTTCTTTTTACACACTTTTTTATTTAAAGCAACAAAACCCATCATAATGGATGAAAAAAGCCAGTATTTTCTGACATCTGGTAGGCAGCCTCACACATTTGAGATTCTACAAAGCATTAATATCAAAAACTGCCAGGAGCATACCTTATGCAGTAGGTTTTTATCAGACTGAAAATTAAAGTGTCACTTGCAAATAGTACAGGCATAAAACTGACTAATTTAATTCCATGGTGCAAGGAACAACTGGAGCAACTGAGGATGAGGGGTGTGAAGGGAGAGCCAGCTGCATCCTTCACTAGGACATCACGGGGGAGGTGGGCTGAGGATCAGCTCAGGGCATTCCGGCGAGCGATGCATATGCCATCAGGCACAAACCTGGCTGCAAGGAGTCTCTGTAATCCTTTCAGTGGCTTGTTCTAGATGATTATGTGAAATGGTGGTGAAGGTTTTATTTTAATATGCTTTCTCCTTTGACAGTCTCTCTTTTCAAGTAAGTTATATCCAAAATAATTATATTTAATATCCCAGTTTTTCCCAGTGCCACAGAACACCCAGTCATTTCTAGCCTGACCTTGCTGATTTCAGGGAGAAGAAATATGGCAATTTTTTCTCTTTTAGACTTAGCTGAAAGCTCTGCAAAGAGCTCTCTCTAAGCAAGGTGCATAAGAATACAGATTTACCTAATAAGCTTTACTGCAAAAATGAAATCAAAACAAGCAAACAAATAAGGTTGGGTAGCCAAAAACAAGCAAAACTCTATCACACTAATGAAGTAATCTGTATCTAGACATCTCCGTCATTCTGGAAAGGAAAACCACATTTCATCACACCTCCACCTGTGTGCAGTCCTTGCTCAAGGCACAAGACTTAATATACTATTGAGCGTATGCTATTTGGAACTTCTATGTTGTCAAAGAAAACATGCCAAGATAGGGAATAATCTCACTCAGTTCCTTATTCTTCTATTTATGAGTTTAAAAAAAGAGTAAGGAGCAGAGGATAGATTAAAAAAAAAAATAATTGTGTCAAATCCTAACTCAGTTTAGCTACCTGCTTTTCCTTTCAGCCTTACTCCTGTTGCTCCCAAGTAGTATTTATTTGTTGCCAAGCAGCAGAGAGCTAATTAGTGTAATGTCATGTTTCCTTGTTTTCATCACTTGTTCCTTCCCACTTACATGCACACTGCTCCTCAACTTAGCTATATACAGGACGAAATCCCAGAATAAATAGAAAGGGAAATTGGCTGCAAGAAACAAGATAACTGAAAGCATAGTCTTGCACTCAACCTGTAGAAACAATCCCTCCCTCAAAGCACTTACTCTTACTAGTAAAAATCACCCCTTAAGCTTTGGCCACAGAACACACATTAACATCTCTAGCCACGCAGCTGGCAGGCTTGGGCTGTGCTGCTAACCTACCCACCGAACCAGCCAGCTGAAAGCTACAGCAGGTATTCCCCCAGGAGATACAGTCACTGCAGTACTAGTGAAGCTCCTGTTGAGGGCAATTTAGAGAATTCAGTATTTGTGCTGCAGTGCCCATAGGAAAAAAGAAAAACCCAACAACAGCTTCTGTCAATTCATTTGCTAGAATGAAAGAGATGCCTTAAAGCTACCCACTATAAACCATTTAGACACACCACCTTCTCCCCTTGTTTTTCTTTGCTTCCTCACAATAGTAATCTTTTTCAGAGTGGTAGAGAGCAAAAACATTTTGTCTTCCAAGATACAGACTAGCTTTGCATCAGCACTCTTTTTTTTTAACCCAGCAATACATGTCCCTGGTATTGCAAGAAGGATTTACTGCCTTCTCAGAAGGCTCCAGTCTATTTCTGTATTTGAAATAGCAGAAGGACCTAAGAACAAATACTCCTCCCCTTTCACACACATGTGCACAGATGAGAAAGGGATCCCCGAATGCAGAAACTGACTGCACATACAAATCAAATAAAGAGAAGGGGGTTGGAGGGCCAAAATATGGCAGCCACGGCAACGCCAAGTAGAGACTGACTGTGGTGGAGACAGATCTTCTAGTTACAGCACATCAGGGAAGGCGGTTTTCTAGCTCCCATGGCCACTACTCTTCACCATTAGCCAAGAGACTCTAGTTCTCCACATTGTTTTCCATTCCTAGCACTTTTGCCAAATGCTAGAAAGTTATGATAAACCAGAGGCTTTATCTGAATTTCTGGTTACAAGACTGTGGCCTAATGAGTCAACCCAACAGCCATTTATGACTTAGAAAAATCAACAGTTACAAAATTTATTGTCAGGTGCAGAAGGAAACTCAAGTGTTGCCTTTCAGCAGGAGATCAGCAGTTAACCTCTCTTTTTGTAATTGCTGACATACCATCTTCTACTACATGAGCTTTTTTTGAAAAAAAGGTGGGTGTTACTTTGTAACACCTCTCTGCTTCCCCATCTTTGACCCAATTACCTTCTATTTGAGCCCTAGCCTTAATGACCACATCACATCCAGGGTCCTTGGCCATAGGATTAATGAAACCAGGCCACTTCCCAAACATCTCCCAAGTAACAATGCCAGTTGGCATTTTCAAAGCCTAGAGAGGAAAGTTCAGCCATGTGGCTACCATTAAACCTAAATGACAGCTGAGAAGAGAAACCCTCAGTCAATGTTGAAAATATTTAATCCCAGAGAACAAGCCAGAAATTCAAGTCCACATATAAGAGCATATGACACTGTAATAAATGCATTGCATGATACTTCTTGCATTCATGAGCCACTGAATCAGTCTAGATATTCTTTATGTTCAGGCAGCTCAACTATCTTGATACAGTTCCCTGTCTGGCAGGCAATGGGGAAGGCTGGGTAAGTGCAGCGTATCTGTCAGTTGCGGCAGACAAGAACATCTTGTACTTGAGCTGCTTGTTGAGTAGGTTTGAAAGGCAGACAAACTGGCAGACTAATTAGATTTTTTTAAACTGTGGTATTGAAAAGTAAAATCTTTATAACATGCTATCAATTTAAACATGTTTGTGCATGATACCAAATTATCCCCATCAATAACAACAACATTTAAGCTTCAACTCAAATAGCAGGGAAAGGGTTAATAATGAAATTAAAAATATTTCGATCTAAACTGAGCTTTGAAGAGATCCCAGCATTCCCCATCCTTATTTTTTGAGGCAATCATCACTAAAACTAAAAGATACCTCTGCGGGCTGGAATAACTGAAACTAAGAAGATGGATTGAACCAACTCAATATATCCATCTTTGCTAAGCAACTGACTAAAGAGGTAAAAAAGTAGTTTGCAATGATCTGAAGGGCACTTTGACCAAGGAGTGAAAAAGCTGAGCAAAACAAAGCGGCATGTAAATAGGAACTATGGGATGAGAGAGCATGATAAGGCTTTAAAAAACAACAAAAAAATTTCCACTCTGGAATTCTGCCTTAAATGAAGGGAAGTTCACCCCTTATAATCCCCTGAATAACCCCGGAAAGGCCACCCCGTTACAGCAGGATGTACAAAATATACCTTTTAGCGTTTTGCACTCCAAGATTTGTAAGAATGATGTCTCATCTGATATGCCAAAAATTTAGGGTTAAAGCAACACCTATTAACTCATTTGCTCATCTTTAATACTAATGGGAGTTATGTATGCATGTGAAGAATTAATAGGATTTTCTGAGCAAGCAGCAAGAATGACTCATGCTAATGGTCATTACACAAGAACACTGAGAGGACTGTAATGTCACGCTTATGAGCAAGCATATGTTGTTCAGGGAAAATAAGCCAAGGACCTTCAAAATCCAATGGCTGTGTTAAATCCCATGACATCTGCCTAGGTATCTATGGGTTTTTAAAGGCAGCTTCTTAGCCTTCCTGCTCTTACAGCACTGCTGACACCACTACTCAAAATAAACAGATCTGAGGGAACTTTCTACAACTCAGCTCTTCAGTAACTCAGAATCTTAGTTGGTTTCAGATCGTAAGCTTTTGCATAACTATTGAAACAACACAGCTATAAATACAAGAAATGAATGCAGTAGGCACTGCTTATTTCTGAAGAGCTAGATTTTGTTCCCCTCCCAGTGATATGCCCACTGCATGTCCCCAAATGAGTCATCTGTGCAGGGGAAATACCTCCAGATTAGCAGATTAGGAACAGCAGATCATACAGACTTGGGCACAATATCATGGCTACGCCCCTTCCAGATCCAAGCTCCTTATGCACATGCAGCTCTGATAACCTTGGACTGCATATCCCAGTACGTCCTCCTTCCAGAGTCAAGCAGCTCAGAGTCTCAGCACAATGCTCCACTTGGACAAAAAATTGTTCTCCTACAAGGGCCTACTTTTCCTTGTGCATACAAGCCAGTGACAAAGTCTGCAAAGTGGGGAGTACAGATGGGGGAGAGGAAAGCAAGGCATACAGTGCTGTTGCACCCACCCAAGCCAGCAATGCCACCAGAGGCATGGTCGGAAGGCAGGTCCTGGCCTTCACTGCACATCCATATCAGCACACAGGTGTGTGAACTTTTTGCATAACTTACACTGAATTATGTAATCCTTAAGTGTTTGCTAATGAGCAGAGGCTACCACAAATTATTAGTGAAAACAATCTAATAAGGGGAAATCCTGAATAAACATGACCTGGTTTAATAATAGGCAAACCATGCTTTTGGGCCAAGAAATGATGCATATTATCCCAGGAATAAAAGTTACTGACCTATAAATAGTAACAGGTCTACTACTAGTATTAGAAAAGACAAACCTAGGAATATGCTTGTTTGCATAAGTTGCAGTTGATCTTATTTGGTAAGACTATAAATGTACTAATTTGGTTTTAAAAGTAAAATCAATTGTAAATTTATTTAGACCAATTTACCTGCCTGCCTGTTGTACATCACTGGGCCTGTATTGATTGTTTGAGATGGAACTCATTCCAAATTGTATTGATTTAATTCATTAGCAAATTTTTAGTGAAACATATTTTGTGGTTTCAGGGCAGAAGTACTTAAAGCTCCTTTTAGAGACGGCTGGACTGGAGCAGGGGGTATTGGAAGGGGCCTAGGGTTTCTCCAATGAGTAAGATTTACAACCAGCAATAATACGAATCATCTGTTTCAGATGGAAGAACCATTTTCTAAACAATAAATAAGAAAAACTAGGAGTGGAAAAAGCCTAGATGCATTGATAGGGGAAAAAAAATCCAGTTGGTGAAATAAGAATAGGGTGAATAATTCATAAATAGTACAATGTATTGGTCATTTTAACAGACATTTTGATTTATGGATTTAAGTGCCTAAAATAGCTCAACAATTTATAAAGCATCTTAAAATCAACAGATCGTGAGTAGATTTGTCTGGCTTTACAGCAAGGCAGTTGAGCTGCATTTGTTACCTTGGTAACTGAAGGTACCTCAGTTACCATGGCTACAGCTCCTTTAAAATACGGTTGGCAATTCCTCACTCTCCAACTTGTATGACTATTTTGAAAAGGAAAAAAAAAATCCTAGTACTATGTCAACACTTGTATTGAGACAAAAGGTCTGTAAAATGCGAGTTTTCTCAGCCCACAAGGCCAGGTTAAGAATAAGCTAATTTTTCTGTTGAAAATCTTTAGCTCACTGAGAAACCATGTCATAAAGAGCTTGATCATCACATACTCAGTGCAACAGTTCACATCAAAAACAGCTCTACTGCTCCTTGGAAGAAACAGTGCAGAAATAGACTCCTACCATGTTGCAATTTCTCTGTGTATCAAGGTTCCCCACAAAAGGGCAGCTGCCTAGATTGATTAATGAGACATGGGAAAAAGAGTCAGAAATCCTGGGTTCTTGTTTCTGAGGCAAAGGAGGTGGCAACAGGGAACGCATTCACCTCCCTTGATTCCAGTCAGTACCCAAGATAGGCTTCCTATACTGTCCAGAAAGCGCAGCTTTATGCAGGAAACAATTTACTACACTCAAATCAGTGTCCTCTGAATTATCCTGAAGTTAGAGGGGCATTTATGTTGCTACGTTGCAAGTAATGTGTTTAGGGAAGTTGCTTGCGCCTAATGCATCAAGATGGGAAAAGGGCTTTTCCACCTTTCCAGAATATTGTGCCCTTTGATCTGAAGCACAGAACATTCAAGGAAGAGGTCACAATGGGAAGCTACCTCTTTCTCCTCATTAAGGTTATACTGGAAGTTAAATATTTAAATACTTCAAGCTCTGATTGAGAAATCAATAATTATTTTTAAAAAAATATCACAAAGTTTGATTTTGGCACCTTTTAATTACCCAACTAGCTCTACATTTTAAAATCACCTTACCTTTTCCTGCTGGGAAGCAGTTTCTTGTTCTCTCCTATGACGTTTACTTGCACATAGTTCACACCCTAAGCAGGCCTGTGGCAGCACACAATTGCCACAGATCACTCAAGTATTAGAAATGGAGTGGGTGAAAATAACCCCTCTGGGGTGAATGCTATTTTCCATCCCTGCGGGCTAACAGAATATCTAGCTTGAACGCAACTCCCAGCTTTCTCCTGTGTTCTGTGACTTCAGCCCCAGCCTCCTCTCCCCCATCTCTTCGTTTTCTGTAGCTGACTGTATTCACCTCAGTTACTACCCACAAGTCTATGAATTGTTTTTGTCAAACAAGTCAGCATTATAGACCACTCTTTATTTTTAAAGACCTTATTTCTAAATAGACTTTTGTATGTAACTGTTTGGCCCAAGCTCTTCTTTAGGCAAAGAAAGGCATGCTGCAGAAAGGACATGGGACAGCAGTCTGTCTCACATTGAGGAGAGAAAATACAACTCATCCAGATGTTCCCAGGGAGAAATTATATTCTTGGAATCAATGCACGTCCAATATCAGTTCATTTCACCCGTTTCCCCTTCATTTTTTATGCAGTTTTATGCCTATTATATAGCAATATTTGCTAGGGAAGATTTCCAAAAGTGATTAGTGATTTCTGGTGATTCACAGATAATGAGTCTCCAAACCAAAATCTCCTTGAGGGCCAGATTTTCATAAGCTGGCAGTCTGATCCTGTTAAAATATCCGATAAGAAATCTTAGTGTTGAGGACTTCAGAGTCTCATGACAAAATATTGAAGTCACTAGAAAGGGTAGTGGAAAAGTTCTCACCCTTCTCTAACCCAGAGTGGCCATATCTAGAAGTATTGATGTAGCAGAGTTGCACAAAGAAGAACAAAACTCTGAGAGCCTACACAGATCTACAGCACTGCCCCTCCATCCTTTACATCCCACCCCCACACTCGCTATGTGTTGGGACTCACTGCACTGCAAGGTTAAAAGAAAGAGCATGTGTGTTGGTTTTGGCTAGGATAGAGTTAATTTTCTTCACAGTAGCTAGTATGGGGCTATATTTTGGATTTGTGCTGGAAACTTTGTTGATAACACAGGGATGTTTTCGTTATTGCTGAGCAGTGCTTACACAGAGTCAAGGCCTCTTCTGCTTCTCAGCCCACTGCACCAGCGAGCAGGCTGGGGGGGGGGGGGGGGCACAAGAAGTTGGGAGGGGACACAGCTGGGACAGCTGACCCCAACTGACCCAAGGTATATCTCAGACCATATGTCATCACGCTCAGTATATAAAGCTGGGGGAAGGAGGAGGAAGAGGGGGGACATTAGGAGTGATGGCGTTTGTCTTCCCAAGTCACTGTTAGGCATGATGGAGCCCTGCTTTCCTGGAGATGGCTGAACACCTGCCTGCGGATGGGAAGTGGTGAATGAATTCCTTGTTTTGCTTTGCTTGCATGTGTGGCTTTTGCTTTACTTATTAAACTACCTTTATCTGAGCCCATGAGTTTTCTCACTTTTACCCTTCTGATTCTCTCCCCCATCCCACTGTGAGGGAGGTAAGCGAGTGGCTGTGTGGTGCTTAGTTGCCGGCTGTGCTTAAGCCACAACAGCATGGCTGAAAGACTGAGCTGGAATTTCATAACCAGATGGCTTTGAACTCTGCAAACAAAAAGTTCTGGGGGGACTGTATCTTGGCCAACAGACACAGCATCCTAACAACAGCTTAGCACTCAGAATCTGACAGTCCTATCCATCTCTGTGGATGTCTAGATATTAAGACACATATTTTGAATGATAACCCCTAATTTTGCCCCAATCTAAGACCTCAATACTGGTGGCTGTGTAGTCAAAGTTAAAACAACCCACTCGGGTAATACAGGCTTTAACCTTTGAGCCTCACAATCACCTTTGTCTATGGAACAGAAGTAGTATCTACTTGTTTTGCCTTAAAAAACAGTTGCAGAGATTTATAACTAAATTAACATTTCAAGAGCACTTTCAAGGCATAAAGAGTTCCACACTGTTAAATGCTATGCAATATTTCAGGTTCTCTGTAGTGCAGGTAGATGCATAATATTCAAACAAAGCTATTTCAAATGAAGGCCATTTCCTTTATGCTGGAGGATAGAATTCAGAAGCTAAGTTGGTTCTTCAACCACAGTTCATGTCATACCTGCACATGCACTTAAATAAACTAACGAAATGCAAATATACCACAGATGATACAGCCAGAACGCAGCAAACAATTAAAGATGAGAGGATCCTATTATCCCCCAAGATGTTGAGTGTACTGCAGGACGCAAGCCAAACATGGTTGCATAATATTGCTAGCAAACCTCTTAAAAAACTATAAATTCCATTCATCTTATGTAGAAAACAATTTTCCCCTATGTTGAGGCTATGACTTACCTTGTATTCCTTTTCTAATCTTTCTATCTTTCTCTTAACCTTGACTGCAAAGAGGTTGCTTTTAGAAGTGTTTGCTTGTTGCTTATGCAGTATACCTCACTGTAGGTGTTTAAAGGTCTCCTTCTCTCAGTAGTGCAGCCCCAGCTAAAGGGGGTTAACAGAGAGAGGTACTTAGTGCAGCTCCCCAGCACCAGATGAGACAGTGGCTGTCACAGTAGCTACCTGCAAAGTGCTGTTGGGAGCCCTTTTTAACTGCTGAGAGCAAGACAACAATGCTGTGCCATCAGCCCTGAAGCACTACCCCTGGAAATCCTCTCTCTGCAAGAACTTCACAGCTGCTAACACTGAACTGGTTTATGGGAGGGGTGGTCATTATGGGTAACTGATAGCCAGGTTAGTATCACAGATGTTATAGGTGACTCATCAATTTAGCCTTAAAAACGTAACAATGAATACAATTTTCTTTTTTAGTTGCTCTCCTACATATAAGCACAGAGTTTTTGCATGCCTGTAGGTATGCACTAGCGTAGCTAGATTGGGTACAGTGAATATACATGGTAGGAGAAAATATTTCACCAGGGCAAGAAAGGATGATACCTTCTCCTTCAAATCAGGACAGTGCTGTCAGCAAGTGGAGTGGGAATGTGCACTAACTGCCCTATATTGCGTACCGTGGGATGGCAGGTGCCCTCGTGAGTTTGGGCTGTAGCTGTCCTATCTCTTCCTGAAGTTTTCTATGGTCACAGGATGCCTTGTAATGACTGGAAGTCCTGGACAGGCACATGATTTGCCACAGTATTTCAGAGGTACCTTCATGGACAAAATAAGAACTTACTACAGCTTCTGTGCCAAGCCCAAAGTGATTCTTTTTATGTAGGTAAACTCAAACTCTGGAAGGCATCTTTGAAATCTAAAGTGCTGCCTAAGTTTAAAAGAGAAACCTAACAAGTGTTACCAAGCTCCACAGCAAAAGGACATTTTCCTTGGTTTTCATATATGGGAGCAATAATTTCTTACAGCAAAGACAAAGGCAGTATTCAAAGAGTTTCAGAAGACACTCTAGGATACTTAGAACAGACTAAGGTGCTCACTATTGAGAAAAAAATACCTTTCCCTAAATATCTGCCTGGGAGGAGCAGTCCTGGCAGACCTGGAAGAGAGGAGAGGGGCTGTGGCTAGCAGAAGAAAAGGCAACACAGGCAGGAGACTGAGGTTTCAAAAATCCATGGTCAAATATGAAAAAGGTTGCTCTGTATCTCCAAAGAGGAATTCTATAACAATTACTTTTGCTACAATATTGCTCTGGGAGAGAAATTGGATTAAGAATCCCACCATTGCAGGCACTGCAGACCCAAACTGCTCACCTCTGGGGGCTGATGCCTTCTGGATCTTCCCCTTAGTCCTGCTGAAGATTTGACAGCTGCTTATTTTAATTTGTCTTGAAGTAGAAGCATTATTTTCTGAATACAAACATGATCTGGAACACACTCCAAATAGCTTAAAAGCCACACAGAGAAAAGTCAGCCTTGTATGTTAGGTTAGGGAGTTCTGTATTCAGGACAAAGCCTCGCTGTGTATTTCAGGTGTTTCCTTGTGGAGTTTTACAGTCAGTACTTCCGCACATTGGAGTGTTTCCTCTTGCAAAAAAATAAGAAAGCAGGGCTTGCTCTTTCTAATGGAGCTGGAGACCACTGAGCACCCTCTACCTGCTTCATACTTGTAACAATTTCATTCCTAGGGTGCTGGTGTGCAGCTGAGGTTGGTGAATCAAACCCCACTGTGAGGGTGGGCCCTGAAGGCTACAGAAATATGTCTCCTGCTCTATGAAAGGGTTCTAGCACCACTCTAAAAGTGGGTTTGAGAAGCTGTGCTCCTTATAGGCATGAGCACGTGAATTAAGCCACCTTTGGGCAAGTCACAGTGCAGAAGCTGTAACAAAAAAGGAAAAAATTGAGTCTTGCTCCTCCACAAAGAGTCCCAAGACTCACGTAACCTCCAGCTAAATTCAAGTCAAAGGAATGCCTGTTAGCAACATTGAGAGCACGTGTGTATGCGCACACACGTGTATACATGCAAGTCAGTAAAATCTGTCAACCAATTACCTTTGTAGTTTCACATTTCCAAAATCAAAATGTGAGGCTTAGTCAGAGATACATAACCTACTTTCATCTGGCTGCACTTTATCCTAACCATGAGCACGTGTGTGATTTTTTAATTCAGTTTGGAAGGAGAAAAATAAAAATTACTTCTAAACCATAGGAAGCCTCAGGACTAAGCTGATTTTGCAAGTCTTCAGGTTTTCCCAGTTGGATTCTGCCTAGTTCTAGTCAGGAATTCCCCTTTGTCAAGGAATTGCATAAGAAATACCTTTTCTCTTCCCACGAGGAAGGACTGGCAGCAAGTTAGAGAGAAAGGAAATGTGATTTTCTCAGGAGATAAAATAGCATCCAGAACAAAGGTGGTGAGGCAAGATCCTAAAAATCCTAATGCATGACACTACCACCAGTCATTGCTACAAAACTCTCCTTTTTAGTTTAGTACAGAAAGTGGGCTGAGTTCAAAAAAAGTTACCTACTGCCTAACAGAAAAAAACTGAAAAACCTAGCAATAATGGGCAATTAAGGTTCCCTGGATTCATTTATCATGTGTTAGTTTATGTTCCAGTGTATGAGATGTTACATGACTTTCTCAGTTTCTTTAATTCTAGAGCATTTGACAGAACTGACAGCATAAAGGTGTGTGGCATCATCTGAAAATAAGATTAATAATTATGTTGAATTTATGCAGCAAAAGCATGAGCATATGAAAACAGGAGTCTAGGACTCATGGAACATTTGAATGTTTAGTGGTGGTTAGCTTACAAAAGAAGGAAAACATCTGCAAATTTCTAAATGCTTAGCTGCCTGTGATGGATAGGACAAAAGTGAACAAGCTTAAAATGTAGCAAATATGATTTATTCTAGGCATTAGGAAGAAGAAACAGATAAAATATGGTGAAGCACTGGGATAAATTTCCTGCAGAATTTCTACAACATTCACCATTGGAGGTCCTTAATAACAGTCAATATAGCTATCTTTCAGGAACGATCAATGACTGTGCTTTGGGACAGGGGAATGACATTTGGAGGTCCCTACCAAATGTATGTTTCTGCAGTCCCTCAAAGTGACGGAAGACTTACTTTCAACACTTACAGCTCCTTCTGCAGTGTCCCATATACCTAGCTGCAGAAGTCTTGGGTCCTGTTTGGATCAGGAATCTATATATGTTAAGATAAGAATTTCCCATTGAGCTGTTGCTGAGCAATGTGAAACATTTCTTACTCCCACCATACTGTCTCCATATAGTTCTCACTACCAGCCAGACTAGGGAGCTAGCAAGGAAGCTTGCTAAATAAACCCACTTCTCTTCTGTGACAATGTTCCTATTAAATCACAAGATTTAATCTATCCTAGATAAAACTTGAAAACTTGCCTGTGACCTACAAAGAACCATTCCAACCTTTGCCTGTTGACCAGCTGGCTGGCCATGTGGTCACAGAGAAATACTGTACATACCACACTTCCAGTTCTGATGCAGTCTTGCTTACCCAGTAACTACCTTGTCAAAGCACATGGCTGCCTGCTAGGACTAACATTTGAGAGATCTGCTTCTAATTTATTTATTGCAATGTCAACACCGCATAACTTAAGCATATTTTCCACAGATGACTGCACATTTTTTTTAACATGCAGTTTCATGTCTGTGTGCCACTAAGCATTCCAAGATTTTTTTGCAAGCTGTCATATATTTTTTTGGCATTACATAACCATTTCATCCATGAGCTGCTAGTGGACTTTTTATCGGACTCTGGAGCAAGCTTTGTCTATCTGCAAGCCTACTTCTTCCCTTTGTTTCAGCTAAGAAACATGAATTTGAATAATCCTGTGAGCGAACCAGTATGTCTGCTCATGTGAGCTTCTGTATCGATTTGTCTTATCATGTCACTGAAAGAAGACAGACTGCCAAGATGGTCATCCTTCTCTTCACACAGAAGAGCTTGGTGGGAACATCTGATTGTGTCCTCATATACTTATATCACACCTACAAAAGCAGAACTGGATTTTTCCCCTTGCAAATAATTTCAGTTTCATAATGATTGCTCAAAGGATCTCAAAACATCTTACACTAGGATTCTTAATGAAATATTGCAGAGGTTGCTTTTTGACAGTCCTAGCTTTTCCTCACTTCCACAGCATTATCTGGTTGCTAGTATCATGTGCCTACATTTAGTCATTTGATCAGTCACACAGATACAATATTTCTTTCAAAAATTCAGCAGAATTACTTGCACATTCAAAATGAGTCATTTGTTTGAATCAGGGTCCATATCTCTAAGAAAGCCTGGAAAATCAGTCTTGACAGGTAATAAAGTGGTTATAAAGCTAAATATTTTAAAGCGGCTTTCATTTAACCCATACTTTGGCTGAGCTGCAGCAAAAAGATTTGTCTCTATTGTTAAACGTTTTGGTGATACATGGAACAGTTTTTAAATGAAGAGTGGTTAAAGTACGGTTTTCAGATTCAAATAAAAACTAGGCAAAGCTTTGTGATTCCAGTCACAGAGAGGCAAATGTTGGCAGCTTCATGCAGGTGTAATAGTTTTCAGAGATGAACCTCCAGCAGATGAACTACTGTAAAAGAAAGTTGGTAAAGTATTTGAAGAGATGCCTCGTGAATGGCAATCATGAGGTTTTAGGCAGGTCTAGCAAGAAGCACAGGGCTCTGGGTATATTTGAATTACTGATGCAACTCATGGGTTGCCAGCACTGATCTGAAACTCTTCTGAGCCTAGCTTGTTCCTGTAAGATACACAGCATTTACCAGTGATAGACTTATTGGAAAATTACTAGGACTAGGAGGGTTATGATGTAGTGATTTAAATATTTTTTGTCAGTAAAACCAAAACTCACTGGAACACATCAGTAGAAAGAAGAAGGTGCCACTTCTATAGAAAATTTCCTGATGCTTCAACAGATGTAGTTCAAACAAAACACCATCTTCCTCTGCCTTTCATCCAGAGGCATCTGAATGAATCCGAGGCATTCTTGAATTTCCCTGCAAAAGGACAGGGATTAAGAATCACTTTTAAAATACTTCTGTTAGCAGGTGCAAAGGGAGAGGCTGGCAAATCTCTGAGTGTGATGTGTTTCTTTTCTCCCATCTAGCCTGAGTCAGGATTGTTAAATGATTCTGAGCAGTATCAAAGGAGAAGAGCACCCGTCTGCGGCATGCAGCTTCTACTAACTCACTCTGAACGTGTGATCTGGAATGAATTATGAATGGTGTGTCATGTAGACCGCTATTTCCTAGAAAACAAACTCTGCAAGTTATTGAAACTTGACTTGCAAAAGCCACGCTGCTTCCACTGCCACCACCCACTTTTCTTGTTGTCTATGGTCCAAGAGTGGTGTCTCCTTTCCCAGGTCCCCACTCCAGACATACACTGACCTGGATACTGGGCAGACACATAAACTGGCAGACAGTCCCAAGCCCCAAAGAGTTTACTATCTCAATAAAAAAAAAAAGTAGACAAAGGATGGTGCAAAGGATGCAGGCAGACATGCTCGAAGACTAAGAATGTGTCAATGGTGGAGGTTGGAAAAGAGCCTCAGTCATCTGATTTCTGTCCTGGTGCTTTCATCACCAGCCTTCACTGCCCACCTGCATTGAAACCTGGCAATTCCAGGCACCGTATCAATGAATTCTAGTGGGTTACTGGGCTTATTTGTTTAAAACAAAGCATAAAACAGGTTTCTTATCTCCAAGATGAGAACTATCTCAGAAATGCAAGATAAAGTGCTGTTTTAAAAACTGATTCCCAGAAGTAAAACAGCCACACCTGTGTATTTAATGCTTTTTGGCGCAATCCTCAGACCTTTTTTCTGAGTGAGCCTAGCCTCCTAATCCTCATGTATTAGAAGGTTTATTTGTGTTTTTAAGACTGTTGGACTTTTGTTTTCATTCAATGCTTAGTGGAAAGATACTGGCTCGTTATTCACGAGAGGCTAGGTCTGATTTGTTACCTTGCTCCTTTTACAGCTATGCAAAGCTGATGTGAAACACTACTATTCTGAATTAATTGGCACTTCATATTCACACTGAACTGGCAAAAATGGCTAGGTTAGACATAGGGCAGTGGAGAAGCAGGGAGGAAGCAGGCCTGAGACAGAGAAATAGATTTAATCAGGGGCAATATAAATTAGGTGATGAAATTCTCCACTTATGGGCATGACATCTTTTAGACTCTTTCAAAATAACCTTATTAAAATATATCCACTATTAACAGAAATTATGCAGGAGTGTTATTTCTTCTCTCTCCCGAATGAAGACATTTTAATGTAACTTATATTTTAATCAAAATATCCCCTTTTGAAATTTCCTCTCTGCCTTCTCTTACAGCTTCTGCAGTTTTGGACAATCTGAGATTTTTCTTTGTTGTTATTAGAGCCAGAAAAAAAGCCATGGCAGCAGCATCTCTAGTGAAATAGGAATCATTCACATGTCAAAGCAGTTAAAAGAGTTTTGATCACTTCAAACACTTTACCTAGGTATTTTCTTTAATTATAGAAAATTTTAGCTGCCATTATGTAACTCAACAGCACGTGACGTCACTTCATAAAATCCTCACTCCTTTCCTCCAGCCTATTCAGATCCTAGGAAGAAAAGAAATTCTGTTGTAAAATGTAAGGAGAAAGAAGATTAAGAACCACTAAATAATACAAGAGCAATCCATTGATTTGATTAGTGTTCAGGCCATTATTAGTGAAATAAAAAGAGATAGCCTTATTTTCAAAGATGTTAGAACACATAGAACTCCCATAGTCTTCATTAGATTTTACCAGCATTGCTCATCTCTGGACTGACAAGCTATCATGTTAAGCATGATGGCTGATCTCTGTTGGCCTTCGATGGTGGGCCAGAGAGAGCTCTTTTTTCAACCCCTTTGGCACGAATGAATGCTGGTCTCCTTAGAAAAACATACTTACTGAATTTGGTACTATTTGCTTGTAGCTTGCTAGATCTCATCTCAGATAATTAACAAAGAAAAATATTCAGAAGAAAAAAAGGGTAGGGGCAATATAAATTGGGGATCACGAACATAAATCAATGCCAATGATATATTACAGATTCATTTGTGGCAAGGTGCTAAATTTCTGCATCCCAAGCAGCTAGAGGTGATAAATCTATCAGAGATGGGTGCCAGGGAATGAATTTTCAGGCCTGATTCTCAGGCATTTCTGCACGTCTTTGTATCAGCCAAGGGACTGGGGAACTGTAATGTGCCCTTTATTAAAAGGTTGCTCTCCATTGCCTTCTCCTTTCAGTCTGTGCAGACTTTCTTCTAAAATAAAAAACAAGGCCCTTTCAATATTGAAGCATGGAATGACGAAGGAGCATTTTTACTTTCCAAATATAAAATAGGTTTTAGGATTACATAGTAATTTAACAGAGAGGAAAAAAAATTGGAAAAGAAATACTGGGATTCTTCCTGTCAATACCATTGCTCAAACATGGTTTTATGAAATCTTGAAAGCAGACCCACATTTCCAAAGCTGCAAAGCATTCAAGAACATGCCCATCCCTGGGAAAGGGCTCTGGATGTTGTTAACTACAGACAGAAAGAAGCAAACGTTTCATGTTCATTTAGCAGGTGCTACCTGCTCTGCTGAACTGGGGACTAAAAGTTCTCAATTACCCTCTGAAGCCAAGGTGTGCACACACAAGGGCTAACAGTAAGAGAGATCATGGGTGTGATGTTCTCTACTGATGACACTGCTAGCATGTACCACTGCAGATAATTTAAATGTCCTGTCAGAATTTGTTATTTCTTCCCTTTAATATAACAAAACATCATTTTTCAAGATGCTGTGCAAGGTCAGCCTGAAGGGTGTCCTAAGGAGGAAAAACTCACTCAGAAGAGATATTCACATACACCAAGAGGAGAATTGCATTTGAGTCAGCATAAAGAAAGGGGCCTTCTTTATAGACACCTTAAAATGCAGAATGGTTTTATTTCCCTCTCTGCTTCTTATCTGTGAGTGCTACCTGACTTGAGGAAGTGTCAGCATTTCCTTCTGCAGCTTGAATTCTCAGGGCTCTATGACTACAGTAAAAATCTGCTCCAGGCTGAAATAGAACAGACATGCTGAGGCTGCTAGAAATGTTTTCCTGAGTTCTTGGATGCTTTTTGTCTCTTGTTTTACTCATACTCAGACAATTGGGGTATTAACCTCTACTTAATTAAGCTCTAAGCGTTAACAGCATCATACACAAACCAACTTTGACCACTTAAAAGACTCTTCAACTTATTTTTCAGGGGGACTGTTGATATACTTAAGTCAGTAACATTAAAATGAAAGCATATAGAACCTGTACACATTTATCTAGGATCACAAGGCACATGACAAACACCAGCTGGTATTTTTTTTAACCTATTTTACAGATGGAGAAACTGTGCATGGAGAAATTTCCCTGTTTAACAGGAAAATGATAAAAAGATACCCTGAGTCCTGCTTCTCAATTTCCCTAACCTCCAGATTGCTTATCTTCCAGGCAACTATTTCTATTAGACATTGATTTTAGCACATATCAGCATGTATATTAGATCACCACATAACAATGCTATGATAGCCTGAAGCATTTAGGGGAAGGTACTGGGTTTTTTTAAATCTGTGACAATGGCTAGGTTCTGATCACTTTGGCAACAATGACAGATTTGAAAAGCAGAAAAGCCTGTTTGCTTCTGTATCATTCCAAGCTTATTTGCTCTTACTGGCCAAACACTGGCACAGGCTGCCCAGAGAGGCTGTGGGATCTCCAACCTTGGAGATATTCAAACCTGGACCGGAAAAGACCCTGAGCAACCTGGTCCAACTTTGAAGTTGTAACAAATGACCTCCAGAGGGTCCTTCCAACCTAAATGATTCTGTGATTTTATTCTCTGTCAGTGTCTCTGTATTCTATTAAATGGTTCACCTCAAACTGTGGCAAATCCTTGCTTTTGACTTTGTTTGCCAATATGGAAGGTCAAGCATAATTCTGCACCAGGTCTACCTGGGAAAGCGGACTGGAGGAACTTCTTGATTGCAGGAGAGCTTTGGTAGCTTGAAGCATAGGTTATTTTTAACTGGTCTATTCCTTTAGCAGCAATTTCTTTTAGATTATTGCACTGCATTTACTGGCAACAAACAAATTAGAAGAAACTAGTTCTTTTTAACCCCTATTTTGGCTACACTGCTGAAGAAGGGACATTACGAATAACAGGACACTATAAGAATATTTGAATAATATTCTCATTACCACAGTTGCTCATGCTCATGAAGAGAGTGAAATAATCTTATGTGACATTTCTTGTCAAGGTGACACACAAGACAAACAGGAAGATAACAGATGTAGGGAGTGAAATGGAAAGAGGTATTACCATTACTGTACCTCTCCAATACAAAAAGAGGCTTCTTAGGTATATGCAAACTACTTAATTGATTAAAGGAGGACTGAGCAAAGGAATTGTGGTTACAAGAGTTGTGAATTTTGGCCTGACTGTACCCCTCAATTATGCTGGAATACAACCGAGAAATGTGCTTTAGGCTGAGGAAAGCCTGAGAAAAGCTGAGAGTTGGAGTTGTTCAGCCTGGAGAAGAGAAGGCTCCAGGTAGACCTTACTGTGGCCTTTCAATACTTAAAGGGGACTTATAAGAAAGATGTGAACAGACTTTTTAGTAGGGCCTGTAGCGATAGGACGGGGTAATGGTTTTAAACTAAAAGAGCATAGATTCAGACTAGAGATAAGGAAGAAATTTTTTTACAATGAAGGTGGTAAAACAGTGGAACAGGTTGCCCAGAGAGGTGGTAGATGGCCCATCCCTGGAAACACTCAAGGTCAGGTTGGACAGGGCTCTGAGCAACCTGATTGAGTTGAAAATGTCCCTGTTCATTGGGGGGGGGGTTGGACTAGATGACCTTTAAAGGCCCCTTCCAACCCAAACTATCCTATGATTCTATGAAAAGCAGGAACTGAAGCAGAAGAGGCAAATACTCCTAAGATAAACACTCAGTGACTTTGGGGACTGGCACCATCTTCACTGTAACTTGTTTAATCCAATTGTAATCCAACAGCCTTGAAAAAGATTCATCTAGTTCTGGTACAAGTCTTATATTGTAATGAGAATCTCTTCAAGAAAACCTTGTCTGGTAAAATCCAATAGATCTGTCCCCTTTTGGATCAGCTGACAGGCTTACCTGAAACGTCTTTCTTCCCCTTTCTGTCCTCCACCCCCAAAAGATCTGGAGAAGGGAATGGAGAACAGAGATGTTTACTCTAGGAGAGCTCAGATTGATATGTGACTGTTCCTCAACCTGTCCCTGGGATTTGGTAAGAAAGTCTGATGATGCCAAGCAGGACTCTGCTTCTTGCTGTAGAGCCCACCTGAGACTGCTGCTAATATTTACTAGCACCTTATTGAGATCTGAAATACCACGACCGTCACTAAGCTGGGAGCAGGAGGCAGCCACCATAGCACTGACACAATGCTTTGAAAAGACTCTTGCATGACAATTGTCCTAGAAGGTGTGCTCTATCTTTAAGACCAGGAAGTAACAGAAGACCAAGTTCAGGAAGGTAGAATTTCAATATGTCCTTAACCTTAAATCTCACAGAAAGCTCTGAGATGTAAGTGCCTGCTTAAATTTATACTCTCGCTAAAGTGCTATCTGTATAGGAATGGATGTTAGCATGTACTTACATACTGCTCTCCCTCCAAATTTGAATGTTAAGCTCCCTTTGCAGGTGAGACTTGGCATCTTAAGCCCACAGGAAGAAGGCTTGGCATTACCTTTAGTTTTAATACAGCTCTTGTCTCTCCCTGGTGTTTCAGAATCAAAGCCCCTGTACTTAACCTACTGTTTAACATTTCTCTCATATCTTTCTTTCCACAGTATGTGGCATTTGCCTCCCTCTTCTTCATTCTGGTCTCCATCACCACCTTCTGCCTCGAGACCCATGAGAGATTTAACCCCATTGTGAACAAGACAGAAACTGAATTCATCGGGAATGACACCCAGGTGCGGCACTACAGGGAAGCAGAGACTGAAGCCTTTCTCACCTACATCGAAGGTGTCTGTGTGGTCTGGTTTACATTTGAGTTCTTGATGAGAGTCACTTTCTGCCCAAACAAGGTGGAATTTATCAAAAACTCTTTGAACATCATTGACTTTGTGGCCATACTGCCTTTCTATCTAGAGGTTGGACTCAGTGGCCTGTCTTCCAAAGCTGCTAAGGATGTCCTGGGCTTCCTCCGTGTAGTCCGTTTCGTGCGAATCCTGCGAATTTTCAAGCTGACCCGCCACTTCGTTGGGTTGCGGGTCTTGGGACACACCCTCCGCGCCAGCACAAATGAATTCTTGCTGCTCATCATATTTTTGGCATTGGGCGTCTTAATCTTTGCCACGATGATCTATTATGCCGAGAGAATAGGTGCTAAACCAAATGACCCTAGTGCCAGTGAACACACACACTTTAAAAATATCCCCATCGGCTTTTGGTGGGCTGTTGTCACCATGACGACCCTGGGCTACGGAGACATGTATCCTCAGACTTGGTCAGGCATGCTGGTGGGGGCCCTCTGTGCTCTCGCTGGTGTGCTGACCATTGCCATGCCTGTCCCTGTCATTGTGAACAATTTCGGAATGTATTACTCCTTAGCTATGGCTAAGCAGAAGCTACCAAAGAAAAAAAAGAAGCATATCCCGAGGCCACCCCAGCTGGGATCCCCCAATTATTGTAAATCTGTCGTAAACTCTCCACACCACAGTACTCAGAGCGACACTTGCCCACTGGCCCAAGAAGAAATTTTAGAAATTAACAGAGCAGGTAGGAAACCTCTTAGAGGAATGTCCATCTGACCGTTAACCTCCATCCCGCGTAGTGATTTAAGATTCAGCCAGACTGCTTTCTTAGAGCAATGGGTAGCACATTTATCCATTCTAGTCCCACCATCACACAGTGAATAATATGTGTGAAGTCTAGGTTGCAGGGACAAATGGTACAGTGGAGGCTGATCAGCAAAACTAAGGATGAGAGCACGCTCTAGGAGCCCAAACTTTGGTCCTGGTTAAGGGCATACAAGTCTCAAGATATTTTGAAGAGCTGTTACATCTAGTGAAAGAATTTTGAGAGTTCTACAGCTATGTTGCTGGACTGTGTAATGCATCTCAGAGGCTCCTGAGAGCTGAATGCTTCATAGAGCAGAGTAGGAGCCAAATACTCAGCAATTACAGTTTTCTGACAAAACAGGGCTGGAATTCGAAACAGCCAGATGCTTTCTCATTTGTTCCCATTTGGGACTTTTCAGCTGTTTTAAATGGCAGATATTGTACATCTCATTACAGAAACTAGGTGCCTAGTAAGTTGAAGGGACAACTATACCATCATGCATATTCATGAGACAATCCCGTCTCTTTCTGATTATTAACTGCAAAGTAGAACAACAGCTCAAATTCTTGACACTAATGCAAAATGACTCACTCTGAGACAAGACTAGATGTAAGGATGTTTATTCCATGGTATGCAAATCAATCTATTCTATAATATTACACTAGAATTTAGCATTTAGAACTATGAAGAGTTTTGAACCACATTTTCTAAAACACACTCCTTTTGCAAGTATGGGTTGGTGAGTTACAGCTCTTTCAACCTTCTAGCAGCAGAGGCCAACTAGAAAAGGTCTGACTGGTCATTACTGGCTGGTTTGGCCTAAACAGTGATCGCCTCATAATACGGTATTCTTATTTTTAATTATGCTGATTCATGTTAGCAATATGTGAAACCAGAGCAAAATTAATCATAGTAATTCTGCTGGGAGGGGGGAGGGAAATGGAAAAAATACTAGTCACCATGGAATATATTATAATATCCCATGGCTAGTGGTTAATTATGGGAATATCTCAGTTTTATGAGAATCCTCCTATAGCACATAAAGTTACGGGGCTCCAATTTGATTATTTAAACCCCATAATCTACCTCTACCCATGGAATATCACTATTTATTCTATGGAGTAATTTCAAAGTAGATAACCATGTTGAAAACAAAGCCAACTTCATTTTTGGCAGATGTTCCAGCCAAGTTGCATAGTAGACATTCTTCAGCCTATTCAGAATATCCCCCTGTATTGTATTAGATAGAACAGATTGCCAGTCAAGTGATTTTAACAGACATCTAGTCAAAAAGAGATGTTTTGAAAGAGCTAGCATATACCTATGATGGTCTTGTGTTATCATTTTTTTTACTTTGAAGAAAATTCTAATTTGTTACTCATTGTGAGTGAGGTATTCTCTTGTCATCTCATAGCCATGCATGTTGATGTCATTGTAAGAGGCACAAAGAAAGTTAGACTTTCCTTTGTGTGTGACTTCACCAATGCCAATGCTAATTTTGGAGGGGAAGAGCTGGTGGGAATCTTTCTCTTCTTTTCTCTTCTCTTCTCTCTTCTTTTCTTATTTCTTTTCCCTCTTGTGCAACTATGTAAAATCCATTCAGAAGGTAAATAGCTTTCTTTTTTTTGTTGTTAAAGGCTATTCCATTGCAACAGGCCAATCACAATTCACATGACTGATAGACTGTCTCTTTCCTATTGTATCTATGGCGCATAAGCGTATGGTTTTATCATCCATTCCCCTCAGGTTGCAAATGCTTATCACAACTCATGTCCAAGCAGCAAACTTCCTCATAAGTAGATGTCTTTGTGGCATCATGTATCAAGAGGGAAAGAGGGCACAAACTATATTGCATGTCTGCTACTGTCAGCAAGATGCCAACTACCCAATTTCAATGCACAGGAGATGCCAGACTCTTGAGTAGTTTAGCAGTCAGCTACAGAGTGACTTTCTTCTCAGAAATCCCTTGCTTTAGAAAGTTCTTTCCATTACCTACCCTGGTCCTCTCTGGGAACTAGAGGACTAAGAACTCTACGAGTTCAGTGCAATTCCACACTGGTATCCTGAGAATACGTGTAATTTTGGTTCAATGTGGAACTGTTTTGCCACCATCAGTGCTCTAAAATCAGCTGTTACCACAATATCAATGATGTATTGATAGTAACAGCAACTTACCTACTTCTGCAATAATCGAGAGACTATTTTTATATATGAATACAAGCATATATATTTTAAGAAGTAACAAAGCACACTTATACTTCAGCTAACAAAATGGACTCAGTAACACTGTTGCTGGAGTTCTGTTTCTGATAATTATTATGCACCAGTAGCAGCAAAAAATACTGCCTGCCTCTCTTAGCTTCCTAATAGGGCAAGATCTATATGTGTGCAAGAGAAAAGTAAAAAATAGTAAGATCAGAACCGAACTGTTAAAACAAGATCTGCATTGCCTTGGATGTTGAGGTTCACTTATGAGATATGAAGCATTCATAGGCACTGACTTGTTCCTGAAACTATAACCTGCACATTATATGAAAACAGAGACTTGCAAGCAATGAATGTTGCCCACACTGTAAAATATTTGGATTGGTTAACAGCACCTAACTGTAAACAACCTGTTAACATTGTACAAGGAACACAAAATGGGTGCCTAACTTTTCTAAAAAAATGCCTGAGTTGTCCAAGATATTTTTTGTAATTTTTCACTGTAAAGCTTCAGTGTGACAGTGTCTAGGTGATAAAAGGTCATATGATGTATATCTAACACATTATTCCAAAAAAGCCTGTTTAACTCCTCAGGTGTGAAGGACATCACATGAAGTTATTAATTCCATATATTATGTGTGGTGGAATGATTAAACACTTCACAGAACAGTGATGAGTATGAAATAATTCCACATACGACTATCTCTCTATAGTCCTCTCATGCACCAAGTCAGCAGTTCACAGCTGTTCTTGGTCCATACACACGGGCCCAAGGGGGCTCTACAGAGAGCTCTGCACAGCCACAGCCCAGTGCCTCCTCTCAGGCTAAGGAGCACTTTACTGGCACGGACATGCAAACAGCAGAACTTTGCCCAGAGGCTGCACAGCTGCTGCCAATGATGTTATCGTCATTTGCAGGCAAAGCAAAGATGGTTTGAATTTAAATTCTGGAAGGTTTGAATTAAATTTTTAAATTGTCCCCAACACTCTCAGCAGCTCAGTCCTGGGCTAATCTACACCTGGCAGGAGGGTATCTTTAAATAACAGCACTTGATTTTAATTTGATATAAAGAATGTCAGAGTTTGATTCTACCATGCCTCCCCTTTCTGCAGCAATCCTTCCTGTTCTCCATCCTGTCCGATCCCATAAATGGGTGGCTGGGAAAGCAGCAGAAGGGGAGGAAAGGTACTTCAGAGTAGAGGATGGCAGAGCTACTGCTGCAAGCAGGCTTTCACCAGCAGCATTAAGAAAGTAGAGATTTCCTCTCTACAAAAAAATCTTCTTCAAGGTAGTTTTCAATGCCTGCAAATTCTCAAGATACTGCTTATATAATGCCTGGAGGAACTGGGCCTGATACAAAGGAGCAGATCTCACCTGACCAATGTGACTAAAACTCTTTGGCTGGGGATATCTCAGACTATAGAGGACCAGGTGTCCCCTCACTTAAAATATACACACCAAATTCTAGCATCACCATGTCAAACTATCAACTTTGTTATGTTGCAATGTTCTTTACAGGCCCCATTCAAGATCAGGGCTTCATTTTGCCATTGTTGTATATGTGACAACCACTATATTACAATCAAATACCCGACAGGCTAAGTCGACAGCAAAGAGAAAATGGAAGTAATCTCCAGTATTTTCATTTGACACATGGCTTAATTTAATTGAGCAAGATCACTTGAAAAGTCTGTGGCAAAGCCACTAGTTGAATATAACTAAATAAGCATCAGTCAACCATAGTCTGCTGTGCTGCAGTGTCTTTTATCTAAAGGTTTCTGAGTATTCCAGTCAGTATCATAACAGAAGCAAAATAGAAAAAAAGCAAAGCAAAATTTGCTTCAAACAGAAGCAAAACAGAACAAGCCAGTTTCAACCACTTAAACTTAGCTGATTTCTGTCCCAAACCACACACTGTCCTACAGGTATGAGTAATTTGTCTCAGTATACATAGTGAAATACTTTAAGGTACAAGTTTGTAAGAAAATCAAAACATGCAAAACAAATCTTGAAAGCTCTCAGTTTGCTTTTGAAGTGTTACTCAGCTCTTCAGTCCCTCTATTTTGTGAGCTGCATGCTTACCTGAAGGATAGGCTGACTGCATCGTTCCATCTTAAAGTTGCCATAGGATGAAGTGGTGAATGTCATTTTCCAACCCTGTAAAAGAAATTTAGAATATGAATGGAATTCATAACTTCGTTTGATGTCTACAGTACTGTGTGGTGCCACAGAGCAATGGTCTTAAGAATGCATCTATAATACATAAGCACAGGTGATGGGTTATTTTGGGGTTGTTCAGAGATCCACCCCAACCTTTTATTGTTTTTGTGTATATATATATATATATTTACAACACCAGCACTCACAGTGTTTATATTGACTTTAATATGGCCAAAATAAGAACTTCTCACCTCTTGGATCCCCTCTGCATGCAGCTTCACTTAAGCTATACTCCAAGGATATCGTATCTTCATACAAATGTATTGTGCAGCCTTTTCACAGTGTATTGATGGCAAAATTCTCTACTCATTGCGTAGCTGTAAAGGAATGTAAAAATGGAAGAAATATTACTAGAATTCAGGTACCTAAGAGAAGAGGGAAAATGTCTGTCATTACTAATACAGTCTTCAGCTTCAGAAAAACTTCTGTGGTTGTTTTACTTACATGCCCAAAACAAAAAAAAACAATTTTCCATAACCCACTCCTTGACTATTCCTATGTCTGAATAGTTAAAGCAATCCAAGTCTATCACTGACAGAGGGGTACTACATAGTTATAGTGACTCCAGTGTACTCCATGGTTAGAGGAACTGGAGCAAGCTGTGACACTAGGAACCTATTATTTCAATGCAATTTCCTGAGAGAGCGCTGATCTCCTTTTAAAGAAATAATGTGGAATTACCCATTTCGGCTTTATCACTCATGCTTTCTGAAGGAGCTGCTCTTTTCTCAGGGCTTCATTTTTCATCCCTTCTGTCACCATAACCTAAATAACCTGTATTCCTTGTGCAATACACCAGTTCTAATGTCAGAAGTGTGCTGAGCACTGTAATTCTAGTGCCAATGCTCAGTGCGAGCTGGGGACTCCTGACAGTTCTTGCTACAGGCCCATTATGCTGCCTAACATTTCGCTGTAGTTTGTGAACTTCAGTGGCTTTTATGGATAGCAAAGCACTATTAAAGCCATAGGTATGTAGTCACTGTGGTGGTCCTTCAATCTGCGGGGAAGCAAATTCTCTGATCAAATGCCTTTGAACATTAAAGAAAATCTCATATAATTTTAGTGTCATAAAACCTTTGACCCTCTCTCTAAGACGGACAGTAGACAGCAATATAACTGCAAAGCGTTTAGGTCTGTTTCAGTTCAAAAGACTTTGATGTTTAAACGTGTTGGACATAAAAAATACTAAAAAGGCAGTGGAAAAGGTAACAGGGAGATGGTTTTTCTTTCATCCCTATACTTAGCCTTCCTAGCCTTTAAAAATCCAAAATTCATCACTCCAAAATAGCAAATGAGGTAAGGATTGCATCGTAATGTCACTGACGATGGAGTCCTGTGGGTCTAATGTAGAAATTGTAACAGCTCAAAATAAAAGGAATAACACTCAGTTCTTCTCATCTAACTTGAGATGCATTTTCCTGAGGCCCCCCTCATATTGGAAGAAGAGTCAGGCAGTCTCCGAGAGTAATTCACTCATTTATGATCTGAATTACCCTCTGGAGGTGGCTTTCTCCAGAAGTGATCTCGAGGTGACTGCAGCTCTAACTTAAGATCCTCAGTTAAGTGCCTACAGTTAGGTGGAAGCAATTTGGATCTATTCCTTGTCCCCTGCCCCATGTGGCATTTCTGCCATCTCATAGCTCTGGATCACACACAAAGCAGAATTTATAACTAATATAATGTAATAGTTTGTTGTACAATTATTCATCTGTCATTTCCTGTAGAGATACAACAAGTGGGTGTCACTTGTACTATGGTGCTTGTTTACTTTAGAATTTGAATAAAAAATAACATCCTCTATACCAAGTCATTTGAAAACAAAAAGGAGGAGCTATGAATTCAAGCACAGCGCTTTGGGTTTCCCGCTTTTCTCTGGCACTGAGACATTAAAAAAAAAAAAAAAAAAAAAAAAAAAAATCTCCCCACACAGCCCCCTGTGGTCTGGCCACAGCCAGGGATGAGTGGGTATAGGGGCAGGATTGCACTAAGCTGAAAAACAATCGCAGAACTAAATAATGAGTCTTAGGACTTTTCATGCCTTAATAACTTAATGGGCACGAGGCACTTTTAGTGATGGGAAAACACAGATATAAGCACTCCAGCCAAATAAGGCCTACCTGTGCCAATCCTCCAGCACAAGGCAGATATAAATATGGTAAATCGCCTTTCTCAAGCATGTGCCTGCCACTGCAGCTCCCATGCCATCCACTGCAGAATGCATTCCTGGGATACAAAAGAGGTGCTCTTGGCATCTCTCCCTTCTGCTGGACTGAGTATGAATCGTGTTTGCAGGACAGATAAAACAAAAGGCACCTCTATGCAAGAAGTACATCTCTGCTGCAGTAGAACTAGATAGATGGGGTGACAAGGCCAGGGACAAAAGGGTCTAGGGTGTGAGGTCCCAGCTCTGCGCCCAGTCCACTTGCTTATATCCCTCTTACTCTGTACTTGCTGGAAATTTTCTCCAAGCCTTTTGACTACTTGCTTGACTGTTTAAAAGCACAAAGCCGAAATAACAAGCAATCTACCATTCCTGCTGTCATTGTTCTCTGTATTCATCCATGCTCCATGTCTCAGACACCTTCCATACTGTACAGATCATCATACTGTATTCCTCAGTCAGAGCAGTAATATAAGATCGTAGCATGACTCACCTGACTGCATTTTCCTGCAACTTCTACCTGACCTGTCAATGCCCCACTGTGCTCTACAGAATATGGTGTTAGTGAGACTCTCAGAAGTTCAGGATGGGTATAAGAGAAACCCCAGAAGTGTCAGGATAAAACTAGGAAGGATCTTTCAGAGCTCTTTGCAATGCAGCACTTCCAGGAGCAACAGTTCTCAGCACTGTATTAAGCACATATCCAATAATACTTATAATAGCAAGATGCACTGGATCTACTTAACTAGAGCTCCTGTACTTCCTCTAGCAGTACCAATAGGTAGGCAGCCAACATACTGTCACGTCACTTCAAGAAGTAGTACCTCTCAGAGGTGATATTCTCTGGGAGTGATGTTACTATGTTGGCCAGTTAGTACTGGGAGAGGCGGTCACCACCGTCACTGGAGTGCCTTTACTGGGGGACACGGCTTCCTGGAGGGACCCAGGTCAACAAGGTGGTGAGTAAATGTTGAAGAGGTAGGTTTGATCGGAAGGATTCTGCGTATTCATGTAGCATACTAAATTCTGCTCTCGTGCCAGTGTAAAGTCCATCAGTGTGACATCTACTCAGAAGAGATTCATAGCAACTTTCAAAATATGCAGTAATATAAAAAGCAGGAAACTTTATTAAAGATACCTAGAACTAATAAAGATTTTTATTTTAATGGCCTTAGAATATTGGGGTAACTAAAATCAAGTTGTTATATAGGAATCTTAATTCTTTTACATGTTCTTCACATTTTCTCTCTTTTTTCTCTTTCTCTCTTTCGCTCTGTTTGTTAACATTTACTTGTTATTACTGTACGTTGCTTGCAACTTGTGTATGTTACAGACTGTCACATTTTATTCTGTGAAGTTTTTCTCCAATTCCCATCAACCTGAGCTCCATGTTTGGCAGCCGAGGAGATTACAATACAGTTCTTTAATGCAAAAGAACAAGGAATGTCACAGACTATAGGTAACTTCACTGAGATTGTGACACAAAACCTGATGCAAGGTATTAATGCAAAGAGTAAGTACTTGGTATGACAATAGAGCTACTTAGTTAAATTACCTTCTTTTTTTCAGATAGACTGCATGGGAAAAAATAATTTTCATTATTCTCCAGCAGAAAAAATTCACAAACCTACCAGTTTAGGATTTTTTTCACTGCCATTTTGAAAACCAGTCATGCCCATGCTGACACACCATTACTCATTTTCAAAGGTTCAAACCTGTATTTTCTATGCTGTTCTTCTCTATGCTATACTTCCTTCCATACTCTCCAAGCCGTAATTTCATCATTTCATCATCCTTTGTCTGTGGTTTAATATACCTTCTCCATAATCCTTTTTCTAATTTAATTTAGTTATATCCCTTTCACTCGAAGGACCTGATTTAACAACAACAAAAAAGAGACCCTACCCATGGGATCCATGTTTCTTAATCCTGCATGAGGCTCTGGAGCCCATAAAAATTGATTTCTGTAGCCAAAGACTGGCACAGAAGCATAATTGTTATTTTGCTGAATCAGGTCCTGAGCAAAGTATTTTGTTTACAATCTCCCCCAATTACCCCCAAACACTACTTTGAAAGAATTATAAAAAAATAGAGCATAGACATTTCTGATCATTTTCTAGAGTGACAGCATGAAGTTTATTGCTACTAATCTTATTCTTAATTGTCAGTAAATTCTATGTTAACTCAGAAATCACTATAGCCATGTACTAACTCAAGAAAAGCATATTTTTCTCAGTGTGCAGTTCCTGATTCCTGATTTGCTATTACACTCTGACCCTTGCTTAATCAGTGAAGAAGCACAGCAGAGTTTAGATGGAGTCTAGTATAAAAAAATAAAGTGATTTATATTGATGCAACTGATGAGTGGCCAATGAACATTATCAGGCAGTAAACACTATCCAGGCAACTAAAACAAAACCAACTTGCTAACGGGAGTGAAATTTGAATTGAAGGGACTCAAGAGAGTAGGGAATTGAACTGTAAATATTTCCTTTCCATGCAGCATCTCAGAGAGAAGTTTAAGGATATAAAGTCAATGGGTATTTTCAGATGCTGACCAGCTCTTAACCCGTCCACAAATCAGAGTAGATGTCTTTGAATACTTGGATTCATACTCTTAACTTCATCATAATCATTTGCTTAGCACAAGAAGTATCAGGCAAAACTGATTCTGCAAAAACAGGATGCAGAAAGGAATGTAAGATCTTTGCGTTTTCTCTAGAATAAAGACAGCTGCAAAATTCTGTCCTCCAGCAGCAACTACAGGAGCCTCACAGCTGCTCTACTTCCCACTTCCAGCTAATAGGCTTGTAGCTAAGAAAAGCTAGAGCACAGCAGCTCTCCACCCTCACCTTGGCCATGCACCTCAGTTTCTGTACCATTCTATCACTAGCCCAAGAGCCAGGGAAAAACATCATACCAAGAGAGTTTCCTGTTGCCAGTGTAGTATGTCACAACTAATGTTTGCCACATTAACAGCCCTTTTATATCACCAGAAAAGTGCAAGAGGACTGAAAAACAGAAGAGTAATTAAGTCACTCAATGGACAATGTACCATTACTTTCTGCAGAGATCCAGTTGGATTAAAGGTCTCTGCTGTGAGGGACCTCATGGAGATCCTTCTTCATAAAAGACTTCAGGCAGCTACTGTGCATACTAGGGTTAGCAACAGGGGTTCAAAATGTGCATATGAAAATGACCCTCAAGCTCTGCATGAGAACCAAAGGGTACTCTTAATTGGTCAGGAGTGGGACTATCCACAGACTGTAATAATGGCAATCCCAAGTTTGGGATCAGGGCTGTAACAGCACAGTTGAGATCTAGACAAGCTGTAGATTTATTTTTAGGTGTACATGGGGTGCTAGTGTGGAATGTAACTTTAGTCAGACAAGGTGTCCCCAGCAGAAAGATCTTAATCTTTCAAGCAAATGTCTTTCTCAGTTCTGGCCCTGTTTTGCACTCAGCTGCTCATACCTCCTTCCTGCCTGTCAACCCCTTTCCTTGTAACAGGGTCGCAGAACCTTGGAGTTCCCCAAGCCTTTTTGGCATGGCAAATGGCTGTTCAGGGAATTTGTAGGTACTCAAGCTGGGTCCTTGTCTCTTTTAATCCTTAAACAAGGATAGACTAGAGGAAGACAGTCTGTATTCTTCTGTAAGAGATTGCCAGTGACCTAATATGACCAAAGGAAACAGCACTATGTCTCTTAATTGCTGTATTTCTGATCTAGGGCTTGGAAGACCCCATCATCTTTAGCACAATGTCAAAGAATCTGGCATGGTTCATGTAGTGAGATAATGACTCCTGGGTAAATATGCATGGATACCATGCTATGAATTATGGAGTTTCTCTCAGCCCTGTTTCAGTCAAAGTGGTTACAACCTACAGAAGTTTCTATAAGGACTGGAAAAGGCATTGGATTTACAATCCTGTAAGGACTGAAAACGGTCCACCCTGAGAGTGCCTTTCAACTCATCCAGTCTTTGGGGTAAGTGACCACTTCACAGCTCTGTAGACACATGGGAGACAAAGGGCGGGGGAGCAGCTACAACCCCAAGAGGAAGCAGTTTGAGTTGGGACCATCCCTAGCCCACACAATTTCTTAAGACATCTAAGGTATGAAGAGTAGACCAGGAACTTGATTCTTGGCAGCTGTTGGAGAATGGCAGTGTTCGCTTAAGGGAAGACGAGTGGGGAGACTTTCCCAGTATAGAAAGAACTTCTGTACAAGTGCCACATTTCCAAGCATAGATTGAGATCAATGAATATATCAAACAATTATGTCCACTGATACTCTGAAAGTCAGGTGCAGTTCAAACAGGTGGAGATTCAGTGTCAGACTCCAGCTTATAATCGAAACCAGCAGCACTGGTGAAGTCACTATGACACTGTGCAACCATTTGCTATGACAAAAGAGATGAGCCATGCAGAAGTGCATGGGCAGTCTCTACTGTGCTTCTCCACAATAAGCAGAATATACTAATGCAAAATCCAGCAGTTCTCCTAAGTTTTTTTTTTTCAGAATCCCTCTCCCCCAGTTTGAAATTCAGTGTTTGCTTGGAAACACTTGAGGCATTTTAATAGCACTTTTTTGCAAATGGAGATACATGAGACAGGAAAAAAAGAAAGTGGAAACCACACAAATGAGGTATTTGTGAAACAAACTACTCACCCGGGAGATCTGCTGAATACTTTCTTTAGCCTCCCAGCCAAATCTCTGCAGGAGAATGTTTAAAGCTGGTGCAGTTAACTAGGTATTCACAGATAGGAGAATTATGGAGATAAGGTGCCAAGCTGAGAGTTAGAAGATTTTGTTGTAAATAACCTCTTACATAGTAGTGGGCAAGTCACTTCACTGCATGGTAGTTCTACCCATCTGTAAAACAGAGATGGTAACATTGACTTTTCTTCATGAAACAGAACCTAAAGAACAAAAAATTCTGTACAAGCCTAATTCATATTCTGCTAGCAGGGATGGAAAGACTCATGTGAATTTGGTAGGTCAGAATCAAGCCTTAGAAGTTTTAAGCACCTAGAAGTAATCGTCACTGGTATAACCAGACTGGTAGTCACCAGACAGTAATGGTTTCAATAGTTTTGCTTTATCTGGAGTTCTCTCAAACCCAAGGTCACTCTTGGAAAAAGCCATCATGCAAATTGAAACTTGAGAAATCAACTAAAAATAACATAATTACATTCCATCTTTAGACCTCATTCCTGAAATTGTTCGGCATGTAGATCTGCTAATGAAAACAATGGGGAGCTTCTAACTGTGGGCTGATGACATCAGTGATGTTTTCTTGGTTCCCATAACAGACTAATCACATATTAAATATCACGTGATTGCTGAGTCCTACCTTCAGAGAATTAGGTGCTGCAGACAGTGGTTTGGAACACAACTACTCTACTTAACACTTACTTATATACACCAGCAATAGATGCAGTCTTCCGTGCTAGTAATTTTTCTGCTTCCTAAATATTTAGCAAAATTGTCACTGTGGACTGGCATTGCTATCCAGAATGTGATCCCTAAGGCATGGCCCATGCATGGAATATTTAAGGGACATTAGTAGGACAGTTCAGTGATTCGTCCACATCTTCAGCTACTCTGTTCTCTTCCTATTGAATAGAAATAAAATCATAGAATCGTTCAGGTTGGAAAAGACCTTTAAGATCATCAAGTCCAACCGTCAATCCAACACCACCATGCCCACTAAACCATGTCCTGAAGCGCCATGTCTACGTGTTTTTTGAACACCTCCATGGATCGTGTTTCCACCACTTCCCTGGGCAGTTCCAATGCCTGACAACCCTTTCAGTAAAGAAATTTTTTCTAATATCCAATCTAAACCTCTCCTGGCACAACTTGAGGCTATTTCCTTTCGTCGTATCACTAGTTACTTGATAGAAGAGACCAGTACCCAAATAACAAGGCTGTGATTTTTCAACAAGCATACAGAAAAATTCATCAGTACTAAGGGTTCCTGAGGAGGCTGCAAGAGCAAGTTTCAGCTCAAGTTGCTAGGGAAGTATAATGCAATTTAAGAAATTAATTCCAAGAAGGTCAATGTCCTTGTCATTCAAGCACAACAGAGCCTGCAAGCTTCTTCCAAAAGGATCAATAACTGTTACCAGTGAACAACCTGACCCACAACCACTCCGCTCAGAGGTGTTTTGAGTTCCAGAAATGGACCAGTGCCCCCTCCATCACTAACAGTTTAGTTTGCAAACCCAGGCTCTGGTGTAGCGGTGGGAGTCTCAGAGATTTCAATGCAAAGCTCTGCTGACACAGCTGCCTCCCTCATTTCAGGATTAGAGCCATCAGCTTGTAGCAGTAGAGGCTTATGAAGAAGCCCAGCTCTTTGCTTATCCCCATGAGAACAGCAGCTCTCCCCAAACACAGCTAAGTGATTTTTAAATCAACAGCTCAGTACCTGCAATTTCACAGTTACTATTGCAGCCATGCCAAGTTTTTGTGCAGAGTGGTATTAAATAGCAGTAAGTATTATGAACAGAAAGGAAGTGCAACTCAGTGCAACCTTAAAACTTTAGAATCCTATTGAAATTAGTGTCTGCAAGTATTAAAAACACCTATAGCTTTTGCCATTTAAAAAAATGTATTGAGACACCTAATTATTTCATTGCTCACAAACCGAAACATTACTACCTCCCTTTTTGGGGAAATTGGCTAATTCTGCATGGAGAAGAAAGGAGGAGGCAGAGGCGAGATCTGCAGAAAAGACAGTTTATGTTGTGACAAACCAGTGACTTCTAAATAAAAGGCATAGAATACAATTACTGGTGCATGGATAGATGCATAGTATATGTCATATACATCTGTGTGTGTGTGTGTGCAAAGCAACAAATATAACTTGAAAAGACTTTTGCCTACTACTCATCTATGTTGTCCATCTGAAACCAGAGGATCAGAATCATATCTCCAAACCCTACCTAATGTATTTTTTCTTTTGGGCTTGTTTTATTACTTGGCTTCAAAACCACTGAAAAGTAAATGATAGTATCATGTAGTGTTCAGAACAAGCTAGTATGTGAATCTGGAAAAGGCACTGAAATTAAGTCTATCCATTGAGTTTGTCTTTCCTTAAAGACTTGCAGGACCACCCATTGCCTTACAGTGTCTAGGTAATAAGCATTGTGCAACCGAGGTGTAGGATGCTGCCAATACCACTCAGTTAACATATCTCAGCATTTGTGAAACTTCAGAAAGCACATTTTGACTGTTTTTTCCTCCCTTCAACCAAAATACTCATATTGAGCTGTGCCATATTTCGAGTATATTCTCAATACACTAATTCGCACTTTAAAACCCTAAATTAAATCCTACACTAAATAGCACTTTAAATTGTTTTATAAATGTCAAACAAGTCACACAGAGAAAACATACTATGCTCAGTCTATCCTCATGGGAATGTGTGGAGCAAAATGGGCAAATCCGACAACGTATTTTCATTATTTACAGCCGAGAGTAAATTTTACTCTATTTTCCAAATTCATGGCCTGCTGTAGTGTTTTCTATATGTAGTGTCCTGTGCCGGCATTGCAAATACTGTATGTGTTTCAGAGGAAAACATCAGAAAATGGATTGCTTTTTTAAAAATCCACATTCTGCTGTCATATTTCCATATGTAATGTACTCTGTGTGTCTAAAACGTGTACAGCCATTCTGCACGACTGATACCAGAAATGCTATAAAACAATCTGGGTAAATTTTGGGGAGGGGAAGAACAGGAATTTTCCCCTCAGTAATATTGCACACAAGTATAAATCAGCACAAACAGAATATACTCAAATACTAAAACACAACTCACAGTCCACTGCCTCTCCAAAGCTCTGAGCGACAGTCGGCTTCATGACAAACAGGTCATTCATGCACCATCCGATGTCATGCAAAAACGTAATCTGATTTCTAACCGCAGTCTTCTGCTCGCAGGACTAGGAACCAATGCACGCCCGTTTCTGAAACTGCCCCTCTATGCGGAAGTACAGGTGGCTGCTGTTACACCTAACGCGATCACGTTTTGTTTCTCCTCCCACTTAACAGACTTCATTTTATTTTGGTGCAGTGCACATGAACGCAGTGTCTAGGACAGATGTGCTACCTTTTATAGTGTCGCTATAGAACTCTTTAGCTGTGAACCCTTAATTTGCAGCTGGAACTCTAACAAACAGTGCATAGTGTTTCAATAGCCTTCTGCTTATATGTTTGAAGATTCGAAACTGAATGGTGAGGTGGCCAAGGCGGCGCTGGCAAATGAAGACTGTCCCCACATAGACCAGGCTATTACGCCTGATGAGGGCCTGCCCTTTACCCGCTCTGGCACTCGGGAGAGATATGGACCCTGCTTCCTCTTATCAACCGGGGAATATCCCTGCCCGCCTGATGGAGGAATAAGAAAGGGTATGTAGCTGGGGTCCTGTAACCATGTAGTTAGCAACCGTTTTAAATAAAAAAGAGAAAGTCAGCTGTAGTTGTAGCACGCAATAGTGTGCTTGCTGTAGACATGCACGTTTGGGCTGGAAACCACCACCTGATGTCTGCATTTGGAGTTTCTAACCTATTTCTTTCAGAAAGAAAAGCCTGAGGAGCTGTAACTACCCCATGCAGCTATGCTAGCCAGCCGAGTCTTCCACCGCAGCTGGTGCAGTAAGCTTTAGTGGAGGATGCTCTACAATGTCCTTAAATTAGCCCATCCCCCAAGGAGAGGCCAATTAACAGTTCATAGCAATGAAAGTTTGCCGCTTAGAAAGCTCACAGATCTTACCAGACTCTGAAGAGCACAGACTTGGACGTGGCAGACAGAAAAGATAAAACACATAAGCAAAACATCCTCAAGAAATATGAAATGATTATTCAGCTACCTTAACAGAGCACTAAAACAAATTATTTGGATATTCATAGCTGTTTAATTCAACAGAGAAAGAGAAGCATACAAGAACATCTGGTAGCACAGGTGTCTTACAATTGGAAAATAATCCATCTAAAATCACTTTCATAAATAAATCATTACTAGTTAGTTTCTCAGACTTCTGACAGCTACAGATCTCTCAGAAGTAACTGCATTTTAGTTTGCTAATGGTCAGAATAATCTATTTACCAAGAGAAGTCAAATCAAATGAAAAAAAAACTTCCCTTCTTAAAACAGGCTGTTTTGTTTAAATAATTTAACATGAGGAAACCATAAAACCCAGAATTAGTTACATATATATGCATCAACATTGATAAGGAATGGCAAAATTGGAGAAGAAATCTCTCTCCAAATCAGTGTTTATCACTGGTATACTGTATATAGCATATGATATAGTCAATATTTTAAAACTGCAAAGATCGTATGATATAACCATACACTGAGTATGGACTATAGAATTCCCATGTGCCATTGTATGATGGGCAATAGTTATAGTAAATGCCAGTTATAGATAGTGTATGTATTTATAAGTTTAAAGCTTATCATCAACAAAGATATAGTTGGACCACAAGACTTTCATATGAAAGTATATCCTCTAAAATTTACCTTTGTAGCAAAGCGTTTTACTTGATTCTGTATTGGATAAGCATTGGCCGCGTTCATTCAGCCTGGGCGAGTTCGGGTGGTTCCAGTGGATCAGGGGAACACTCCAAATGGCACATCCTTTGGGATGAAGAATGTATGGTTTTCACGATGCACTGCAACCGCCTCTCGTTACTGAATGAAACAGAGGCTGGTTGGCTAAAGAGTAATATACGTCAGCATATTGTTGGCCTGTTTGAAACACGTTGAGAGCATCTTAATTGTTGTTCCAACAGACTTTCATCCATACTTTGTGCAACTCTCTGTACACTTGCTGAGCTGTTTACGTGCATGTCTGAAAAAGAAGGGGGGAAGGAGGGAGGGGGGAGGGAAACCAAATGCATGCAATTTTGTTTTCTTTCTTTTTTCTTTTTTTTTTTTAATGCTGAGAACAAAGGAGTAGTATCTCTATAGCAACACAATAAATTCTATGGATTTTGCTGCCTTTTCCCCCTCCCACCCCCAAAGATACCAGAAACCTTAATTTTGCCTGAGGTCAAAATGCATGAAGTAGAAAGGAGAGGCACGAGTATGACAGAGACATAGAAAATCCCTCCCACTGACTCTTTTTGTTTTTTTAGGATACAACCATGTTGCTGCCTGTAGGATCAATTACATAGCCTGACCATCCTTGAGAAAAGATGATTTTTTAAATATATATATATATATTTTTAAACTTGTTCTCTACTCCAATGGCCTTTCAAGTCATGTTGCAAGCGATACTACTCTCGGCATGTCCATGCATGCAGATGCTATTGAACTGGCTACAATGTTGACCTCATTCTTAGTCCATTCTGTCATTGATCCAATGCTGTACTTTGCATTTTTCTTTTAAATGAAGGTTACGAAATGTCACGGAGCCTTAACAGCATAGCTGGCATAAGTGGAAAAGCGATAGGATTATCCTCAGTGTCTGCGCCCTACAGCTCTCCTAGTCCAGTGAGACGTTCTTGGTCTCCCATCCCATCTATTTTGTAGCATGGATCAGTAGCAGAGAATGGTCTAAAAAGCTTTACTTTCAATTAGCCTATGCTATGTTGCATATAATCCAGGTGACTAAGTCTGAAGATGCAATGTCTCACAGTAGCACCTGCTGGGAATGGTGTTACTACTGATGCTAGGTGACAACACTCCTAAAATAGCACTCAGATGACAATAGGCAGGCATTTACGTAGTACTGGTGGGCCATACATGCTGCATGGTTCAGTACATAGGATGAAGGGTAGATGCACCAGATAGTTTTCTTCCTGGTGCATCCTGCTAGTATATGCTTATTTTGGCTAATGGTGGATCTACTGGCTCTGTATGGAATGGGTTAGGCATTTAGTCGATGCTGAAACATGCCAACGATGGAAGATTTTGCTTTTCTCAGGATATTTTTGAGCCATAGGAACCCTGCAGGAGTTTGAGCAAACAAGCACAGTAGGATGAAACTTTGCATGGGCGCCTATGTTAAGCTGAAAGCAATACTCAGATACACTGTAGAGAGGTCTCAGTCTGGCTGACTGCATGGGAAAAAAAATCCTGTTGAAGAAGAATATGGCTGCCTCTGCATGTAGCTATTTCACCTTTTCCTCCTTCCTTTAAAACTAAGATGCCGAGCTTGATGTGAAAAGCGCAGGGAAGAGGCTCAAGTACTGATTGTATTCTTTACATGCAGATCTTTGCAAAGAAAGTCCAGTCATTGCTAAATATATGCCAACAGAGGCAGTCAGAGTGACCTGACAAGGCAAGATGGAGATGAACATTGATGGCTAATAAACATCTGTGTGGAACTGTGCAGGCATAGAAGACCTTCTCATTTGGACAAAGTTAACTCGCTCCATGCAGGTTTTATGGATGATTCTTCGTGGTTTTGGAGTTGTATTAGAGATGCAGGCTTTTTCTACGGCCAAAATGTAACAAAACTGTAGAAGATCCTTTTTTTTTAAATCTATTTTTTTGTTCCATAGCATGAATTGCATGAAGACAAAAATTAGAAAAAAACAAAAAACAAAAAACAAAACCCAAGAAACACTGCAAATGTATGATTAAGGAGAAAAAAAAGCAAAGTTATATATTTTCTTTCAAAGCTCTTTACTTTTACATACATTGTTGTAGCCAAAATGTAAAACATTATAAAACTGTACATTTCTTTGCTATGGATCGCTTCTTTTTGTATACAAGATACAGAGTAATGGTTTTAAAAAGTGCAATCAGGCAGTCATCGGTCATATTGACCACGCCTTCACAGTTCATCACACCGACATGGAAATCAAGAACTTTTAATCCAACTAGAAGTGTATAAAAATAAGAAAAACTTTTTCCTGTCTGTTTTTGTTGGCATGCTTGTGACACATGGGACCTTCCTTCGGACCTGACAGTAACAGCTGGTTCATTTTCCAGCTCTGGTTATGTTGTATTTTATCAATGTATAGATCCAACGTAAAGACCCTTCATAAATTGTTCATATTAAGTAATCAGTATGAATTTTAAACAAAAGAGATGTTATTTTAAAACTGGGACTTATAGTACAAAATCAGGAAAATACTCAAGTATAAATGGTCTCAAAGTTTAAGAAACAAGACAACAGCATTGTATGCAATTTAGTACTGAGTAAAATGCATGCACAATGTTATGCAAAACAATTCTAGCATGAAATAAATTTTGTATCATGGTTTCAGTGCCTGCTGTATAGTGTAAAGGGGAATCCTTTTCTGAAGCGATCAGGGGTTTCCAGAGACTTGCTTCTAAAATCTTGAATAAATACAGTGTTCTCAACAGAAATGTAGGAGAAAAGCTTGGTATTGCTTTGGTTCTACAATACTAATTTTGGTTAGTAGATAATAAATGAAGCCTGCAAACACTTGATACAACCGATGTCTGAAGAATTCACACCATTAGTAATTTTATGAGGGAAGATTAAAAAAACCTATAATTATCTAGATATCTTCCTTTTCCCTCCCCAACAATAATAAAAGTTTGTCTTTTTAGCTCATTAAATGAATTCAGTTTTTCTTACTTCTTTGGGCCCTGGCCTTCACTTGTTCTTCACTGAGTCACAGGAGTCCACCTGATATGAAACTGAAAGAATCCAGGTGTCCAAGTCGCACTGTATTTGCCACACAAAACATGCAGCAGTAAGAACCAAGAAACACAATGGGATTAAATTTCATTTTAGATGCTACAAACGACAACTATGGACTGTGTGTCAACAGCATTCTAGTTGCTTGAGCATTTTTGGTAAAGTACTTCTATAAGGAAGGACACACCTTCATCCTCATGTGAAGAACTTCAAAAGAGCTGGCAACCTTCTAGGCAAGCTACAGCATCTGCGACTGCTGATGAGAATGGAAATGTAAAAGAATAGTATCCCTTTAGTCTGGAGGAAGTAGAGCCTAAACCCCCAAAAAACAGAAGAAACACTCATAGCTCTGGTAAGTGCTAAATTATAAACAAAAAAACCAACTGCAGCTGGACCTTGTCTTCAAAAAACTCTACTCCAAAAGGAAAATCAAGGAAGACCTCAAGCTGCATTTTAGGAATAGAAGAAAGGCTGATAATCTGAATGTGTACGAAATTAGAAAACTCCTTTGTAGTCCCTGATGTACTTAATTTCTGCTTCTGTTGACTATCCTTTCTCCCAAGAAATATTTTTCTCCCACTGTTTATATGCTGTCATTCTCAACTGATAAATGGGCAATTTCTTACATCCAGAAGTGAGATCCAGGTTAATCCAGGATCTAAAAGTCACCTAATGAACAAATTTTCCTTTTATAATGTATTAAGAATCCAGAAATAGATTTATCTGCCCCATTTTTATTTAACACTAACTCAAGGGCCCAGCGTGAAGGCTGCTCAATTCTCCATTACGATAAGGAATACTAATAATTCAGCCCTGTAAATCCCATGTAGGTCTTCCCCTTCCACTGCACTTTGCATTTATATGAGCCTTAGCTAACAGGTCAAGCAGTCGTCATTCTGTGCTACTTTTTACTTCTACCAGTCCCATTTTCATTTAGGTACTCCTCTCTCAGCTTACTCTGATTTGAGATAACCATGTCTTTTAGGTGACTTTTATAAACCCTTCAGAAACAGAACAGTACTTCCCATCCACTGCCCTTCAGGAGATGCTCTAAAGCTTAAGATCCATCTGACCCCAGAGTTCCCCTTGCACAACAGTGGCAGCTCTGATAACACAGGGAAAGAGGGAGACAACTGGAAAATTTCAGGAGGTGTTACACCAAATCCTGACACTGAATCCTAAGAGAAATTTATCATATCATCTCAGCTGCCTTACATTTAAGGAGCTTTTGCTGGGGTATTATGATTAAAATAATTCCTTCAAGCTTGCCCACTCCCACCACAGGAAGTATGTATCTTGATTGAAGCATTAAAACTATACATGTGGCTAGATTCTGAGCTCAGGCTTGCAATAATGCCACCAACTACTTCTGACTTCACACCATCGTAAGAGCAGAAGCACATTCTGTAATTCAGTTACACTCTGCCTGTTTCCTGCTAGACATGAACATCCGGGTTTCTTTCTCTGCAAACTCAGCTTTTGGCAATGGACTCCCAGCTATACGACCTGATGCTGGTCCTTCATCTGAATCCACTGGCAATTAGTGGTTTATTACTACCTAATATTAAAAGCACACCTCAACCACACCTTCTACACATATAGCTTTTCCTCTGACTGCATGAAGGTACTCGTTGTTTCTGGACCAACCTGACGTGTATCTGCAACTACAATTTCAGACAGCAAGGATCTGAGAAGTGGTTTCTGTTCTCTCACTCCAACAAAAAAAATCTAGCTAATACCGCTGTGATAACAGTCAAGTGCAGCAGTCATTAATCTGGATAAAGTGATTTTTCACATAAATTGCCTTCTCTCTCCTTAAAGTTTCAGGGCCAAAGAGAAAATACATCACTGGAACAAATGGCTGCTAGGACAAATGAGCAGACTGAAATACAGAAGAGGGCAAGCAGGGCTAAGGCAAGGGCATTCACAAAGGAACTGAGCACAGAGCTGCTTACAAAAAAGATATCCTGAAGAAAAAACAAGTGCAGTTTTTACCCTGCCACTTTGCATATCCTTTTCACAGTTTCAAAACAAGCAGCCTACCTCTCTGCTTTCCATATATATCCTGGAAGCAACTTTGTCTCCGAGCTCACACACAGACTAAATTAACTTCATAAAAATGTGCTTAAATTATGGAGGTTATTTTTAAGTCACTCACTTATTTGAGTTTGGGCATAAAATACCTGTCTGTTCAGAGGTCCCAAAGCCTCTGCATTCATCCAGGACTGCAGGTGCAATATTTCTCTCTTTGGGGGATACAAATGCTTATTTGCAATCAAGAACAATATTTGAATTCAAATTGAACTTCAAGTTAGAAAATGGGTCCAGAACTGCATCTCTTGACTCTCTTTCCTTATCTGACAAAGCAAATGCTTTAAAACTAAGCACATTCATCTGCCCCCATGGAAAGATATATTCCCTGGTTCAGGCCGACAAAGCCAGGTTTTCAACCCTCAGCATTCACTTGAATATTTAAAAAACTTTATGCAAGTACATGGGTCCAAACATCTCCAGGTACCAAATATTAAGAGCGCATGCTCCAAGGCTTCCATTGATTTCTCTACTGCCCATGGAGCACAGATTAGAGATTCCTTAGTCAGCAAAAGGCAAAGTATTGCAGTTGTATTAGCTCAGATATCACTCTAAGCTTCTGGACCCAAAGGGCTTAGCAGGGACAACACAGCCTGTGCAGAGGCTGCTGACAGTGAGTCACACCAGAACAAACAGGAGACACATGGCTTGAGCCCAAGCAAATAAGCTCAGCAGGAGCCATGCTTTGCGGTGGTGGTGTCAGTGCAAGTGGGTGACTGGAGAAGAGGCGGCAGTAGCACAAGAGGTGGGAAATGAGGAGAAGGACACAGGATGGGTCTGGAAAATGGGTTATGCAAGTAGGAGGGAGTGGAGCATATGAGGAAAGAGCAATCCGTGGTGAGGGGGAAAGAAGAGCAAGGCAAGAGGGAAGTAGTAGCAGTGAGGCTTACCTAAAAAAAAAAATCAAGGACCACTAGCGCAGAAGGTAGACCCTTGGCCTGGGACTCAGGAGATGGGAATTTTATTCTTGGCTCCACTTTGGACATGCTGAGTTAGCTTGGTTGGGGCATTTCAATTTTTTGTGCCTCAGCTTCTTTCTGTGACATTATCCCCTTTTTAAAGTGTTCTGAGGTCAAAAGAGGAAAAGCAGTATTTAAGTAGGAATAGTTAGTATAATCTATCTACTCAGAATTAAGGCACCAGAGGAGAGAAGCATCTCTCCATTATTTAAAAGATGCCATGTTTCCTTGTCTGCAGAGGAGCACAGAACCCCTGTAGGAATCCCTTTTCTTTTGTACTTTAAAGCAGAGGATTATTATGGAAAATGATTAAGCACCCACACAGTTAAAATTACAGAGCATCTTCATTACTGATTGGCAACTCCTCTGCTGCCCTAATTTAGGTACCACATGTCTTCATGCATTCAAATCAGTAAAAACAAAACAAAAGCTAAACTCGTTTGACATCTGCAGCAAAAAACTAAAATCATGTCAGAATCTTAAAAATCTCCCCACTCTTGGACCCACTTCTAAATATAAAAAAAAAAAAAGTAAAAATGCAGAGTCTTATAGCAGTGTTCACATATACTTAAAAGATCATGATGATCAGAGACTACTGGAATCATATTGAATTGAAATTCTGCAACTTCCACTGACAAAGTCTTGATCCCAAACCTTGCAGAAAAAATTCTCCCCAAGGTTGCATTGTATCTGAATAACAAGGGGTTCCATAGGCAAAGCAACCTGGAAATAGATGAGAAAGTTGAAAATTAATTGAGAGGCTAACCAACACAGAAATCAGACTTAGACTCAACCCCCTCCCAACCCGTAAAGGCTTGTCTGAAAAGGAATCAAAATCCAACACATCACAAAATAAAAATGCCTGAGGAAGTTTTGCAAAATAAACGTCACCTCTGATTTTTTTCGTCCTCACAGCCAGCTTTTATTCAGGAATAATTACTTTGCTGCTCTTGTTTCTCATTAAGCTGAAAAATGTGTTCTCCCAGTAATCTAAATTTATGCTGCCTCACTCTCTCACAAGGTAACACATGGTTCATCCAGGTCATAACTCAAATACAGAGACCATTTTCATTGCTGAGTATTTTCAGCCACATACTCTCTTTCCATGTTCTACAGAGGCATTTATGAGTAAAAACTGCCTCTGCATTAAAACCAGGTGAATGCAGAGACAACTGATGGATGAATCTGAATGAAATCCACAAACAGCTAAAGAACGTGCCTTACTTCAGTCCCTTCAACCTCTAAATGGGTTACAAAATAACAATGGCTTTACACATGCAGTTTCTCCAAATTAACTTCAAAAGCACATATGGTAAACACCTCCCTTTACAGTTATTTTTTGGGACATTCATCGAACAGAAAGCCATTTCCATACAACCGAAGCATTTTAATTCAAGGCTATCAAATCATTCTTTCTAACATGGAGAAAACATCTAAGACCAGCATTTATCAGGAATTAAGAATAGCAAAAAGCTAATAAAAAAGAAGAAAGCATGTACCTTTTTTTGCACATAAATCAAGATATTGGTATGTCAAAAGTTCAAATGTCCAATTATTTTTGTGTCAGCTAGAGTTTTCAGCAAATTCAGTGTAAGCTCCACTGTGCACATTTTCTACTGTGCACATTTTTAAGTGCAATCAAAACCACACAAGATGATTCTCTACCACAGACCGCACCCATTCCCAGCCTTTGGGAAGCATGACATGTTTTCTGCTTCAGTATTTTCTTCTTCCCTTTACAGAATATTCAGCTGCTCAGAACTATAAGCTGGTAGTAAATACCACAAGCATGACTCAAATACTGATAAAAAATTCTAGAGCCTTTTTTAAGAAAAAATCCAGCTTAAAGAAAAAGCACAAGACTTGCCATATGACGTAAAAATATCAGAATTGCTAAGAAAACACAGGGGACTTTTTGGTGAAAACATAACATCACAATTTCAGTGACAAAGATCTGTCATCATCGTGATTTCTAATACAGGGGAAAAGGAAGTGGAAGTCTCAAAATTACTTAAGTCTTGTTTAAATCAGATCCAGATTTCATGGAATTTAAAGCAAAAAATAGTGAGTATTTGATTAAGTGCTGGACTAGGTCACAGGCCTGATCTAAACATTTCTGAGGCTGGAAAGTGAGGACAGATGTTGCTGTTCCAGCTGAAGAGAACTGGAAATTTCAAGATGTGCTATGAATGAGAAAGAAAACCCATTGCAGGTCAATAATTCTTATTATTATTAATAAATAGTGGGAGAGGTGGAACAATAACGTCCAAGAAATAGAATAGATTGTCCCTCATCTCACTCCCACCATACCAGCAGGTTGGAATGCTGCTATCCCTGTATGATTATTCAGTCTTCAGGACCTGTGTCTTGATTCTGTCTTCCCCCTCCACCTTCCTTTTCCCCTATGTTTTAGCTGACTACATCAGGCACTCTGCTGCCATTCATTTAAATGTTCTTCCATGGTCACCTTTCTCCCATACAGTCAAACTGATCTCCTTCATCTGTTTTCCATCCTCATATTTAAGTCTTATGACTCAAAAAATGTCCTATAAAGCAAAATCAAATCATATTCTTCCCCTCCTCCTCAATTTCACTGTGCTCAGCCATGTAACCAAGCAAAAGCTCCTGTCACTCATGCAGAAATGATCTTTATGGTGGTTGCAGATGGCAAGAACTAGTTAGTCGCCACCAGGACTGACAATATGCAGGTAGGGGAGCGAAGTCAGTGTCATGCAAGAAGTGGTGACTGGGCAAACAGGAAGAAAGGCAGGACTTAATTTTTCTTTCAGATGAACACACTTCAAATACAAGGTCCAGCATTCTAAGCAGAAAAGCATCAAGTCACTCAGGAATGCTACACAAAGTCAAATAACAGCAGTGACTGCCAAGCAGCCTGAACAAATCCTACAAGAGATAGAAACTTCTGACACCACACACACATCTACCAACATTCTTTAAAATGGAATAGGAGTGTCTTGCACAGGCGCACATGGAGGTTGCATGAGTAACAACTGCAGATCTCCTAGGACTTTCAACAACAGAAGTACACACAACAGCTTCCTTCTTTCCCTCCACCCTGAAAGCTCTCTGGGCTGAAGGTCAACAGTTCAAAACTTGTTACCCAGCAAAGTTGTGATATTAAGTACACCTTTTCCTCCTCATGAATGTCAGCTCATTGGCAGGTTTGCTTATTTTCAGAAAATGGGAGGGGAAAGCAGCTGCACAGACACTTGCTTACCTTGTTCCAGTGTTATATATATTACAGACCATGTCAGCTTATTTGCATCTGAATGTGAACACAGAATGCTTACGTAAAAGGCTTTCTTTGTTTAGCAGTGAAGACCTGCATAAAGAAGTCTGTCTTTGCACGCACTGCAGAAGCATTGGCATGGCACACACTGGCTCTGCATTTTGCCTTGCAGAGACTGACCTTCTCCATCAGGACATCCACAGGCAACAGTCATAAGGTCTGGACACCAGCAAGGAAAGGATTTTCTTCACTTGATTAGGAGCTTTACACTGTGTGCTCCCTACCTTACGGTAGAAAGCCTTAGCTGATTTTGTACAATGTTTTATTCTGCAAACAAAGCATACTGACATAAAAAACAGGGCATTCATGTCTGAATGAATGAGCAACAACTTGGTTTTGACATTCAACCACGTACCATCTACAATGAATCATTATTCACTCTTCATACTACAGCAGCATCCAGAAGTCCTGACTGACGACAAAGTATTTAGTACATCAAGCTCTCAAGACAAGTCATTACTTCTCAAAGTTTTCAACATATACAGGCAAGACAAAGGAGAGAAAATGCAGTTCTCGCTCTTTCAAAGATGAAGATTGGATGCGGATATGAAACACAAGATCAGAACCAGGAACAAACCAAAGTACTCCTTTCTTTCCTCCTTATCACCCCAAATAATTCTTTGCATTTCCAAAAGTGTGTTTGTGTTACAGATGTGAAGAAGTGAATAACATTTCAAATAACCAAGCTGCATTTATTTGTTACATAATTTGTTGGATTCTTCTGAAATGAACTGCAGCAACAGCATACACGGTCAAAATATGCTCACTACAGTAACCCCTATGTTATAGGGTGCACATACTAGCTGTGATTAATCAAGGAACAGAATTATTTAGAGGGTATGATTACTGAAACAAGATAACACATCTATTCAGTACACAGATTTTGGAGGAAAACAAAGGTAGAAATCTCAGACAGAAGTGCCAAAAAAAGAATTAGAAACTGTTCAGTGCATGTAATAGAAAGGCTGTGGTATCTAGAAAACAGCATTAAGGAGAGTCAATAAATAGCAACTTAGATAAGTAAAAAGTGCAAGAAGTCACAGCCTAGAACAGTATATTACCATGAAGAACCACAACCAACACATGGATTAAAAAAGCCACTTTACAATAGAAGTCTCAATTCTGCACTTTTTGCAGAGGACCTGTTTGATTATTCTTACAGATTCTTTCAGTATCTGTAATATAGTTGTTATAATCAGCTTCACAGTCAGTTCAAGTTTCTCATCCATTGAATAGAAAAAGAAAATGCCTTTGAAAATTAGCCCATGAACTGTAACCACTGTAAAACCAAGGGGGAAAGCAACCCTAGCAGGCCATATGACTACCTTAATTCCTTCCCCCTCATGTGTAAGCTGATACATCATTAGAAAGTCTTCCTGTCCTATTTCCTAAGAGCCCTTCTCTGAGTATTTTGTAATTCTGTAACATTTCTTCCCTGGCAAGCCTGCTTTAAAAATTAAACCACTGTTTGGCAACAGTAGGTCTCATTAAAAGGTGCACTTAGCACACAGTAGTATTCTCTATATTTAGAACTTGAAATACATCAAATACCACAGCAAATGTAACTAACGTGGGTGGTAAACATCCAGTTTAATGGCAGCCACTGTATTTGTGTGAAAAACAGTTTTATAAATAGCTTCCAAAATTCTGCTCAACATAGGCTGCTAATAATACCTGAAGATAATTTACACTTTTTCATTTCTCCAACCAAAACAAGTGTTAGGCCTATGTTCTCTGCCAAGCATTCACCTGGAACAAGTACTGTGGGCATGCTCTGAACAGTAACGCAGCTGGGCTGCAAAACAGATGCGAGAACTAACCTGAAATTATCAGGAGCATTCTGGTCTGCCTTTTAGGCTGGAGAACTTGTAAAAACTTTCTGGTTAGATTTTGATGTCTTCCTATTCAAATGCAGCTGGAAACACAGGAGCTACGTTGGATCAAACTGTCCTCAACAGCTACAACTCACTTGACAGTGAGTCAAGACAAGAACTTTTCTATTGTTTCTAAGGGCTCTTAGAAGTTTTTCTTCCCTAAGCAGTAGCTTCAGAAACTTCAGGTTCGGTTTGCAAGTTAATGATAATTCATGCGGATCTGCATCCCTGTAAATCTATAATAAACTGATGTCTGGCACAGAAGACAATTCCTCAGAAATATTGCTCCTTTCACAGTTTCCCCTTTTACCAGCATTCTCAAGTATATCTCTTTTTTTTTTTTTAAATCCTAATCTTCTGTTTAAAATGTGTGTATGCATCTATTTATGTTCGCTGGCATTTCTCTGTGATGCAAACTGGATTTTCTGAGATGCTAAGAGCTCACAACTCCAGCAGAAGTTGGCAGATGCAACACATGCTCATCATGATGTAAATATACAATAACAAAAGACCAGAAGGGGCCCTATAACTCCACCTTCTCAGACCATTTCCTCAGACTGAATTTATACACTGATGATAAATGATCAAGCAGTCAGTTTCTTCCTCAAAGACTTCTCAGACGAACAAGAAAAAGTAGTTCTTTCTTCAACGGTATCATGTCAAGGCAAAACATTTGTCATTCTATCTGTGGGTAAGAAAGTCAATTGCTGTGAAAAAGGCCCATGACACAATTTAAAAAATATTATAGTTTTCTATGCATACTCGTTCCTTTTAGTCTTAGAAAAAACTTCTGCACTTTCAAAATATTGTTAATCATGGGCAATCCTCTTGTAGCACTTCTGAGCTACACAATCCAAAAGATGTCCATCCACATCCACGATGCTATGGTTTCAGGTGTGATGAGTCTAATGTGGAGTTTGACAAAGAGCCATGGAGTGTCCTGCCCCACATCCAATTAAGATCTGTTCTGTGCAACCAAGAGCTTTGACTGGCTTAGGGACATGAACATTTGCTTCTGTGCCATCACCACACATCCCATGCTCGTTCCATCCCCAAGAGAAGCACCGGCCACCTAAAAGAGAAGATACAAAATACAGAATAAAGACCACAGAAACACAGCAGCTTTGGTTAGTTTTGGGGAGCAGATGTGTCAAGTCATCTTCTAATTATGTTCCAAGAAATTCTGCAAAGATGGGGAAAAATGTTCTGGTTCTCTTGAAAATGTAAATAAACCCAAAAGAATTATTCTCTATCTTGTTCCATATTGCTAACAACATAAGAGAGATTAAAATAACAAAGACATTTGAAAATCACTTAGTAAATACATGGTTCAGTATTTATGCAGAGCCCACAGAAATCTCTCTGCACTTTAAGGACCTTCCCTGAAATGATGTCGAATCCCTGTCTTTCAAGTTCCCCCTGGTAAGCAAAACTATCACAAACCAAGCCCCATGACTTTAATCATTCACAACATGATCTGTAGGATTGGGGAACACAGAGTCACAGAGCAGCCAAATTACATCTCACTCCTACTTTCAAGTTCACATCTCAGCTTTTTCCTTTAAATAAAGTCTTCAACAACTTGCCTTACTCAATTATCCTATCTCTTCTGCTTGCTTTGACATCATTTCTCTGCTTTTATTATCCTTATTTTCCCTCATTATTATTTATTTTTGTAACATCTACTTTTATATCCCAAATCATGATCCATGTATTATTACCCCATAGTACTCTTTCTTGAAGCACAATATGTAAATTTTGTTCTATAAATGGCTGGCATAATAAAAAATCCACCAAAAAAACCCTCTTATTCTGAACTACAAAAGATATTTCTTTCCTATTTTCTTTTCTTTATTTGGCTGTCACAGACTGTGCCTGGGAATTTCTGTAATAAAAAGAAAGCCATCCTGCCATATAATCATGTTTCTGATGCCACTGTTATTTTTGAAAAGCAGCAGGTATTAACAGCATGAAGTACCATTCTGGAGTCCAAATAATGCGAAGAAAAGTGCCAGAATTCACAAAATCCAATTCCAATTCTAAAAGAATTTTACTTTTCAAAATTCAGAAACAGATTATTGTAAAGCTAGCAGGACCATCTTTCTCTCCTGCAAATCCAGTAACATTTCATCATCATCTGTTTTCTTTACATATTAGTATATTAAAGTTCTCTTCCGTAATTAAGTGTAAACATTATTGAAGTCAGATGTAATTAAACAATGACCTTTAATTTTCTTGACAATCTTTTAGGCAATGGAACACAACAAAACACCACTAGAAAGTCACAGTAGGCTAGATACATCTCACCTAATATACAGCAGTTCCGTTATCTTAGAAGGCACCAGATTTTCTCATGACTATGCACACGCAATATTGACAGCCCAACCTGTATCACAAATGCATGTACCTATGCTGCAGAAAAGTACCAAAAAGTAAATGTGTTGCAACATATCCCATTTAAATACCAACAGATCAGAACATCTAAGAGGTTAATTGGAATTTTTTTGTAAGGTTCCAGGTAAAAATATTTATGTAAATATTAACAAGCAGGAAAAAGACATCACAAACCGAGACTAAAGACACATCACAGAAAAATTATTTGGGGGGGTTGGGGGAGGGTGGGTGGGGGGTGGGTGTCAAAGAAAGAAAACCAGCTGCACCTAAGAAAAGGCATTCTTTTGCACAGTTAACCTGTGCACACATGGAACCTGCAGAAGAAGCCTACTTAAAGTGGGAAAACTTCCAAGTTTAATGAAAAGGGAATATAGCATGCCCATATAATAATAAGATGGCTGTGGTAAGCTTTTTGTTACTAGACCACTAGCAATTAGTACAACAACTTGCATGTTTGTGTGGAGACTCACTATATCTGACTAAAGGATTTTTTTATTTATTTTTTTTATCCTGTCCCATCAGGACAAGAGAGAGGAAACAGAAAGTTTTTGGTCACCTTGAATTACAAACTGCTCAATGGAACATTAATGGCATAATAAATATTCAAAGAAACAGCACAGTAGGATATTAACCTCTCAAATTGATAAATATATCCAGTCAAACATCTTTTGAAAAAACATCACAGAAAAATTTACAAGCTAGGAAACCCCCAGATGAGAACATCTCCCCTAAAATAAAGATCACTGAGTCTTTTCCAGCCTTTACTTCTCCAAGAATGTAGAAAGGCCACCAAACAGATCTTTCTACATGACTCCAGTGAGCTCCAAGGTTACTGAAATGGGCTGAGAGTGAAAACTAGCAAAAGAAAAATACAGAGTAACTACGATTTATGAATGGTCTTATACAAAAATGCCTTATACATAGATGAAGATCTAGGCAGAAGTCTGAAGGGATGAAAGGGCAGCTGACAGATACAGAATGACAGGCCACAAAAATGATTCTCATCACCATCAAGTCAGAAGTCGGGAAAGCTAAAAGGCAGAGAATTATTGTTGTGAAAATAAAAGGTATACTATACCATATCTGACTGTAGAAGATTTAGAGAAAGGTTTGCACATTAAAAAAGTCAGATATTACATTTGTGTCAGAGAAAATAGAATTTGCCAAAAATGGAGTCCATTTTTTTATAATAACATATTAACAAAACTTGAAGGAGGGTTGGGCAAAATGGCTGTGGTGACACTGGCCAGGAGGGAACAAGCAGCTGTGTGAATCACTGCAACAGAACCTGAAGTCAATGAAGATCGAAGATAATGAAGCACCTATTAAAAAAATGACATAGAAGGAATATCTGCAGAGTTAAGGAAAGGCCTTCATTAAGGGGAACTAATGGCTAGCCTCTGGACAAAGGGCACCATTTCATTTCAATTCCTTTTCCTTCCCCCACAACCCCCCCCCCCGCTTTTTTTTTTTTTTTGCTTGTTTTCTTTTTGATTGCTTCTATTCAGTTTATTGCTGATAAAAACCTCAACGCAGCCCCAGCAGCCCTACAAGCTTTCACAAGAAAATTCAATTTTTATGCCTGTGCCAGAGCTTCCCAGGATGAAAGACCATTAGAATGATGTGTATTAATACAGCTACAAATTGCTTCTAACTAAATTTAAAACAAGCACTGTAGCATGTTCTCAAACCAAATGATTTGTGTTTGGTGAGGTGAGGAGGGAAAGTTGCTCCATGTCACTGATGAAATGAAACAGCACAATACATCGCATTCACCTCTTCCCTTTTAAAACATAAATACTCGAAGTACAAATGAAACCACAGAACTCACATGGCAACGCAGCATAATCCCAAGGGAATTTCACTTGAGTTCACAGTCACACTATTGAAAGTCTAGAGTAAGACTATGCAGGGTGGTCACACAAAACAAGGGGCTACTGCCCTCCTTATATTTTCAATAATTATGTAGGCTTTTTTTCAAGGTAACTGAAGTGACAACTGCAATCCACAGGTTGATTAAACTGGAGAAAAGTACTTGTAGGTAAAATAAAGCTGCAGCATATTGGACAGAAGACAGGATTCTGGGAAAAGTGGAGGATTTAGAGTTGCTCCTCATTGCTGAGTACTCTGTTCTTCCAATGAGAAGAATCAACGTTAGCAAATAAGATGCTCTGGGTGAGATCCACTGCACTTAACTTCAGCCACCTAAAAATCAAGCAACTTAGCTACAGATCATTATTCTCTAGTTTTCCTCAAGAGCCAACGGAGTCATCTACATCTCTCTAACAGGCAATTAATCTTATCCAAACACTGGTGTCAAAATCAAATCTATCTCACTGGTGACTATAGAGGGAGACCAAGTGATTGTCTTAGCCTAGGCATATCAGTTTTAAACAGATGAAGACAGGTTATGATAAATCACATCCTTGCAATTGGTCTGAAGGTAAAGCAAGGGAAAACTGGAAACAAGGAAGCTACAAATATCACTGCAGCCTAGTTTCAAGCTACAGTCTGCTTCTAAACCAGCCTGTGCCCTGGAGGCTTATCACTGAAATCTTTAAAAGCTTTCCTCTTTTCTGTTTCTCTTCCCCCACTCTTCCAACCACACAAATAAACAGAAGCTGGCTTTAAAGACAATCCAAGTATCTTGAAACCAAGCTATTCATCGGACAGCTTCAATTTTAAGGATCTGTTAAAATGTTTTAGTACAGCTCCATTTTATAAGTTCTGTGCTCTTAGCAATACTCCACAATACCTCAAATTATTATTATTTTTTTAACCTTAAATTATTGCTACTCTACAGATGTTTATAGATAAAGTTACAGTAGGCAAGACATCAGCCCAGGGCAAGTCAAAGCACTTTAAACATCATAAGGGCTGGACCATGAACAAAATTCAGGTGTCTCAGCCATCCCCCCTTGGCTATCTGAAAGCATTCAAAACCTCACAAGGAACAATGTAACACTACACAGAAGGAGATTTAGACCATACTTCTCCCAAGGAGTTGTAAAACACAAGCGAATAAGTATTCCTATTTTTTCAGGACATCTGGCAATCCAGCTGTCACGTAAAATAAAAGGAAAGAAATATCCCTCTAAACTTTTGTATTTTTGTTAGCAACAATTCTGTCATTAGCACAAAAGTTTTGCAATTTTAGAACATAAGAAACAGGGTTGATACCAATTGTTTGCTGTAGAAAAACATGGAAACGTATTAGTAACTACAGGGAAAGTCTAAGCATTCTGCAAAATCTTATTAAAGGCAAAGTTTGGTAAGTGGAATATAAGATGACATGATCCCAAAACATTATATGGTACCTCCAAAAGTAGAAAACAACTAAGAGATTCATATAGAGCCAGTTTTATTATGGAGCTACGTTTGTACCCACATTTTCAAGCAGCAAGCTGTCGTGTGCTTCAGGCAGCCCATCCAGTTGCTGCTGGAGTTGCTCAGGACCACAACCCTCAGAAATGCATGTCTGACTTTACAGTAAGCAAGTTCGATAAAAGTCACAGGCATTGCAGTGCTAACACAACATACATATAGGAAACAACATACATTTTTTATATTAAGTACAAAGTCACAGTGCTAAAGACACACTGATTTCAAAGTTAGCCTCCAGTTGACAATCTGTCCTCACTCCACCTTTACATCATTAGCAGCCCTCCCCAGGCAGTAGACCTTGACCGCTCAGTCCCCTCCTCAGCAGTGGTTTTACACAAGTGAAAAATCAGATTACTTCAGGTCATGCATCTGTGGTTCATCCTGGTACCTGGAAAGAACAAATTCCAATGGCCTCAAACAGCTACTCATAACAAATGCACGAAGCCTGCATGATATGGACTTCTCCAACTTGGTGCTCTAAACTAATCTTACACGAGGTTTTTTTGTTTGGTTGTTTTTTTTTTTACAGCAGAAGCACTGTCTTGTTAGTCAGGCCTTCTCTCTGCCTATACTTGTATATTGTGTAATACAGCAGGACTTCAAACTGGGTCAGGGCCTCAAGGCCAACTGTCAAAATAGCCAACTACAATATACAACTATTAGGGAGAGTCAGAAAATCAACTTGAGTATACAAGATGCCTAGTATGGCTTAGGGAGCCACGGTGGTATGTGGAGTACTGTAAAACGGAGCAATAAGGCTACACATGTCTTCTGAAATTAATTTCATTTGGGAGAGTCTAATTTCTAGTATCTCCTTCAATATCAGTATCTATCCCACAAATGGCAAACAGAAGAGCAGTACAGAGCACATCTAATCTTTTCTATCCTCATTTCGATAGCATACAAATAGCTGAGAGTTACAAAACAGGAAGGGGAAAGAATCATGTTTATGATAATATAATTTCCGAGCGTGCAGTGAAGGGCAATGTAGCACATCTGGCGTGGCTGGAAAACTGTATATGGGGAGGGAGTCCAACATACAGCAATGCAGAGAAGTAGGGAAAGATACAGTAAAAATGGCACTTACCAAAAAAAAAGCCTTAGCAGTTTCCTACAAACATGCTGTGCATTCACCCATGCACTGTTTCAAGCATCAGGCAAATAACATAACTGAGCCTGTTCACTAGAGGTAGTGCTACCTTGCTAATATACAATGACAATAGAAATTTTGTTCTGTTCTCACAGCGCACTTCAAAGCAGGAGCTGAATGGCTCACCACACAAATTAATATGCATCTATTTAAAAGACTCATTCCATGTTACATCAAACAAGCCACAGTTTAGGTTACCATTCAGGCTAGTTTATGATGGGTTTTATTTTTTCCTTCTCAGTTATGCATTGCCATTTTGAAGACAAAAACATGAGGAAGAAATTCACAAAACTATATCCCAGAATTTAAAAACAACATACTTGGTACTACAGATTTCTTGGGCTGCATCTTTACAATTTCTGTGGTGAAACTGAAGTCCTTTAAGATGGACATGTTTGCTTTGCTGTGCGTAGGTAGTAAGGAGAGAAATCTACTGCAAGGATTAACTGCTCACGTTTCTGTTTTCAGAGGGAAACACAAATGGGACTTATTATGACTAAAGCTCACGGGTGCTGCGCAAGGTTTTCCTTTTGGTTTTACTCAAACATGTCAATTCCTTCCCAACAGGAAAGCATCTCCAACTCAACACAGAACAAAACCTGGGCTCACGACTTTGTGCAAGACTGAACGTATCTGGTCCACTGACAATACATGAGGATTATATCATACATGAAGCAGCTGCAGTGCAGAGAGGATTAAGCATTAAAGATGCTTTTTTTTACACCTGTAGAAGACAAGAAAATCTTTAAATTCTGCTCTTTTAAGTACAGGACAAAAACACCTGGGAGAAATTAGTTAATGGAGAGATTTGTCCTGAGGCTCTGAACATGGCATTAATGTCTTCTCCATCAGAATTATCAGGCATGGCAGAGAGTGACATTCATTCAGAACTTACATCCCTGCCTCTGAAAATGACAGGCATTAAACGTGTCACAGTGCTTTAACTTTGTATGACCAGAACTAGGCAATCATGATCTCACCACAGAGCCAGAGACTGCAGTCTCATGACCCTCTGTATGATGTGAAACAGAACATACAGAAAATACCTTATTCTGAGTGCTTAGTAAGAGGTTGTCCATGCAAAATAAAATGGATGAAGAGGTGTGTCAAAGCACATCTAGAAGGGTGCGAGTCATTCAAGTGTCCCATAGGACCATACAGTGCCATGGCCATTTGCATCCATGTATTCTGGGCATAAAGCATTACCATTTCAAATTTACACACACTTTAAACTGAGGTAAATGATTATACAAAGAAAAGGAGGGGACAGTTGTGATTCATTCTGACCTAGAACATGACATCCAAGACCTAGAATCGAAGGCCATCTTCAGCACAGGCCTAGGAAAAGTAATAGATGATAAAAAGTTCAGTGATGAACGCAGAAGCAAGAATCTGACAAACCCCTCAAACTGCATTACAGTACTACGTGTAGTTTTCAAAGCACTAAGCAAATCACAGAGCAGAAGAAGGTACAGATGGGAAGATGAGCAGCAGCATGCAGGTGAAACAGTGCTTCCTCCTACTTCACTGGCTGAAGTCAGAAACAAGAGACCCCACTGGGCTCTCGGGAACCGTCTCCTCAAGAAAGAGCAGCTAGGCTGGAAAAGAATATTTTGGAAATGCTTTGGTGCTTAACACATTTTATAAAGCAACATTTTGTATCATACATTGGTCTATTTACAAGTACATAGTTTTAAGGAGATCATGCAGACCAGGCTATATATGGATGTCAGTCCTTGGCAGCTTATAAAAAATACTTATGATACAACAAAAGGTAAAAAGATATTCCATGTGGTCACATTTACCTACAATTTCTTCTTATCTGACTGCTATTCTCTTCCCCTGAAGGGTTGTTTGCACTGAGCAAAAGTGAGCTTTCTGGCATTTATCTCTGAAGGTGTCCTTTTCTGCAGAACACAATTCTCTAACACAGAACCAAGAAGTGCAATGTGTAAACCTTCCCTATGGACATCTTCTGTAAAATAGCTTTGTGTTTAAATGGGCTTTAGTTTGGACTTTTCCCCTTTCATTTTCCCTTATCAATTGCAAGGCTGCATTTTGGTCAAGTTTCAAGACACATGATATGAATGTGCATTACTGTTGAGTGAAGTCTAAAAATACTGCTTCTTGATATTAAACAAGTGAGGGCTTTTTTCCCATGCTTAACAAGTAATCTGAGGTGAAGTCCAGAAGTCATAAGCTAAAGTGTTAGAAATGCGAAGAGAAAAATCAAGGAAACAAGTGGTCACTGAGTTTCTCAGTTTCCTTCTTACTGATTGAACTAGTAGATTTTCTCACAGCTAGGCAAACTTTGTCTCAGAACAAAAGTAGTTGCAACTCAGCAGTGACATTATTAGGATGCCTTACTTTACAAAGTTTCAAGTTGTAATCTTAGCATAACACAATGGCTCCGATGATGGCTCCCCTGCAAGCATCACAGTGTAGTTTTAACAGTGACAGCACTGTAATACATGTGTACCCGTGAGAGCTTTAAAATACCTAGCTTGATACAAGCTATAGCATAGCTGTAGTTGGAGAGAGCTCAGGATGAACGAACCCTCCTTTCTGGGCAGGATTTGTGGATTACGTTTCCTCTGTGCTGCAACTGTTGTACTTGAGTTAACCTACATGTATCTGGTTCAAGTGTGCCTATACCACACTGTACTGTAGTGCAAGCGCACATCTAATAAAACTCCTATGGGTCACGTGCCTTGTCTGTCTCAGTTTTTGTGCCTATTGTTATAGGGATCCTTATACTCGCCTTAGACTCAGGGTCTAAACAGGCTAACTCAAGATCTAGTCAGTTACAACAATGTTTGGGTCATTTGAGCACCTAGAAAAAGAGCAAAAAGCAAATGACTTGGTAACATCCCCATGTTAACATTGCTGCCACTTAAAACCATCATTGCCCTCTATCTCATATAACATAGTTCTGTGAACTAACGGCATCCCTTTCAAAGAAGAAAATAGAGAGATAGTTGATAGAGCTGTAACAAAAGATGAAAGTAAGAAAAGAAAACAAAACAAAAAAAACAAACAAAAAACCCCACCAAACCATGATTCAGACTTCAAACACAGTCCTGAAAGAGATTTACTTCAAGTGTGTGCACCAAAGGCATGTCACATTTGCTCAAGGGGGCAGATGAAACACAATGTTTTTACCTAAGGTTAGCTCTGCAGGGCTGGGCTTGTGGTAACTTTCAGTTGCAAGTAAAACAGTAGCTGACTACTGAAGAAACCACTTAAAAAAACCCAAACCCAAACAAACCCCAAACAAGCTGCAAAGTAATACCACCATAAACTGCACCCTCGGTCCCATCAACATGGCTAAGCCATTGCTCTGATTTCAGAGAGGGTTTTCAGGGTCTACGGTAAAGCAGAACCCAAGTGTTCTAGCTCTTCCCATTTCTTAAAGTTAGGAAAAGATTGGAAACTTGAGCCATATCACCTAGTCAAGAAACTTATGCAAAGTAATGAGCCAAATACCAGGGGGGAGACACAAATTTTGTTTCCTCTCCCAGGTAACCAACAGCCAGGAAGACCAGGACCTTAGGAATAACACCTCTTATTTTTTTAGCTGTACTTTTAGAGCAATATTTTATATTTTAGTAAGTGTTCTGGAAAAAATAAGCAAATGGTCAATATTGGATATAAAAGTAGTAGTGGGATAATAGGCTTTGTCAGGTATAATTAAATAATAAGCATCATACCATAAGAATTAAAAACACTCAGGAAGACAATCAAAGCAGACAGCTTCAAAAAAGAAGTGCACAGAAGGCAGGATTGAATCTGTTTCTCCAAACATCAGTTCAAAATCATACATGACTGTTGAGTGAAGTCTGGAAGAATTTCTTGTTGATATTAAGCAAAGGAAGAGTTCTTTCACATCAACATCTGTTAAAACCAAAGACTAGTTCACTTAGATAAAAACAGATTTTGACATACTTTTCTGGTGCAGAACAAAGATTCTGGGCAAGATGTAAAGCACAGCTTGCTAACTTTTACCTTTTCACATCTGTACGGACAAATTTCACTCTATTCTCCTTTACTTTTATTCATTAAGCTATTTAATAACAAAGCCCTAATCCTTGTTAAAAAAAAAAAAAAAAGTTGTTCAGTTTCAATACTGACCTGGCAAAACCTGAGCATTTCGAGCAACACACAGGACTAAAGAGACCCTAGCACTGAAGTGGAATGGAGTACCTAAGGGTGTGCAAACAAACCTTTTACAAACTCAGGCCATTTAGTCAGGGAATAACCCTGCTGCAGGATGGCTTCTCCACATTTCTACCTTCAGCCTCCTCTGTGGGTCAGATGTCCGTACACTTATTCTTCACACCACTCTTGCCTAATCTTCCCTAGAAGTGAGAAAGACTGGGAAGGAAATGCAGGCAGAATTTGGCATACCATTGGGTGTCAAGCAACACCATTTGAATTGTTCTGATTAGGAAAGGCAAACAACATCTCTGCCACATAGGGTTCAAGGTACATTTTGGAGACACCTCAACACTTTGCCTCCATCAGTATTAACATGCACCTAAATTCTGAATTGGGGGCAGCTCCTTAAGTAGAGGGAATGTATCAAGTCAGTAATTGGAAGAAGGCAAGCACAAAAGAGAGTCCTGAGATAAAAACCTCCTGCAATTAATACTGCAGAGGTGTTTTCTGAAAGTTTCTGCTCTAGCACATTTTTTTCTGGACCCTGGCAAAATAGCCATAATGAAAACAGCATTCATGCATCAGGTGCAGGGATCTGAGGTTGGAATGTAAAATCTGCCTTTGGCACAGTGACAGGAAGAACAGCTGATGGGCAGAGGGATTCAGAGGCCCCATGCCAGCTCCAGAAGGTCAGAGGACCAGAATGGACAACACAAGCTGGGTCCCTGAGATGCCGTTTGGCGCTATCCCATCTGATCCTCTGCATAACCTCAGGGAGAAGAGGAAACGAGCTGGAAACAAGACAGGAATATCTGGCACCATTTTGGAACTACTATATCTGTCAGGGACCTGGGATAACAAAGTATTCTTCAGAATTAAAAAAAAAAAAAACCACCAACAATAAAAAAACCCTAACTCTATCTCTGAAAGAATATTTGACCAAATTAAGAATTCAAGAGCTTTGGTCTCCTCGCTTTGGACGAAGCAGAAACACTGGAAATACAGCGTCTCCTTCATGCCTTGGCCTCACTGCTCTTTCCTGTGTCCATGTAGAAAGCCAGTTTCTTCCATCTTATAGTTGACACTAGGCTAATCACAAAGCAGGAGCAGCTATAGAAAGCAACCTAGAAAGCAAGCTAAACAGAAAAGAATTAGTTAGAATTTAAGGCTACATGTGGCACTAAGACAAATCTTTATCATTACTCCCAAAGAAAAAGTAATAGCATGAAAAGCTTTTAAGGTATGAATAATATTACCGAGAAAATAGTGTAAAAGACTAAAACCAAATCAGCCCAAACTTCTGGTGAAACTGCAAGCTTCAGTTTGCATCAAGAAAAGCAATACCTGATATGCATGTGTGTCCACATATAACATACAAACAAATGAATGCTATACAAAGTAGTTCTCACTAACCTGCAATATGAATATGACAGAAGCTGAATTCATTCTTTAAACTGCTGGAAAACAGAACAACCAAATATGAAGACAACAGTCAGACAATGTTGAGATGTCTCCTTAAATAACTTTAAAACTGTTTTTCTCTGACTCTGCTTCAAAGGTCTTGTGATAACTTAAAGCTTGCTGAATACCAATAATGAAAATATTTCTTGTACAGTACAGCCAAGAGATCTTTACTCTTCAAGATCATTTACTAAACACAGCTATTAGTTCTGTTCATGGGTGAACCAAAATGCCATTTTCTTGACACTGGAGGCTTCTTAAATCTACCCAGCAACAGACAAAGCAAGAATAAGAATTTTAAGTGTCCAATCAACTTTGCAGAATTGACTCACGTTCCCAAATCATTCAAACACTTAAAAATGCTATCTTTTCCTAAATTAGAGCTTTTTTGTGTGTGTGTGATTATCAGCATTTTAAAGGTCTCCATATAACTTTTGATACGGTAAGGTTAAAAATAAAGACCATAATCTTTATTTAAAAATACTACAAAGGATACAAGAACCAACCAGGTCAAGGTATTTTAGGATGACCACAGCCACCCATTGTCTTTATCAATTTACTGTCCAAAAAAAGAGAGCAAGAAGAATTACAACACAACTGGCAATACTACACTTAACATTCGTGTTTGTAAAATATTTGTATGTACATATACACACAGGCATACATACGTTCTACAGAAAACATATATATTATTATGGATCTTGCATAGGCAAATAGAGGAGACATGTATCTGGTACCTACATAGATAGATGTATGAAGTAGCCAGCATCTTGGCTGTTGCCGGAGAGAGCTAAGTCCAAATTGTAAAAAACTTTTCAACAGTGAAGTGACATAACTTTGAAACAGAAAGATGTACTGCCCATTTACCACTGCTTCATTACTGGCTCGCATCTCACTCCATCACCCTTCACAGTCAATAATGCCCGTCTCAGGCCTGGTTATCTTTTGCAGAACTCTTTGCTTAACAGATTTCATGCTTTGGGACCTTGGATTAGTAGCAACACACAACATGACTTCTCTTTCTGCACACATCCCTCTGCAGATGATCATTATTGATTTGGAGTACCTCAGTTTCTGGAAGTGGGATTCCATTTGTCTAAGCCCAGAACATCTATGGTGCATCTACTTACATGTATGTACATATCCATCCTTCACCTAGGCACCTAACTCATTTCGTACTCAAGTGACAAACAGGCACTTTTCAGAGTGGTGTTCATCTCATCCAAAGCAAATACTTAAGTCAAAAGAATCCTTCTACCACCCTTTTACTCATCTCTTCCTCTCCACTGTCTACAGATATCTGCCTAGCTCAGACATAGTTTAAAGTCAAAGCAGACAAATTTTGCCCTAGCTGCCCAGCCCAAGCTGCTTTAAAAACTTGTTGTCAGAAGACATTGAGCTTTCTGAAAAATAAGATACTTCAAAGGCAAAATCAGAAACCCACTGAGATTTCAGGTGCCTCCAAAATCTTTAAACAGTTTTGAGAATATAGATGTAAACTAATCTTCTAAAATGTCACGTATACACAGTCAACCCAAAATGCTGTCTTGTTGACAAAACCTTCTATAGCATGATGATCAGCACTGCATTAGGTGCCACTTCAGTAAACAGCATGATCTATCTTTATAGTTTTACTGCATCTTTGGTATCTAGCTGGTTCAAATATACACTATAGGAAAGGAAAAGAAGCAAGGTCTTAATTCAAAGGCAGTTAAAGTTGTGCATGATTAAATTTAAAGGGGACTTCAGAAGTTTATTCAGCTGCCTGATAGATTAAGTTTGTTCCCAATTTCTGCATGAGAATGCCTATTACTATGGAGGAAAAACACGACACTTCAGAAATTTCTTAGGAAATAGGAATTCTTTTTGTGTCTAAGTAGTAGCTCTTTATTATTTAGAACTGTCTTTAAATCACTATGTTGAAATATGGTTCCGTTAATTTCAGTGGCTCTGATTTTCAACACCTCTTCCTGCCAATGTGTCTTGCTGAAAGGTTGCTGATGGAACTGTTTACTTTCCAGCATGAAAGGCTATCCTTTTCAGAAATTTCTTAGGAGATTCTTCTAATTAATTAGTCTACAGTTCCCATACCACTTTATTTCATTCTTTTTTAAATTAGGTTGTGGGGTTTTTTGTTTGCTTGGAGGTTTTTTGTTAGTTTTAGAAAGCTCCCAAAACTCTTGCAGGCAGAAACATTTCTTGCGCTCTCTGCAAGAAATGCTTTTTGGATGCTTTTGCTACTGAGAAATTTTTTGGCTCTCCAGAGGACAATTAAACAATAACAACTTTGTATTCATTCCAAAGTGTAATTCTACTTTTGAAGATTTCATTTGACTAACATAGAATCATAGAATCATTTAGGTTGGAAAAGACCTTTAAGATCATTGAGTTCAACCATCAACCATCCCCACTAAACCATGTCCTATAGTGCCTTGTCTACATGCTTTTTGAACATGATACCGACCACAACTTTTAATCCACAAGGCAACATACGTCAACTTCAGCTTTGTGTCAGCATGCACTGGCTAGACCCAAGTCCCAGGAGGTGCAAAAATTACTTAGCTGACAATATGATTAGGTAACCAGTTCTTCTTCAGGCTCACTACATGGATGGATTCAAAGCTACTTCTCCAACTGGGAATCAGCAAAGGTCTTAACAGGATTTAAGCAGTGAAGGCAAGCCTTGATGGGAGTGGCAAGGGGACCAATTGCTTCTCCTTGAAATGAGAAAAGAAGTCATGAGAAAAAAAGTTTGTCTGTAGTTGAGAGCAAAACCTGAGTCATGACTAATTCCTTCATTTCCAGCTATCAGTTTCCATTACTAATGCTTTGCTCCTCTTAGCCACGTGACTCTAAACCTTCTCATTATAGAGGGAGAATTAGCCCGCACAAAGCAAAAATATAATCCTCCTTCCTGAGCTCTGAAGGGATCTGGTCAGACCTTCCCTCCTGACAAATGGCAGAAACCATCACAAGAAAAAGCAGACAGCAGGGGACTAAACCTCTGAGTACTGCCTGCATTACCGGCCAAAGGCTACTCACCGACTCCGCTGTTTCTACATTGTCCCACCTCATCTTGACTATTTTAGCTATTTATATTGTTATCTCTTTAGGCCAGGGAACATCTTTCACTGCCTCCTCTACTACATGGTCTGACCTCACCTTGAGCCCATGGATGTTGTGTAATGAAAATAAATAATGAAAAAACTCTAAAAATCTCTGTTTTATTTAATTATCCATGGGATTAGATTCACATTGCTCTTTAGGTCAGGAACTTAAGAAAAAAGTAAATAAAAACCCTGCAGTGAAGGTGTTATTGGGTCTTGGAATCTTGGCTTATCTATATATTTAGAACATACTTGAAAAATGAACATTCAAATTTAACATAAGATGAGACATTATGCACTTACTTCACTGTCCTTTCTCACATGGTGACTGATATGAAATAATCCAGTCGTACTTTATTCAGTCTTAAAAAGAACTTGATGAAGGGAATCGTGAAGGTAAAGATGACTTTTTATAGGCCTGCTTTACAGAGCAATTCCATAGGAAAATGCTCCTCAATGCTTTTGTTTCCCCATCTACAGACCAGGGACATTTGTCTATCCCAGGGAAGATTTTACAAGTCTATGGTTTATAGCAGTAATTCATACCAAATCTTTAAATTAATGTCCATAAAGGACAGATAAAAGAAAATAATATCTAGTGAAAGTAGAATTCAGTTAAGTAAGTTCAGTAGAGAGAAGCCACGCTAAAAGCCGTTTTAGGCATATAAGATCTGTTGAGGCAAAAAGCTGTTCCTAAGAGTCAGTGTTAATTTCAACATTTGTGCTGTACAGACCCTGAGGATTAAGTTAAGCACTGAATTCCAGAGTCAGGAGAACAGCAGCGTTCTGTGAGTGTGACATTTCTGTCTGTATGGAGGGGTAAGACTCAGATGGCTTTAAAAGGCAACTTAATCTCTCATTTCCTGGAGCTGAGATGTGCTATGAACTGAGATTCTTTTTAGTTCATTTTGGTACTTATTTATTATCTTCCATTTTCTGCATCCAGCACCTTTTTTCCCCCCAAAAGATGTCTTTTGTCCCCTTTCCATGCTGTTCTCATCCATAAAGCATTTCTGCAGACCTCTGCATGAAGATAGCATTAGCTGCAAGGACATCAGAGCAACCTAGAATTTGCTCTGTACCTGCACACCAGTACTGTCTCTTTCAATCTTTCTCTGCCAATAAAGGATTTTATGGAATTGCAGGTGGTTTACTTTCTGTGCAGGAGGCTAAGAACTGCACCACGTAACTATAGCAACAACTACTGTGAAAGCTCTCGATTTTTATTGACATGCTTCACATAACCTCATGGAAAAACTTATACAAATGGAGAAACAGAAAATTAAATTAAATATTGTGGTGATCTGCATCTTTATGCGTTGCTTAAATACTTCCCCCACGGTAATCTGCTTCTTTTACTGTATAATGGTAACATTAAAATAGCACTTTAAAATTCACAGTTTAAACAGTAATTTAAGCCTCCACAATGCCAAAACAGAAGACATGCATGCAATCAGCTCAGAAAACACTGTAGCACAATTGCTGTATTTGACAAAGATTCATCACTGGGAAACTGACACTACACAAATGGAGAGAAGAAATAAGGTGTACACATTTTTTCATAGAAAGTAATAAACATTTGCATAGGGATATACTGTATTATTCATCTCTTACAGACAAGATAAAAGATGTATCTTTCTAAAAGATATTTCTCTATCCAAAGGATACACTTTTAAAAGGAGTTTCCTTGCTCACAGCAGCTGAGAACTGTCTGAGAATGATACTGAGATGCTCTGTCCCAGTCTTAGAAATCTATGACTTGATAGACAAGTTTGACATTCCAAACCCAATAAAACAGTTTGAAGCTTGCAACAAACATGAATATGCTGCAGTCTGAAATGGCCTCAAGTATCCTGGAAAGCTACCAAATTCTTATGTTGAGCTTGAAAATGCCACCTCTAAATGTGCTTCCAAGGCCATGATCCACAGTGCTGGAAAATTGATCCTTGCTAACAGCCACCATTTATAGCCTTAACCTTTACTACATTACTTCAATTCTCTCCAACAACTCAAACAATATGAATCAAAAACACTTCCAAAGATTTTAACAATAACAACTAGACTGAGAACTATCTATCTACAACTATCTTGACCTTACTGACAAAGTGCATTTCATGGTCACAGGAATAGCCAGTTTTGCAGTCAGTGAATCAGACCAAACCACTTCACCCCAGTTGCCAGTTACTTCTCATTTTCAGCTCTGCTGCCATGATTTATTTCTCTAAAAAAGCACAATAATCCCAACCACTTTTTTATTCTAATGATCATCCAAACCAAAAATATTTAACAGCAAGGTTTAGGGAAAACTACTGAGCTGTTAATACAGCTCTTTTGCATCTAATACTCTCACAGTACACAATGCAATCTAGGCTGCCTGGAAAGGATGAAAATGATGTGTTGCTATGGAAACAGGAAGGCACATGTTTAGGTTGCTCATCCCTGAAGAGTTACTCCACCAATATCTTTAAAGTCTGTTAATAAAATTTTAATCAATAATTAGAATAAAGTGAATTTTACCTCCTGTTTGACACCAGAATCTTGGTTCAGACATTGTCAAGCTCTTTTAATGTTCCCTGCATCCAGCTATGCCCTACAACATTAAGAATGAATTTATGCACAAACAAAAATGTCAACATGCACGTATCTAGTTCAGCTACTTAAAATTATTATTCCACCCAGCAATAGATACCAGTTTCCCAATTTAAAGTCTTTGGCATGTAGGAATGTGATTTTTAATTTATTAATTGATGCACTATACCTCCCCCTTAAAAACAAAACAAAACAAAACACAAAAAAAACCCCCAACCAACAAAACAAATCAACTCTTTGGTTATTACCGGCTTAAGGCCATTGACCAGAGATATGCTTATTGAGAATGTGACAATTACCCCAAGTACTGCAGTTACCACTCACCAACTCACCTAAACATCTGCTATTTCCTAGAAATGATAGTTCCCATCTTACCATGATCTACCTGCAGACAGATCTTGCAAAACACTGGGGCTTAAGAAGTAAAAATGCATTTCCAGACAGCCAAACAGAAAACAGGCCAAGTTATTTGCTGGCAAAACTCCACTTGTTTCACCATTGTAATAGCAGAGAATCTGGCTCCAAACATGCAGCCATTAATTACCTGTACAGTTAACTATGTAGGTACACCTATTTGTTATTACCTTAGGAAATCAATAAGCAAGACTTTGTTAATGCTATTTACTAATCTATTAACTCATTCTTCATAAATAACTAAGTACAATGTTAAGAATATCAGAGTATGCTAATGAACAGTTAACAACCTTTGTGTTCTGGATCACAAAACAGTAAAGCAAAGCTGAAAAGACAAGAAATCCTTACTGTGAATAAAAGAGGTGCATAACCTTTTTATAATGTAGTCATATATTATAAATTATTTTTAAAATTTCAATTAATTTCCATTAGCATATACAATATTTCTCTGTTCCAGTGTTCCTGCCAGAAGGACTCCAGTGTCCCTTGTGACAGGAAGAAAACCAACTCCCATACCTACCAACTATGAATCTAGAAATTTCAATGTCAGAAGAGATATGAGTGACAACAGGAGCAACACGTCCTTCAGAGAGGACACACTTATCTGGTTTCAGCTTCAAAGATTTAGAGTAGAGGTGATTTTCCACACCCTGCTCCCAGAATACACCAGCACTTTCAAGAATATGGCAGTCTCTCTATCTGCTGGTATATTTGGGCTTCAAGTTTTCTAGAAAAAACCTGACACTAATCTCCTGTTCAGCTGTACAAGATTTTTAAGGTGTTTGTTATTTTTAAATTTAACTTGAAATACACTGATTTCCTCACAGAGGGGGAAGAGCAAACCCATTTCCTTTTCCTGGCTTTGTAATTAAAATGAAGACATAATAATTGCAGGCACAACCCTCCTCTAAATCAGGATCCCACCACGTAGGCATTATGCAGTAGCTATATACATAGCTTCAGCTTGCAGCTGAAGTTGGAGATATTTCCATTTTCCATGGGAGCACTAAAGTATTTGAAAAAAATCCAAAAACTTTTAGGACAAGCATTTCCAAAAAGATAAGTAATTGCACTTTGCCCACCTTGGGAGTGCTTAGCACATTCAGAAATCCATTTTGAAATTCTGTTTTGTTTTTATAACAGAACAAACAGTATCAGACAGACAGTGAGTTAGGACAATTTACCTTTATAAATCTTATTTAACCAAGGCTTATAAAAATGTATTCCATCAAAACTCTTCAGAATAAACTTTCAGTTCTTGATAGAATGTATTTTTCCAGAAACTTAAAGGAACTAAAATTGTTTTGATTTTCCATCCTAAATAGTTCTATTTTTTAATATAGACAGATTTTTGATATATCACTGAAAAGTCAGCATTTTTTCAAGAGAAGGCAAAAATGACAAAAAAGTTTAAAAAAAACCCGCTTGATTTTTAAATTTCTTTTTTTTAAAGGCCACAATATTTTCCAGCTGCTTCCATTTTCACTGCACATGTTTATTCCCCTAAGGTATCCGCTGTGATATTTAAAAGGACTTATTTGCTTACAGCTAAACATATGATATTTACTCACATTACAAAACTCCTGTCATACAACGCCGGCATTATTTAACCTCCTCTTCGGAGACATCTTATACTAGGGACAGCAGGTTGGGACAAAGTCACACACTGTCTGGAAAGGCTCACACACAATACACACATAATGTTCCTTCTCCAGTCATGCAAAAAAAGCCCTGAAAACAATCATTATCCAGTTTTATCAGCAGGGTAAAATACAAGCACATTTCTGAGTATTTTCTTAAATAAGTATGTTAATTTACCCCTTCAGCAATAAAAAACAGGATCTCAGCAACACAGTTTCCCTTGGCTCAGAGGGTTAATAGGACAAAATTTCATTCCTGTTAGTTTTTAAGGGCTTGGCTGCTCCCTGGGCATCTGTGCTGGCTACCAAACTGTTTTCAAATGTCCTTCCATCCAGGCATCTCTCTCCTGAGCATCAGTCACAGTTATAAATCACAAAATAAATGCTTCAGATGCAACAGTGCTAGCTCTGGCTTTCAACAGAAAATTTTGGAGGCAGCTTACAGAAAACAGAGAATGACACAGTGACATTTGGAATACAGTGTCCCCAGCCTCCCTTCCTCAGGAAGGCTTCCTTTTAGTCATGATACTTTAGCTAATTCATGTGGCTTTTACTGCCTAAAAGCCAGCATGTGGCTTCACCATTCTCCTGTTTTTCCACATCTGTATTTTAAACCCAACTTTTTGTTCAGAACTTTCATGGATCCCAGACAGGTATAGCCTCAGGACATGGAATAATTTAGGCTGGACCTCTGGAGATCACCTGCTCCAGCCCTCTGCTTGAGTGCTTACCACTACACTACTCCCATGCCTTGAAATTACTGCACTGCTGTGATACACTTTGGACCAGGCACTGTACGCAGAGAAACTGCTGGGTGCAACTGGATAATCTGAGGCAGCTTAATGTCTGCTCGTCTCAACCAAATCTCCCATTTTTCCAAACCTGTTGGATCTTGCTTTTCCTCCACTAGCACTTCTCTGCAGACAACAATCCTGTTTCTTTGCTGAGAAACTAAATGTGACTCTGCAAAAAATCCTATGCGCTAGCCAGCTCCCAAACTGTATCATTTTCAAAGAGGGGTGGGTTTTCAGTTCTTTCTTTCCTTTTTTTTTTTTTTAAATATTTTAAAAGCACATACGAAACTAATTTCTGCAGATGGAGTAAAATGTACCACATGAACCAGGCAGATTGGCTTTCTCATTGGGCACTGAAGGGTTGCTATGTTTCAGACATTATGCTTTAATATTTACATTTCCACAAGCTACAGATATGCTGATATAAGAACAAACATCAGAAGGTTGATCTATTCTGAGATCCATCTCAGAAGAAGGTCAACAACACACTTTGAAATCTGTCTATTGGAATTTGACAGATTTCAGTCACTTGAGTAAGAAAAGATTGCCGAAGAGGAATCCAACAGAACAGTGCAGCTTTCAACCGATCATGAGGAGACACTATACTATCATTTCCTTTGTCCTTGGCGGAAAATGTAAGAAATAGCAAATTGCTTTATTTATACATATTGGGCCCATTTGTCCTCATTTTTATTTTCAAAGTACTCTTTTTACACAGATTCACATTTATTTACTGCTTGAATTTTGCAATAGTACCATGCCCCTTAACTCCACCCAGGAAACGCACTCTGCAGTGTTATTTTTGCCTTCTCTAAAATTTGGCAGACCTGGCAAACAGGGAGATTTGACAAGCTCCCTGTAGCTCAGGGCACCAGAGCCATGAGGCCTCAATGTGTTTGGGTTTGGTTTGGGGGTAGTTATTTTTCCTTTCTTTCTTAAGGAAATAAACCTTTATGCTGACGCCGGTCTTAAATACTGCATCCTGAACAGTGCGACAACTGGGGAAAACAAGATCTACAGTGTCAGCCACTTACATGTGTTCTCACGTAGTCACCATCTGCTTGGTACTCCCAGAAGTCAGCAGCTCGTATCACAAAAAGCACTGTCATATTAAACACCCTGCTGATACAGAGACTACAGAGTGAGGGAACGAGCCCGCTAGCTGCTGAGCCATCAGGTTACGGCCTCAAAATGTACCAGCAAAGAACCACCAAAAGATAGTCCTTCAAGGTCTTCTCCTACTCATCCTTTTCCCGGTTACAGGCTTCCCACTGATGATGAAACTGCTGCAGCTTACATTGTATAAATTTGCTAAACAACGCAATTTTACAGACTTGCAAGTCCACAAATATCTTATTGCATGTGTTTGCAAGAAAGAAAAAAAAATGTAGAAAGAAAGGCTACAGTCCCTGTCAAAATAAGCCATTTGCCCTTTATTCAGTACAGTGACTAATTGTTAAGCAAGTTAAATGGGACTTGGGAACCACTCTGAATGGCCAAAAGGATTGTCTCCTGGGCTTTCATGGAGGAACAATCCAAAACTTTGCTGTATGGTAGGATGCGCTTTGCTTTCTCCAGCTTAACTGGCCTATATACATGTGTGTGGGGAAGCTCTGGCCTTGGTAGCCTGTCCATCCCTAATGGCTTATATAACACAGGGGGCCCTTCATGACAATATTGCTCAAGCTCTGATCCTAAGAGAAAACAATCTCCAATGACCAACCTGCCAGCACATGATCACAACATATGTAGTCCTAGTGAAGGACTTGGGACTGGCACCTGTGAAACACAGTAACAAAAATTTCTGTCACCTCAAGTAGGAAGAGAAACAAGCTCAAAAGGGATAACCTGCTCATTCCTCCATACATACACACATATACAATATATATAGGTTTAAAACAACATATGGATTTATCAAACCATTATTGCTTGGTATAGCATCTTATACCTTAAAAGAAACTAGAAATTCTTTACACCAGCATTATTTGTGACATTTTAGGTTTAATCTTATCATGTCAAGTTGTTTCCCAGGAACAAAAGGGCCTGACAACCTCCAGCCTCATCTTGCCAGCAGAGATGATGATGTAGCGCTTGCACTCCGTAATTCCCTTCAGCAGATAAGCAGATTTCTGTTTTTACAGAAATACACCCATGGTTTTTATGCTAGGTATACATATGACTTTTTTCTAAGGCTAGTTCTGGAGCAATAAATCTGCTTATAAATGCAGAATGAAAATTTTCCTAGGCATGCAGTTCCTTTTCTAGCAACTACTATTTGACAGCTGAACTGTGAAGTCTTCCTCTTCCTGTCTTCCTTTCCAGCCTTATAAAAAGAGCCACCTAGCGGACTCTGCTCATTGGAGGTATCACTGAATGTAACTATTTCAGTAACGAGAACCTTGTTTCCCAAAAAAAGTAGCCCAGCAACTTGCAGAGGTGTCAGCATGGAGACTAAGAAGAGAATCCTGGAAAAGCCTCCAAGATTGTTCTGCCAAGTTCTACATTTTGATCACTGAGCTCTCAGCTCCTAAGCCAACCATGATAGCAGACAGCTCATGCAGTCCCAATTTATTGTGACCTAAAGGTCATACCAGAACATTACTAACACGACTTCTCTTTTGCTAGTACCAAAAGGACCCCTGACAGGAATACCAGACACTGTCCTGCCCTGTGTTCCCAATACTCATCTGTAGAATGTAACTGAATAACAATGGCAAAAGATGATCATTAGTAATTCAGAATCCACTTTCACATTAATACAGCAAGAAAGCCACTGCACTTCACACTGACACAATGGCTGGGTTGCCAAGGGGCTCCAGACCAAGCAGAAACCATCATGGGAACAGTGTAGTTTCTCCAGAGAGCTGCTGTTTGCCACAAGATCTTTCACTGCCTTGTGCATTGGCCTGCCCTCCAGGCATTGCTGCCATTCTCCTAACTTTTCTTTCTAAGGTAAATCTGAGCCTTGATCTTGGAACTGCTTTCGGGGCTACACAGAGAGCACAAAGAAACATAATCTGCAAGAGATGGACAAACCCAAAGGAGATAAGACAACCCAAGGGCAGGCAGACAAACATGGGCACTGAAGGATTAGGGGCAGCCAGAGCAGCTTCACAATTAGGCGTCCCTGGTTGGAGACAGACACACATAGGACTGACAATGAGCAAGCGGAAGTTTAGGAACATAATATCAGCTAAGAGCAGCAGCAGGAGATGAGAAGGCTTTCTTCACACTGCAGGGGATCAGAGATAATTCAGAAAACAGAGACAGATTCAATTTAATATAGTAAATTAAAGGGAAACCAAGAGAAAAATTGAGGTCAATCCAGTATGCACGTGGCATTCTCACTGACAAACAAGCAGACAACAAGATTTTTACATTTCAGAGGTCTCCAGAAATGAGCAGCACCCAGAAGCTCAGCAGATGGCCTTGAAAAAATGGCCAGTTCACTTCAGAGACCCAGTGGGAGCTGAGCCCTTTCAAAATAACTGGAACCGCCAGTAAGAGATGAATTTGCTTTCACAGCATTTCCTCTGGTTCATTCCAAGTTTTCCCAGGTCATTTGTGTATCTTCAATTAAATTACCATTCTTTTTTCCCTAACTGGTCTTGCAGTTAGCAGCAGAGGAGGAAAAGAGTACAAACAAAAGCACTCAGTAGTTCAGCCTCAGAAATGCATCTGAATCTGCAGCTCCAGGGCTCTGACACAGCAGCACTGAAAAAGTCTGCTGCTTCCCTTGACGTCCAAGGACAGTGGGGTACATCAGTCTTGTGCATTTGTATTCCCTGCCACTGCATTGGCCTGGCCTTTCTCCTCACTCCCCCAAGCACAGACATCATCTCATCATTGGAGAGATGACCTGTGAGCAAACTGCACTGCAGCCTGCATTGGCTGGGAACTGAGCCCAAGGTGAGGGGAACATGTAACAAAGCTACATGAACCACAGACATTTACAGCTCTTGACATGCCTGCATGTCAAATCATATAGTCTTTCCGCTGCAGTAAGAACTCACCAGCAGATGCATAATGTTGCTGCTATCTCCAGAAATACCCTTTGTCTCTGCTGTATATGTTGCACCAGAGTCCAGGCTCATTTACTTTAAAAACATAATGAAGAAAGAGAAACGGATGTATTGGTAGCAAAATATTTTCCTGTACCTACCGCAAATCTGGTATGTCACACTGACCAGAAATACAGAAAGAAATTATCTGGGAGAAAGAAGATAAGGCTTTGCTTACAGTCTAATTTTCATTTGGAAAAGAAGGGAGCCCTCATTAAGAAAAAAGGCAGAGGAGATAAAGATAAGATCATAGATGGTGAAAAGGCATTCATAAAGGGCAAGAGGGAAAGGGGGGAGGAAATCAATCACAAGTACAGACAAGATCAAACGGCAGCATACCAGTAACAGCCATATCTCCTTAGGAAAAAAAGCTGCAGGATCAAGAGACAGCACAGCACCATGCTGTGAGGAGTGCTGCTCTCCGCACCCACTGCATAGGAGAGAGTTGTTCTTTCACCATAGCAACAAGATACTTAAAAGCCAATCTGGAGACTGAAGACCAGCTTAAAAACAAAACACAACATGTATCGATTTATTATCTCTATTTTAAGCCTCAGCTGTGAAGTACACAGGATAGCATTTGTTTAGCCTGAGGAAGCATCTTCACAGAAAGCTCTCTTCTCCCATTACACCTCCCTGTCTCAGAATCAACCCTTGGTGTGAAGCAAACTGTGGCACTTACACATGCTCCCTACTCTTAGGTAATGCCAAATGCATTAGGCACAAACAAACCTTGCCACAGCCTGAGGTGCTCACAGTTGAAGCCTATCGGCCGCTGCCTTTTGCAGGGACTGCAGGATGGCATCAATACCTCCCAACTCTTCTCACAGGACTCTGGGAGAGAGGGAGTTGCAGCCTTTTGCTGAAAAAACTAAATACATAAAATAATAATACTAATAATAAAATAAAACCACCCAAAACTTGCTCTTTAGTAGTTACCAGCTCAAGTCACTGTTTACAAGGGCTCGGGATGTGCTCATATCCTGTCCTTGAAGTCTGCTTATACCTGCTTGGAAGCAGCTCTGCTCAGGTACTTGAATGACTTCAATAAAGCCATTATGCTGACTGCATTGGCAGAGGTCTGGAAACATTACGGACCTCATCTCCTCCTCAAAGGCACCGATGGAGCCTGCACAGCAAATTCCAGAATGCAGGATTATTTAAGAAGCTCATCAAGTTTTGGGTGAATGGATTGTACTGAAAAAGCTGCAGAACAACTAGGGTTTCAGTCCTGGCCTTGGTTTAGCTTAGCTGCTGAGATTAGCTTCCTCATGAAAAGGGGCAATAAAAAAAAGTTATCAAGTCACAGTTCCTTAACCACAAATATCACACCTATGTTTTGGTAGTTAATTATTCCAAGCAGCTAAAACTGCATCTTTACATGCCAGCTCCAAACAAGAATCTTAATAAAAGAAGAAACCTTCCATTACACCATCCTCTATTTTACTTCCTCAGTAATGAAAAGAGCTGGAACAGAAAAGCTTACTCAGAATAATTACTGCCCAGTCCAGGTAGCACTCAGCTAACTGGAAGATCTGCCAATGGGAATTTCTACTCTTTTCTTGCAAAGAACAAGCATGCAGCAGTGTTAGAGTTACCTAGAACACACACAGCTGAACACAACACAGAGTAGCACTGTCTGTACTCAGCTAGGAGTGCTTTAAAAATAGCTAGACAAATAGGGGTAGTGCAAACAAGGCAACTCTCATGCATTCAGCATCTCTCAGGATATGATGGCATTGCAGGCTGCTGAGGACAGATCAGTGCAGAGAGGTAAAGTGTTTACGCAGCACCTAAGGAGGGAGACTTTTGTCCAGTGGAAGAACAAAAAACATGCTGAGGGTTTGGAAACACAAGCTAAAACTCCAAACTGACACTGAATACTGAAGAACTGGTGGGAACTGGGTATGATGAAGCAAACAGAGCAAATACAGAAAGTTGTTGATTACATAAAAGCATGCCAAAAATATGGTACACTGTGCCAATTTTGTTTGTTTTAAAGTTTCCCTTCCACTGCAAAATGTTATTTTATTTGAATGTCCAGAGAACTATGAGGAGGAAAGAAAAGCCTGGTTTAAGATTATCCAAAGACATATTTCCAGTGTCTGCCATGAAAGCCATCTATTGAATTTCATATCGATACTAAACATAGTTCTAGTTTAGATTCAACCATGAGTCATAAGTTTAAAAAAAAACAAAACAAAAGCACTGTACTCAGCAACTTTGCCTTGGCTCAGCACTATTATCTTACAGACTTCATCTGTCCATCTGCTAAATCAAGAACTCCGGAAAAATCCAATCCACATACACTAAACATCCATCTGTCTAACCATTTCTTCTATGGCTAATGTATTAAATGAATATTTTGGATTTAAAATACAGAAATTTTCAATCAGCCAATCCTCAGCCACTGTATTTATTAGCAAAAAAAATTCTTATGGATCTTGGTTTTTCATTTCCTTGTGAAACGTTTTATTCAAGAATAAGATATTAATTTTTAAGCCACTGACTTGATTTACGTTTGAAAAAAATTAATTTATCTGACTAGAAAAGATTTCTGAAAGAGCTTCATAGAAAGGATAAGAGTAATTTTCATCTGCATAGATTATTAAGTAGAAAGAAAAGTATGAATCAGCTTGTCCTCATAAAAACACATTTGCCAACCAAAGTCTGTTTCCTATACAATTAGTTACAATTGTGGAAATATTTCTTTTAATAAGTGGTTTCAAAGGTTGCCAGGAGCAAATCTCTGTGGTATGCATACAAAGTTGTTCTGTTTTCTTCTGCAGAGGTTACCTTACTGAACTCAAAATGGAGGTATCCAAAGGGCTTTTTAGGAGCTTCGAAAGCGACACAGCTAAAATACATGGCACTTTTGGTGCTTTTTTTTTTTGACAACCAGAGTGGAAAATAATGACATTTATGAGTCTTTAGCTCAGAGCTTATGGTAGCCCCAGAAAAGCACTGTTTCCAATGCAGCCAAGCTTTACCCCAGCTACAGAAAATTCTCGTGCATCACAGACACAGAGATGTTCACCCTGACCCCCATTCCTATGTTCTAAAGCACTCTCCTACACCTGAACAGGCCTGAAGGTAACATTTAACCCCTCAAATCCACTTCAAAATACTGTGGGACTGCAATGCAGAGAGCAGCAGGCAACCCTGGTGAGCTGCCCTGGAAGGCCTGTGTTATGCTGTCAGCAACCGGCAGTTCCTGTGTGTGGCCAGTTCCACACCCTGCTACATCCCACCATTTGCGTTATGTCCGAAAGGTGACAAGGACATCAATGGCAGGGCAGTCTCCTAGCCAGCTAGGGTAGTCAGAGGATGTTGTCCCTGGGTGCTCCTAGGCAAAAACACTGCATCCACAAGGAACCCCAGAATGCAGCTCATTACATACCAAAGTCCTGGTCAGATCTTGGGGCATATTCTTAACAAAAGAAGTCTGCAAGACTCTTCAGGATCCTTGCCTCTGCCAGCATCACCTCTGCCTTGTGAGGCTTCAGCCTCAGGCAACCCCACATCTCTTCCACCACTGAGCCAGGCTGGTGGTCACACTGTGATCAGACATGGCATTTAGCAGTGTGCCCTCTGAAAGCTGATGTCACTCACACATGGGTATCGAGCACAGAACAAAAAATCACACGGCACAGGCTGTAAATCACAAGGGCTTAGTTGTTCCATCTCAGGATGTTTAATTATCCTGATGATGTTATCTTAATTAAATGGTAGTTAATCTAAGTTTATATTTAAGCCTGAAATGTGAATATATTTTAAAAACTCTTGATGATAGCAAATCTGAAGAGACAGAGGAAGGAAAGGAAAAATATCAGAGAAAGTAGGGTTGGTTGAATTTGACAAAACACAACCATATTTCTAAATACAGACAATTAAGGCTCAGGTGTTTCCTTGTTTAGGGTTGTCTAGGTGAATCAGATTTCTAAGGGGGAAATGGGAGGGTCTCCAAACAAAATTTGAAAGCAGATAAGCAAAACATAAAATGTAGAACTGACAGTAAGAGGAAAAAAAAAACCCAAACAACTGTCAAGTCAGAGGTTAGCAGAGAACCTTTGAAGAGTCCTGCTGTGTGCATAGTTATTTACACTTTTCTGGCTCACAGAAAACAGTGGTGGTCTTGTAAAAAATTTACAGCAATCTAGCAAGGTGCCATGCATACAAGCCAGAAGCCAGCTTGAGAGAGTTAATGGGGAAAGATAACTTTTCCAAAGGAGAAAGAAATAAAATGGCTAGCCATTTAAGAAACTGTTTCTTGTTTCTTCAAGGGCAAGGGAAATTTAACATGGACAGCACAGAGAAAAACAGAAAACCAGAAATTACAGCTGTAACTGAATAGAAAGGACTCTACTAAATGCAAGTACCATCATCTCAGCATCTGAACAGCGAGAACACTAGATGTCCTAGTCCTCCAACTTCACCTCACCCTACCAACAACTGGGATCCTCTCTGGGATTCTGGGGCACAAACCAGAACACTGGAGACCTCCAGAAAATAAAATAAAAATACAGGAAGAAATGGCATTGATGGCATTTGGTGTTACCAGGCATCGCTTTTGTTATTCTATGCTTCATCCTGACAATGCCTTTAAATCCCTGGTATGGGGCATACCAGGACTGCTTTCCACCCTTGCCTGCTCATCAGACAGCACCTGGAACACAGGCTCTGCCCTGTGACCTTCAAGCTTACCACACTGCACAGCAGTTAACAAGACCTGTGTAGGAGCACACCTTCCCCTGCCTTGCAGCAGAAGCCAGGGCCACACTCCGAAGTCCCATATGTAAGCAGCACTACTCTGGAGATAGCATGCAGTCAAGGCTGGCTGAAAAGGTAACATCATCTATCCTGACCTCCACACCACAACACACTCCCACGCCCAAGCCTCACATCGCCCTCCCAGCAGCCAATAGGTAGGAGCAGGACAGACTTCCATACTCCTCCATCACCATTCCCATTTGTATCCTGTGTGAGTCCCTTAAAATTGAGAGTTCTTTTGTCCTTTATATCTGAAGGATTTAGCTAGAGTGATTACTATCAAATATTATCGTAAGGTGTGGTAAAATACAACCATACTGCCCTCTTCCTGGCAGGCTGATTTCTACCCACACACCTACATTTTGCAACCAACATGCTGAAATTTAACTCTCCACTTAGAGGCAGGTAGGCTGTTCATTGGCTCCACTCCTTCTCAGCAGAGCTAGGAAGATCCCATATCCTCACATGCCTATCGGTAATCTGCACTGAGAGTTTTGCAAGGTAACATCCTGCATCACTCTAAATTGAATTCCAGCCTTCCAATCAGAGAAGCAAATGCACCTATAACCTTTGCAAGCAATTAAATCTACCGCCCTTGCTAACTTTGGCAATTTCTCCAAGACTTGAATCTCAAGAATTTAGTAATTACTTCTGTTGGCCTTTGTTCTGCCACGAGCTTGAGATAGCAAGTTTCACTTTCAATGTGTGTCAGAATCAGTTACCAACAAAGAAGTCTCTTTTAAAAGAGATTCAATAAAAACAATCATACTCCTGCTTCTTCCTTTCAGCTGTATAAAAAAAGTCTTTACAAAACTAAGATCTGGCTTCTGTGACCTCCACGCTCTCTAAGCCTTTTGTCAATCTTGCTTGCTAGCTTCCTTATTCTCATTTTAGACAGGTTTGAGTTTGCCTTTGGATTTTAAGGAAAGTATTTCTTTACATACACAGATTATTTTCAAGTGGAAAATTTGTTCCTTAAATCTAGACAAAAAAAGAATTCCACAATACTCCATATTTTTCAACAAAACAGTCACTCAGGAACATCTCACCAACTCACAGCTGCTACATACACACAGAACCATAATGAAGCCCAGACAGTGGATAAGATAACAAGGGACATATTTTTTTCCTTGGATAAACTGTTTTGAATCTGAGCTAGAACAAGTTTGACTTCACACTGAAGTACCCAGAGAAGTAGACTTAACATTTATACAAATCCTGCAACAAGAGTTGGCAACTAAGGGTTTGCAAACACAAGTACCATTCCAAAATGAAAACCAGAAAAGGGGGATTCACATGCTGGAAAATCATGAATGTTATCTCTTTATGGGCCATTTAAAATATTACCTCACCTATAAATACACCAATTACATTAGTCCATGAAACTAACTGAAACTGAAAGGAAGAAAGGCTATTGTCCTCCAAGTGTATCATATTAGTAAGCAAGCCACAGTGGGAGTGGAAACCGTTCAATTTATAAAACAGAAGGACAAACCTATCTTCACTAGTGTTTTTGAAAACAGAAATACGATAACTAAACACAGGAAAAGGAACTAGAATACAGTATGTTAGAAATGCTTAACAAAAAAGTTAATCTCCATGAGGAAGTGTGATGGTTCAGTGGTCTACATACATGCAGAGATATGACTTGTGTTGATCCACATGTGTGCATGAAAGACAGTACACAAATAAGTGCCTAATTTGAGTTCAAAATTAGATGCAGCCAGGGTCAATTGAGTATTTTAAAAATTGACTAGCTATTCTTGGTGCTCAATTTGAAACTCATTAAAGGATTACAGCTTTAGGACAGGCCCCTCCTGCCCTCTGAAATCAGGCACCTTCTTTGCCCAGTACTAACTCTTGTAACCAAAAACTGAGGGATTCCCAAAACTGCTAGTCACTTCTGGGAACAACGACTTGATGAAAGAATAAAGCAAGCCAAATGCAGCTTGTAAACAGGGAGCTACTCGTAATGTTAGAATGAGTCATTATTATTATTTTGTTTTCTTGCTATTCTTATCCAGTCAAAGCCATTATCTTCAATTAAGGAGGCATATTTGGTCTTAGAGATACAGCAACATTCAGTCATATCAGATAACGACTTGAGAGCTGTAAAAACTAGGAGGTTTCTCTAGGAGTTTGCACTGAGTTCTTAGACCATTAACTTTGCTGGATGAACACAATGGAAGCTGCCCAAGAAGGAGCAGCACAACAAGAGAGAAGAGGCAAGTCCCAAAGAAAGGGTGATGATCAATATGCTGTGGCCGTTAAATCTCTCAAGAGGCTGTGTGTAGGAGTAGGAAACACTGCTAAGTTTCAGATTCAAGAATTGTAGGAAAATGAAGTGATACAGTTAAAATATTTAGGTTCACATGAAGAAAATCACTTGTGAGACTGAGTGCAATGACTGAGCAGACACTCATTATTGTTAATGCCCTGCAAGTGTTAGCTTGGGATATTTCATTATTACCATTCTGTGTTCTATCTTGGATGTTGAGCTTTTGCCAATTCAAAGACACGTTGCTTATTTCAGCTGACTTGAAGGCAACTCTCATCTCCCCCTCCTTTCCCCTCAATACACTTGCCGGACACGAGTGGAAGGCCACACTGCGTTAAATCTTCATCATCCATTTTTAATTGCTGTTGGTAGCAACTATTCCATTTGATCAAGCTTATTACATAGCGGAGGGATCGGCTCCTGTTCTTAAGCAAGCTATTTGACTGTTCTGACTCCTGAGTGGTATCAATTGCTGCTTTACCATCTGCAGATGTTGGAGCATTGTGGTCCCAAACAAAACTTTGTTAGTACTGGCTGGTTGCTGCTAACTTATCCACAGCACCCTGAACAGGCCTTTGAGTGTTGACAGAATTCTTAGTGAAAATTGCATGGGAACCTATAACCTAGGCATTTGAAAGTGTGCTGCAGCTGCAATTTAAAGATTACAAGCATGTGGGAGGACAGAGCTTTACTTGTTACACATCGGAGATGCAAGACAGTAATGAATATATGAAATCCAAAATGAGCATAGAACAAGTGGGCTTCCACACTCGGGACACATGATTGTTTGGCCTTACTTAAAGTTTGCAAACAAATTTCTTAAAGATTTTAAACCTGTCTGGACAGGTGCAGAGATTCCCACAAGAGGTCACCACAAAAAGACTGTTTAATAGTATAGTCTCATTTTTCATGGTACATTTTGTTCTTACCACCCTACAATTTTAACAATTAAAAATCTAAGGTAATTTTACATAATGGTCTCAACTCCTCCTTGTTCTTCCTCCCTTCGGTCCTCCTGTCACTCTGCATAAGTTGCCGAGACAAAGAAAGCTCTGCCCTGAGCTTTGGGAATGCAAGATCAGAGCTCATTCTCATGTCATCCTGTAGGCTGTCAGCATCCTGGACTCACCACTGAGCAGCACTGGCTGTAATCCAGCCCTCGTGGAGCAGTCAGCATGTGGCTTGTGTGTTCCCACCTGCCTACAGAAGGGATAGATCCTCATGTCAGCAGCTTTCCTGGAGAGAAATCTGGTAACAGCAGCACAAAGCCATCATAACACGTGGCTTGCCCAGGAACTTCCATTTGAATAAGTGGAATATTGGAGAACAGAAAGGGGAGTAGAAATATGAGTTCTGTCTAAAATGTATAATTTTCAACATGGAGCAGGGGATTTTTGTTTGTTTTTAAACAAAGGGTACTAACTTACTTTGAAATGTAAAAAGAGAGACCACAGCAGAAACTTCAATAAAAAAAAATACATGATAAATCTAGCTTACCTCCCACAAACACAAAGCAAACTGTCATTAAGTTACCCCTCTATGCATAGGAATTGAAGTTGAGCCCAGTCTCTCTCCTTTTTTCACACAGATTAGGTGACAAGTTAGCCAGAAACAATCCAAAAGAGCTCCAGAACTATTCCTTATATGGCAGATATTTTTGAAAGCTCCATTCCATCACTGATTTTGGCAGTTGCGAAGAGAATCTGTCCCATTTTTCCAAATCATCTTTTTCCTTACAGTATGCTGACTTTGAGGGGGTGCAGCTCTCCTGACATCATTACACACCCTGGAAGTTGAGGCATTATGCCAAGGCCTACATCGTTACCATTTCTGCAGTGCCCCTAGTATGACGCTATTAAGAAAAAAGCCTCATAAGCAGTCAAAAGTTATTGACAGCTCCCAACTGAATAAGTATTTTAAAAAGCAACTGACATAAAAACCTACTCAACAGGAGGGAAATGTATGTAGTGACAAGCTGCAGTTGCAGTGAAGAGGAGGAAATAACTAAACTTCTGCTATCCTTAGTGCTGACTCACCACATTCCAGCTGCAGGATCCGATATCCTTAAAGATGCTTGAGTTTCTAGAGATGTCCCTAATGCAGTCAAGGGCCTCACTGCACAAATACATCACCTAGAACTGAGATAAAAATCTGTGTTCTTGAGTCCTTAAGAAGGTGGCTGATACCCTTCAGGGGGTCAAGACAGCTATTAGGAGAAGAGTGGAAAATAACAGGCATTAAATAGGGCTTTTTGGTGCTAAGGACAAGTGAGGTCATATCAAGACTGAGCTGCAGAAAATGATGAGAAAGTTGGACAAACCAGTCTTCTGTCTTCCCTGGACTGAAAGCTGTGTTCTCTTACTAGTATCCTTCTCCTTCACCCCAAACCAGCAACCAAACGTTTCTCAGCAAACAAACAGCCAGAGGCCTGGGTAACAGAGGCAGCAGCTGGGGAACAGCAGGGACATCTGCCCCTTGCTGCTACATTCCAGCACTGCTCCAAGCCAGAGACATCAAGAGGCAAGAGGAACCTCATATGTTGCAAGATCTTATCCCAGGTTAGACAGAGAAAAGGCAGTCAGGAACAGCAGAGTATTCCACTATAATGAAGCCAAATCAATACTAACCAAAAAAAAAAAATTAAAAAAAAAAAAAAAAATCCTAGATCTCATGAATCTGAGCCTTCTTTACAGTATGTGCATGTAGGCATCTGTGTTTGTAAGTTATATGCATGCACATATATATACTCACATACATGCTAAATATGTTCCCCAAAAGAAGCTTTTACATTTCCAGCCTTAATCCTCTCACCCAGAAGAAACCAAATTTCATGATCTTCAAGGCCAACTGCTAGGCTCATCTGCTGAAACTAACTTTTCATGATATGTCTATTTGCTGGGAGGCCAATACTCGTTTGACTCAAACTCACTCTGATTAGCTCTACACCAGTGAGAGTCATTCCTGTCTTTGTCCAAATTAGCATGCCTCCTAAATTATCAAGTGAAGGTCACTTAACAGATCCTGGAGTGGGATGAAACTCTGGATAAAAATAGGATGGCACTGTCACTGGTATTTATCAGCAGGTTCAGATCAGTTCATCCTTTACATCTTTGCTATGTTTTGCTATCTAAGTATATGATTACCAAGATAAAGCTTATTTAATCTACCTGGAAAAGTTTATAAATACTACAAATCATCAAAGGCTTTAGAAAGATAGCAACATACAAATCTCACCTTTTCTGCTACACGGTTTATTATTCTGCATAATAAACTATCCACAGACACACATATATACAGCAATAATCAGATGTCACTAGAGAGCGCTCTCTACAGTCAGTAGCCATAGAGTGGCTGACAAAGAGGAGCATGGACCATTATTCTAATTTTGGATAGTAGGTGTAAATGAGAGTTTGACATTGCAGTTATGTATCAGTAGGGTGAAAGAAAAAATGAACTGTGTAAGAGGGATCACAAGAGATTAGTAATTACAACTTGCTGGCATTGAATGGAACCAGGCCAGCTAGCAGGACCAATGCTTCCTAACTGGGCTCCTGCCCATCACATCCATATGTTTATGGGAGAGTAAGAGATACCTCATTCACCTTCTTTCCTCACAGGACTTTTTTTTTTATTACATAGGCAGAGATTGTTCTTACAGAAAACACATGAAGTAATAATATTGGAAGTGTCAGAACCCACAGGCAAGAACAGATTTGTCAAAATATAGCAGTAGCCTCTTCTGCCACAAAGCTGACTTGGGGATTCACTCACCCCATCTGCTACACAATTACAGGATCAGGGGTCAGCATAAGCCAAAACTGAGGGGGAGAGAAGGGATGACATAGTCCTCACTCTGTAGTTTTTATAACAGCTCTGCCTTCTACTTGCAGACACACAGCCCGAAGATGTGGGCTAAGAAAGAAAAGGAAGTACATGAAAATTTCCCTACACTGTCTTTTCTTCTTGCTTTTAGAAGCATACTTTAGAATGAAATAAAGTCCCAATAGCTATATCCACACCACTGTTCTTATGGACCCAGAGCCCACGCAGGGACTGCTGCCCCCTGGCTAGAAGGACCAGCAAGGCCACAGAGGTTCTGCTCTGCCACCTTCCAGGAGATGGACCATACCCTGGAACAGCTTCTTTAGCTGTAGTCAACAATGGTATTAAATGTTTCTTTAAGTGCTTCTTCTCCATGCAGCTGAAAGCATAAAGATCCTTGAAGAGAGGAGTGTTTGCAGACCATACTGTTTGCAAGCTGTCCAGGAAATGAGTCTTTCCTATAAAAAATGGTGTTCAAACTACAAGCCAAGATGTTCAGGATCTCTCCTAAGTCATTTGATTTCTTACAAATGTTATCTATCCTTACCTCTTGCTGATCTGTATATACAGACCTCTCATTCTACAAATTTAGTTACGAAGCTGTTTGAATGTTGAGTGCTTTATATACATCTAAAGTGTTTCAGAAGCAAGTCTCTGCCTCATTCTCCATCATCTAATTAAAAAAGAGGTTTTCTAGTTCTACACCACTATTTTGAACAACGTAACACAGAACATGGCATATATTGCAATAAGAAATCTTTTTGCATCTAAGTAATGAGCACATGCAGACAAAACCTAGGTTATCACAGCCTAAGTGAATTTTTCTGCAGTTTGTAAAACCATAGTATGAAAAATATTGATATAAAAGGGGAGAGCTGAGCCTCTGTAACATTTTCATGTATTTAATTTTGGATGATAAGAACATCCCTAGGAAAAGCTCATCCAGTAATGAAATCTGAAATGAAAAATGACCCCCCAGAAGTAAAAGTAGTCATACACAATTAATGAATTCATTCAGCCAGCCAATAAATCAAACCAGCAAACCAGACTCTCTTAATTATGCAGAGAAACATTTTTCAATGCTTCTTATATTGTACTTTGCTCAAGGCCTACATTACCAATTGGTTGTTTCTTTAATTCTTAACCATTTACAATATAGTTTAATGTTATTTGAAATCTAAGTGTCATTCAAGAATACTGTTTAAGAACATACTGTTCTTTCCAGGTTTCTAATTCTGAATGAAATTAATATCAGAAGATTTACTTTATGGGTCAAAAAAGCCTGTGAGTATTCAGCAAGTTATTAGTGCATAGATAACTTTAACTTTCCAGAAAGGGTCCTAGCTCTTCCTTTTGTGGGTCAAACTTGGCACAAACAGATACCAGACATTCACAGAAAGTTACCACTGCCTGAAGCTCTCACACTTCCTTTCCGTCAGACACCCATGGGGTTGTTGGTTTACAGACTCAAGGATAACTTCTTAAAGTTTTGTCAAAGACATTTTGAAAATTTTCACTTACTATTCAATATTATGTGCAACAATGAACTAAATTAAAAGAAACTAACTCCAGGAAAGCTCAAAGCAACAGACTATTGAGAAAAGAAACAGCAGCTTGACTGAAGGCTGAAAAACCAAGTCAAACTTCCTTTGCCTTTCAATTGCAAGTGCCTTTTTCCCAGAAGCTCATCTACTATCCCCCAGTAGTTCCCTCAACTTTCTCCAGTTTTCACAAAAAAATTAGGAACATCCAGATACTGCTGCTGTTGAACTCTGCAACTGCAGGCTTCAATGCAGGAGCTACATGTGCTCTTCATAGAAACCCATCATCAAATTTAGGTAGAAGAGGCAAAAGCCAAGAGACTTCTCCTAGTGAGATTGGATTCTCTGCAAGCTCCAAACAATGCTCCCACTCCAAACTTTTGAAACCTACAGGGCTACTGAAGGACAAAGCTGCCTGACACTCCCTGGCCTTCTCATTTCTACCACACTCCTTCATGCTGAAATCCTGTTTATTGTTTCACTTTTTTCTCTTTGGATACAACTTCTACACACCTGTGACCTAAACTAGCACCAACTGAGCACAAAGGACTGTGCTGATTCTCCAGGCCTTTTCCAACAGCAGGGTCTAGCTAGTGCCAATTTCTAGTGCCAGCTTGGTAATGAAAGGTCACACAAATTCCTCTCTTCCAGATTTCCACTTTCTCAAGGAAGGCAGTGAGGACAGCCCATACAAGGTGACTCATGATCAAAACCCTGCCTCCAATTACAATTACTGCAGTTATGATTCCTGAGTGAACTTATTAATCAAAGTCTCTGCACAGCAAGATCTTTAATTTGACATAAATCCTTTCAAGTCACCTCCAAGCCTGGGAATAAAACCAATTTTCCTCCTCCCAAACAGTTTCAGCAATAGCCAAAACCTTCCCTGCATACAACAAAATGCACATGTATTCTCATTCGTAATTGATATACCATTTCTGAGCCAAATTTTCAAAAGGTAGCATCCACCTGTGTACATACACTGCTGTGACCAAGTCTTTAGTCCACACTTCACCAACATTTATCAGTATTGCATGCCAGCACCCACAAATCCAAACATGAACCAGGACCCTACCACACTAGGCCCTGTACAAATACAAGAAAATAAATGCATGCTCTCTGCCCCAAGAAGCCCACAAATAAGAACTGAACTATAATGGGGACATATCTGTATCTAAGCATAAAATCATGTGTAGCAGGTATACTCAGGGGTATGTGAATTTGAGCACCAAGTGAGCAAAATGAGGTCTAAATGCAAACACAGCACCCTGGTGCTTCTTTAAAAATCTTGCCTGTGATACTACTGACATGGATTTTGGCCTTAAGACTTACAGATTTTGAAACAAAAATTTTTCCAGGTATCTTAAAACAGGTAAGTCAACAGACCCACAACAAAAACCAGAAGTTAACTACACACATTAAATAGCAGCAAGGCAACTTTGCATATGCTGGACAAACCCCTGATACTCATCAATTAAGACGAAGCACAAAAATAGCTTCTCCCTCTTCTAATTCAAACTTCTCCTGGGAGGATGGTGAATGGCAGCTTGGAGTGCTGTGCCTGGCTGCTGCTAGCTCTGTTTGGCCCTGCAGATCAGCAGGGCAATAGGCAGGAGAGCAGGAAGAGTCCACTAAAGCACAAAGTACTGCTTTTGCTCAAAAGCACCCTAACATCCTCAATTCATCTGGCTCTGTAACAGAACAGTAGAAATTAGGTGATGAAATATAATCGGGGGTAGGAGGGAAACCCCCAACAATGATTATTTTGTAAAACACTATGTTAGGCAAGTCAGTAAGCTTGCTGCTCCAGTAGAATTTGCCTTGTATATTTTGACCCTAGCAATGGTGCACAGTTGCAGACAGCCTGCTCCTCACATAACGAGTAGAGACAATGACCTGCCTTTATTCTAGGTGCAGCTGTTCTCCAAAATGCCTTAAGTATAAGCAAATCCACCTACATCTGCTTTGGAGTTCGCCACAGAATTCTGCAGCTTTGGCATAGCAAAAAACATCAGTTACAAGGGTCCCCTCAGGACACCGTGACTTTGCTGGGAGGACACAGTCTGCTACCCCTTGCAGCCACACAATGCTGTTTGTCTGTGTCCTAGACAAGCTGCTAGGCAATACACCTAGCAGTGACATGCAACACCAGAAACACTTATTTGCAGGCATTGCTTTGCCCTGAGAAGAATCAGAGCCTAAAAGAAGAACAGAGATACATTTTGTATTTTCCAGCTAGCATATTTATTTTGCAGGTCCTGTCACGTTACCAGCAAAGCTCAGAATATGTTGCTTATGCCACACTGTGGGGCTATGCTTCCACCCTCTTCTGACAATCCACTCCCCTGTGACCATGTTATGATGCAGAGGGCTACGACATGGGCATCTCAGTAAACACAGGCAGTCACTACACAAAAGAGCTGAAAAAGCAGCAAGTAAGGGAGAGGTAGAAAGACAAATTTTGTCTGTGACTTGACCTGAAACTCAGAAACATGGTTTTTATTCCTGGCATTCCTGCTGAACTACTAGTAGGTAACATAGGCAGATCTCATCCTCTTTCTGTGCCTCAGTTTTTCCCCATTGCTCAAATGCATGTGCATGCACATAAAGCGAGAGGAAGACAAGACTGCTGCAGTGTAAACTGGCTTTGGACATACCTAGTGTGAAAATTCTGTGTTTTCCACCTCTGCATAACAATCACATTGTTCAAGTAAACTTTGGAGCTACTTGTTCTGGGAAGTCTTTGAGCTGAAAGAGGCCTGGGATTTTCAGAGTGATGATAAAAGTCTTATTTTTTCACTCTTAGCTTTTTTGGCTAGAAAGACATCTAGAATACAGAAAAAGCCAGGATTTTCCTTCTGAACAGCACACAGACTAACCAAACCACATGGCTCCTTTTGCACACCTCCAGGCCAAGGCCAGACCAGAAATTTCCCATAAAAACCTTACTTTGGAAAGATTAAAAAGTTTGGAATTAATGAATATATATCCTTCCCCTGAAGCTCCCAAAGGAGATAATGTATCATTATCTCCATTTTTCAAATGAAAAGGGGAGGAACACATGATGGAAGGTCACTGGTCTCATGTCAGCTAAAACACTAGTGACAGCACCAGGAACAGGATCTACTTCTCCCATATACCAGCCTCATGTTTATCCAAGTATTGTTCTTTCTCTCTCTCTCTTTTTTTTTTTAAAACTACAGTTCTAAAGATCCACATAATTCTACTGCTGCTTCAGACACCATCTCTCTTACCTCTTTTGATTGCTGGTGCCTCAGACCTTAATAGAGCTGCCACATGTGCCCAGGTTTTGGCAGCAGGAGGGCTGTGAGGCGGCCACTGTGAGGAGAGGGGCCAGCCGGTTCCAGCCGGTTCCTCAACGGCCCCACCACAGGGCACCGCCCAGCCCGACAGCCAAGATGGTGGCACCTCTGGGAAAACGTTCTCCAGAAAGGGCAAAATGCCACACAGGCAGCGAGGAGTGAGGGACAGAGTGTGAGGAACAGCCCTGCCGGCAGCCAGGCCGGGTGCGGGAAGAGGGGCAGGGGGAGCTCGGGCGGCCGGAGCAGGGATCCCCCTCCACCGCCCCGGGGAGGTGTGAGGAGGGAGGGCGGAGAGGGACCGTTATGGCTGGCCACAGCCCCACTCACCATCACCCTGCGCCTCCCCAGGCAGACCAGTTGGGAATGAGGGAGCAGAGTTGAGCCGGGGGTAAAAAGGGGTGGCGGGAGGTGGTTTATTTTTTGCCTTTGTTTCTCAACATCCAACTCTATTTTACTTGGCAATAAATTACATTAATTTTCCCTAAGCTGAGTCTGTTTTGCCCATGACAGTAATTGGCAAGTGATCTCCTCATCTTTATCGCAACCCACAAGCTCTTTCGTCTTATTTTCTTGTCCTGTTGAGGAGGGGGATGCAGAGAGCAGCTGGATGGGCAGCTGGCAGCCAGCCAAGCTCAACCACCACATCAAGTTAGCCTGGTTTGCAGGCATGCATGTCAGAATTAAAGAAAAACACAAAAAATCCCCACCTCCATCAAAGACAGTCCATTTTATATTGGCCACAAGAAGCCCACTGCACGGTCAATTTTGTTTCCTGTGTACAGGAACCGCAAGTCCAAGGAGATGATCTTAAGTTTGAAGTTCTACTTACACACGTCTATAAAGCAGAAAGAAGCTGGAATTACTCATAATCTGAAGAGACACTGAGCATTGTCACAGAATCACTGACTGTCCCACCAGACCTTCTACCGTCATATTGTCAGATACTGCAGTTCCTTTCTCCCCACCAGCCTCCATACCCCCCCAATAAGCAGAACATAAATTCCAGAGCAAGGCACTGTAACACACCACACACAGTCAGAGTAGTGATACCTACACTAAATGTGATTTCACACTAGAGAAAGAAAGCCATCTTCCCAGCTTATTATTTTGGCACAAATTGGTTTTTGATTCAGTCATGCTGAGAAAACACAAGGAAATAAAGAAAAGCAAGAGTTCTCAAAAATTAATTAAAATTAATTAGTTCCTAATGGAGAACAGAAGTCTTCCTCTACATTTAAAACCACCATTAAATGCTAATAACAAAAAGATGGGCCTTACCTTTTGAGTGCAAGCTTTCTATTTTATTGTATTTACTTTAAGGAACATAGCGTAGCACATCAAATACTGGTCAAGCCAGTAATCTATAGGGTGGGAGAAGATGGTGAAGGTAGACTGTAGTGTTATAAACTCTTAGGAGGAGAAGCTGCAAGTATTTGTGGATTTGCCCCCTTGCACGCCTAATAAATGAGCTCCTGGCTCAGTGTGCTCCGCTCACTTGAGTTGGCTCACGTGTGCAGTGAACAGACTGTGAATTTTCATGAAATCCCAGCTCCCATGATGAGTAGCGTAGACAGAAAGACCAAATGACTGACTTTATATTCAATGATATTGTCAAGCTTTCTTTTGCAAAACCAGGCGAACAAGAAAAAAAAAAATCAATCACTGGCCTTTTCTGTAGAAAGGAAAGTGCAAGATAGTGTATTCTTACTAAAAGATCTCCCTTAGAAGCACATTAAATTACACTGATTATGGAACATGATCAAAAGCTCCCTCAAGCTTCTTACAGTGTTGCTGAAAATATCTCCACTGTATTGATCCCACTGGAAGTCTTTTTTTTTTACATGAATTTCAAATATCAAGTGTCACGGCTCTTTATTGGTTATCTGAGGTATGCAGTGCTTATTTACAATACAGAAACACCTACTCTGTAGAAAAATACAGACGTTAGAAATGCAAATTACTTAGCTGTTCATTAACCTTTCTTATTCTAGAGGACAACACACAACTAACTTGCAATCTTAAAAAAAAAAAAAAAAAAGAAGGGGGCCAAGGACAGTCTGAGATTACACTTTTTATGCCAGTGATCAATGTTTACCTTACTTTCCTTATAAATATGATATCAAAGTGATATTATCCAAGGATTTTTAAGCACTATAAAAACTCTGCTAGATGGTACTTCATCATAGTCGTAACTAGATACGTCAGAATATTGAACACATTTTGCTAGAACAGGAGATAAAGTAAGGGAAAGTTTAAGGGCATCTCTCCCCCATGTCATACAACCAGATCTGTGTAAGGCAGGAATGGACAAATGAGCACCAGCACAGGCGTGTACATTTACACAACATTAAGCAGCCCCCAGGGAGGTATCTGCTTAGTTCCAAAGCAGGAGAATTGCGCATCCCAGTGCATCACCAGGGCTCATTAACTCCTAGAGATAGCTTCAGCAACAGCCTGAGCATCCTGGAACTGTACTTCATTACATGGTGTGACACACTGATACCAATTCAGCTGCAGGCAGGAGTGCAGATCGCTTGCTTCCTGCTAAGCATTCTTTTTCCAGGGTAAAAAAAAGGCTTTAGGGCCAAAGCTACTGTTTTTCTGCTGTTTATATGGCATCAACATGCACTGGTCTGTGACTAGAGCTTATAGGGACTTTGCCACACTGCTAATTAGCAACAGTATAGTTTATATCAGCACACAAACTGGCAAGAGGTTCTTTCTAAGTTTGCTCTGAAATATAATTTCAGAGAAACCAAAGGAGTGTGGAAATGCAAAGGTCAGGTAACATGATACTAAAAAGAGACTTGGACTGCTCTGTGCCACAGGAACTGGCTGAACAGATCCTTCGCAAGCTTCCTCCAAACGCCCGTAGACTCAAAGGAACAGAATAAAGCCGTGCTTCATCTTTGACACTCTGAGAGGATGATACTAGCGCTCATCTGCAAAAATCACTGCGAAAGCAAACTGGTAACAGAAGCAAGCTAAAAAAGTGCATAAGAACAGCTAGTAGAGTGGAAAGAAAAAGAGAGCAAGATCTGCTTGTCACATGGACAGCACTGCAACATAAGATCTCCAGCAGTGCTAAAACCAACTTTGAGCAATGGCTTCAAAACACCCTGCTCCCTAGTTGGTTTTGCTTTCCATAAATCCCTAAGCAAAGTAGTTACTTACATTCTTTCTTCACTAAAATAAAACTTAGTGCTTTTCTTGCGATTGCTTCACAATAAAAAACTTCTAACACTAATCACATGACAGTATTGAATCTCATTTCCCCCATCACAGAGCTTCTATACTGGAGGACAAAAACAAGCCCCACAAGTGAAGGGGAAGACTGTTCATCTATCAGTCTACACTACAACATCCCCTGACCTATTTTATTACTAAAAATAGTCTCTCTTAGGTCACTGCTGCAAATTGAATTCTGCTGCTTCATTGCCCACTGCAGTCTCACGAAACTGCATGCTGCCTACACACAAAACACTAAGTAGGTTAACTTATTCACTGCCAGGGATGCAGACAGTCTTCTCATACAGATAAAAAGAAAGACACAAATCATTTTGCCTAATATGACTGAAATGTTTTCTGCAATGCAGTTTAAGCCCAAACCCAATTATTTATATTGCATCATGAATATAAACATACAAATGCTTGGCTTGGCTTCCCACTTGCCCATACTTACAATATGTTCTTCAATACTTTTCTTGCAAAATATGTTTTCAAAGGCATTCAATGTTACGAGCGATGGAATAGCAGCCCTAATGACCTCTACTGACAAAACACCTAACAGGAACAGCAGCCAAGTCTTTCACTAAGATAATTCTAGGAAGGTGTAAGACAAGAGGAAGTAAGTCAAAATGTTCCAAGTTAAAAAGACAACACCTTCTTTCAAATGGCCAAGACCCTGTATTTGTAATTCTCAATCCAAAGCACCTCATGATTATCATACCATGAAGCAAGTGGCAAATTTAGACCCATCAGGCAGAACAGTACTTCGAACAGAGAGGAAGAGGAAGGCATGAATTTGACAGAGCAAAAACTTATTATAGGATCCTAAGCAGGAGACTGAAATAGGTATTATCGACCACTTCATGCTTAATACTGAACAAATGTATAGAATATACTATGTCCTTGCTATTTTGAGCTAGACAGAATAAGACTAGCATAAGCATGTTTCCCTGGGCTATTATCGCATCTTCATTTCATTACTTCAATAGTTTCCCAATCTTACACAAACACACCCAAAAACCAAACACAAAGATCAAAGACAACTGACTTCCCTCATGCCAGCTTTTTGCTTAAATCACTGCAAATTCTGTTGGGAATTTCTTAGTATGCAGCAGATGCACACAGAGCTGAACCATTCACATGATTCGTGGCCTCATTAACCTAACTTTATTGTTATTTAGTTATGAAACCAAGTTTCTCACTTCCTGCTATTCTAAAGATAACATCTGCCAAATCTGGGCTTTCTTGTCAGAGAGAAAATCCAATGTCCTCAGGGGACAAAACAGTCTCAGCTCTGCCCGGAGTTTCAGCTGCTGTCATCTACTGAGATGCCAGAGGGTCCCAGACACTGTGGGTCACAACTTGTGTGAGAAACCCATGTCCTCACCAGCTGATAAAGATGAGCTGAAATACACGTGGCCCATCATTACAAGGAGAACCACACAGCCTCCATCAAGGATATATGAAGTGTGCTCACAGAAGAAAGAGGAAACAGGCCGTGCCAGCCAAGGTGGAATTTCCCATTGTTTGAAGAGGCGCAGAATACACACTGCAAAGCAGCCCGCATCTGCATCTGATAATCCTGAGCTCCAGATTTTCAACATCCTGCTAGGGCTTGACTATGGATTAAAAAAAAAAAAAAAGAAGAAAAAAAAATACTATTTTCTTATTTCTAGCTAGTAGGGTCAAGGTGAAGTTGGTCTGTTGATACATATTTTTCAAAGGTATATTACCCACTTCAGTATCATCAAGTCATAGGGTACGGGTGACACACTGGAGATGCCTGGCATATGTGGACAGTTGTTCTTAAATTAACATGTTCTTTTCTGAAAGGCCTGTTAGTCACCAGAATGCAAGAGAGATGGGTATTAAGTTATCTACAGAATCAAGACATGGAGTCCTCATTACTTTTTATGAGAATAAGCATGTTTCACAGTTTTAGCCTGCATAACTAATGAGTCCTCTCAACAGGATGTTCTTTTAGACCTTTAGTTTCTCTGAGATACTATAGCAGTAACTGCCTTTTTTAATTCTTACAAGATCGAAAAACAGAGTTAAGTTGGAACACTTTTAACGCAGTCACTGCACTTCAAAGATAGATTACTTCATTCTTTTTTTGAACTCTCACAGCAATACTTCTGCTGTATGGCACCTCCCTCTATTAGAAATCACATTTATAGAAATAAGACTATTCTCAGAGAGATATGATCAAAATACTCCAATGACATATGATAGATTATTCAACAGGTCAGATAACTAACAGGAAGGTCAGTGAAGTTAGTATTAGCAAGATAGTTAACAACAGTACTCAAGCAACAATGCTCAATACAAGTGAAAATAAACTACTTGTGCCACTTTTCTACAATCATAGCACATGAAACTGAGATCATTTGCATAAGTATTTAACTACCTAATTAACTGTATGGTCAGCAGTCTGGAAGCATCTGAACCTTCTTGACTATAGTTAGTATCACACTTCATAAGTCAAAATTTAGTATAAGTTTGCAAACCAACTGAGTACCTGCCAAAATGAAAACCAGAAGGATGGTTTATGAAGCTTTAAAGTCTTCCAAGACCTGGCTAAACTGTTCTTTATGGATCATTAAGATAAAAATCTGTGTGGCTTTCCAAGTGCCTGGATCTACTAACACAGATTAAAAGTGCAGTGGAAACACACATGCACCACTGCTACTGAATTTTTGGGGAAAGAGTAGGAAATATGTCATACATTTTGGGCTAAAGGCCAAAGACAAAATGCAACTAAATAAGATTTTTAAAAAATATATTTCAGTCCCAAACCATGCAATTTACCATGTAAAACTTCAACCAGTTCATCATTTAGGCTGGGTTCTGCATGTCTCTATCTTCTGACTGTGGGGAGTGGCAGAATCAAGTCTTTTGTCTTTCAGCATCTAAGAAAATTTAGGACTGTTACCAACCATCTGTCAAGCCCACACCACTCAGAGGTTAAATGAACTGCCATATCTTAACTTCTATCACAGCAAATTATGAATTACAGAAATATTGGCACAAAGACAAAAGAGGCACTTTGAGACCTGAACAAGCACTCAGGTTAGGTGAAGTGGCATGTGAGTACCTAACTCAATAAGGCATTTTTACACTCACACGCCACGGTGCCTTCCATGCTTGCTTACTTTTGCAGTTCACCTGCCTGAATGCCCATGTAAAGCCAGGAACAGGTCACTGCAGCACTTGGGTATTCTGCGGTTTGATCTTTACCTCCGAGTTGTGCAGCTGGTTTTGAAACAGGGCTCAAGGCTGGGAAGAAGAGAAGTTACTCCTTGAGGCCAAAAAGTCACACCACCTTCTCTCCAGGAAGGAAAAATCCTCAAGGTTGAGGACCCCCTGGAACTAGCACTGCTCAGAATATACAGAAGAGCGTACAAGGCTGTCAGCTCATATTCACACTTGGTGAAAAAAGAATTAGCTGCCATCTCACACTCCATTTTGAACACCTGCAAACAAATGCTAAACCAGCAGGATACCTCCTTCTGCTATCAGTGTTTTGCCTCATGCTCGCACTCTCCCTTTCTCTAGAAGTGCTATTTCAGCGAAGAGACCCCCTTAGAAACCCCCACATTTCCTAACACCTATAAGAACACTTGTAAAGTAGCTGTATGATATAGGTGCCAAATCATCGGTTGCAAAACCATCTCATTTGCCTTAGTCTCCAGCAGCTGCAAAATTAAAAATAGCTGTCATAGGCAAACCATGACTGAAGATGAGAATGTTTGTTCATTTATTTCAGGCGGATAATGGTGTCACTGTTGACATGTTTGGGCTCTGAAAGGAGCACTAATGAGGAAATGGACAAAATTATAACAGCAGAATAAGGAACATTCTAAAATAGGAACGGGAAAATTACCCTCCTTTTAAATTTACATGGAAAATCTGACTAGCCACGACAAAATAATATGCTTATTTGGCTCTTTAGGATGAATTCCTTGTTAACTACAAGCAGAGCAATCATTTAAAGTAGCATTTTTAGCTTTTAAAAATTGTTTGTCACCCTGACCAAATGAGCCTATTTTATCAGGTATCAAAATGATATGCCATCATTACCTCCTCATGACTTGAGAAAGACATGGTCAATAAGGAATGGAATAGTATTACTGTAGAATTTACTCTCCTGCTTTTGGTCACTTCCTGGCAAACCCTGACATTTACAAGATACTTTGAGTTCACAGAAAAGGAGCCTTCTGCAAGAATGTGAAATTACATTTTATCTAGTGTAGCAGAATTATTACCTATGTACCATGTGTATTTTTGCTGTTACATTGTCTATAAAACCACTGAAATATAATTCTCATTTTGTGAGCCAAACACGGGGTGGGGAGTATGCACCAAGACTGCTGTGGAATCTGCTTGCTTCATTCACAAACAGCAGTAGTTGCTGTTTGGCTGTTTAGCAGTAGCTAAACATTGCAAGGGAGCTATTTAGGAAGGAGAAGATGTTTTTTTTCATTAAGTGGATCCCTGTGCATTAGTCACAGATTTGTCAGATTTCCTCTATTACTAATTAGCCATGTAGTCAAACTTTGGGTAACCCAAGGTCAGTCCTGCCTCTTGGGGCTGCAAGCCAGGTTTCTTAAATCCTTGGCATGGTAAAGAACCATCAGTGCAACTGAAATTCCCAAATAATTTCTGAGTTACAGCTTCCCACCACTGTGCCACAGTGAACAGATACCTCTGAAAGGGCCAGGTTCGCTGAAAAGCTACCTGACATCCAGGAGCAAGAAAACAGCCAACTTTCCATTTTCCGCATCCAACTGTAAAAGGCATCTCTGGAGGCCTTGGGATAAATGTGCTTCGAAAATATACAGAATTAAATGCTGATAAACAGAAAAGCGTCAGGCATAGTTTAAGTTGATCTACACATTCACAGGTACATTTAATGATCTTATAAGGCATTACACCCTAGCAAAGGCTTGAATGTTCCGACATAGCTGAGGAGCAGCCATTGACAATGAGGCCCTTCAACATGGATCCCTGCCAGGTCTGTAAAGAGCCCAGACACAGATACAGCTATGGATTGTGGAGCAGAAATTCTCCCACTGCCCTGCAGCCAACAATGGTAATCCTCAGGGCTGCACTAACCCCTGAGGCTATACCGTCTGTGCAGGGAGCAAACCCAGTGCCAGCGTTGCACTCAGGTTCAACCTAACCTGAAACCATAAATATAAACCCTAACAATGAAACTACACTGTTTTTTGGACATTGCTACATCCCAGGATAATGTAGGAACTGGCATGTAGACCACAGCATAACACAGATGATTAACTAAGAACTGGCCACTGAAGTTGTTTTTCACAGTCACTTCCAAGAGGATGTTCTGACCACTGTAACATATTTCACCTTTTTAGTTTCATCATTGCAGTTAAATATTGCATTTGAAGAGCAGAAATACTTCTAAAACAGGTCAGAAACAAGCAGGATCACCACTGAGATCCACTTACTATGCATTCAGAATTGAAGGAGAACCTTGGTTTAAGATGAGAAGCCCTTTAAGGTACTAGACTTTTGGTCTAGTCTGTGTCACTCGTTTGTTAGTTACATTTGGGTGTGACTGTCCCAGAAGCAAGAAGCTATGAAAGAATGAATTTTAAGGGCTTTGTGGAGAATAACCAAGATTTGCATACACTGCTTAAGTGCTCATGCAAATGTTCCTCATTCTCAGGATTATAAAATGCATGCTGGAAGCTTTGCTATGTCACTTGAGCTATTTGTCTTGAATCTGGGAAAGATACACAAAGTATCTGCCTCTTGGAAATTACATATTCCACCTCTTTACCCAGAAGAAAGTGCTCTATTTTCAATTATCATATTTACACAAAATTTTTATGTGTTTCGGGCACAAAGCCAGTATATTTCCCTCTTCTTGGTCATCTTTATGATGCCTATTTCAACCTCACATGACAAAGATAGAAGGCAGAGCAAATATGGTAGAATGCTTCTCAAAGGAGAAATGCCTTGCTGGTTTATCAGAAAAGTGAAGTATCTTTTGTGCTTTTTACAAAACTGTTTCCCCCTTCCCCTTTGTTGCTGCTGTTTCAAACCAACCCACTGATGAAGATGGAGGATTTGCGCATGCTGGAGACTGATGTCTTTTATTTATTTACAGACCACTGCTCCTTTTGTGCAATGCAGCTTGCAGTACTCTGAAGAAACATCCACTATTCTGAATTATTACACACTCCATCCTCTTTCTGTTGAGCATTGACTTGCACAAGACAGCCAGTCGTTCCAGTTTGATTACCATGAAGAACAGCAGCACCAATGCATGACAGGAAAGCTGAGACTACCCTTAAGATGACTTTGTTTTATCAAAATAATAACATGGCTAAATATTCTATGCAAAATGCCAGTCTAAGTCTGGAAGAGAAACCACAAATGATCTAGAACAGCAAGAGATGCTCAGCTTTAAGAAGGCATCCAAGCAATGCTAATATAAAACTAAAGCAGTTTTGGGAAAACACAAATAAGGACACCGAGAAGACTACACCAAATTCACAAGGGTCAGACCAGATGAGTTTTAAAGGAATGCCCAATTACTATTACCCTCACAAAAATATTAAAGAAATTAATTGTTTAACATCCAGATCAAAAGCTCAGCTGTACTTTTATTGAAATTATTAAATGTGCCGTCTTATGCCCTCTGTAAAGGCAATCACCCACCTTAATCAGAACCTCAGATTGTTCCATAGCTCCCTGCAGAGAAATCTGCTCCCCCTCTGTTCAGAAATGATCCATCTTACTGCAACTTATTCATCTCCGAACAGTTTCTTACAAACACCAGTATGAACCTCCCTGTCATTTCTCTGTCACTCTGAGTGTCCAAAATACACAGAATAATGCACCTGAGCTTTTCAACAGTGAATCGCAACTGACACAACTTGGAAGATCATCAAATACAGCTACACTCAAGACTTTTTGGTGAGCAGGGTGGATAAGTAGTGCTGAGATTAAAGAGTGCAGGGAGGTTGAAGTTATTTAGCAGTTCTCTCGGAACCCAACATTTAAAAAGGCCTTGAGAATCTCTCTCACTTGAGGATCCCTCAGACCCTTCTGATAAAGAGCAATAGGGAGTAAGACAACTAAAATCTATTTTACCCTCTCCTTAAAACAGCTACGAATTGGTGGAATCTCAGAACCAGACCCAGAAGTACTTAAAAATACTTTCTACTATATTCTAGACTAGCAGCCACTGCTTAGCCTTCTATTAAAAGGGGAATGAACATGATTTTAATTGAAGTATTAATTTTTAAATTATTGTAATATAAAGAGAAAAAACTAAGTTATTGCACTGTAGTCCTGGAACATGAACGAAAAAGAGACTGCCCTGGTTTCAGCTGGGATAGAGTTAATTGTCTTCCTAGTAGCTGGTACAGTGCTATGTTTTGAGTTCAGTATGCAAAGAATGTTGATAACACTGATGTTTGCAGTTGTTGCTAAGTAGTGTTTTGACTGAAGTCAAGGATTTTTCAGCTTCTCATCCCCAGCCAGTGAGAAAGCTGGAGGGGCACAAGAAGTTGGCACAGGACACAGCCAGGGCAGCTGACCCAAACTGGCCAATGGGGTATTCCATACCGTGTGACGCCACATCCAGTATAGAAACTGGGGGGAGTGGGGGCAGGGGATCGCCACTCTGGGACTAACTGGGTGTCGATCAGCGGGTGGTGAGCAATTGCACTGCGCATCATTTGTACATTCCAATCCTTTTATTATTACTGTTGTCATTTTATTAGTGATATCACTATCATTATTAGTTTCTTCTTTTCTGTTCTATTAAACGGTTCTTATCTCAACCCACGAGTTTTACGTCTTTTCCCGATTTTCTCCCCCATCCCACTGGATGGGGGGGGAGTGAGTGAGTGGCTGAGTGGTGCTTAGTTGCTGACTGAGGTTAAACCACGACAGAGACAAATGACATCCAAAAGTTATTCCTGTACATCTGTTTTCACATCTTTGTACACATACAGATATGAATGTAAACGGTCCACAAATCTGGGTCAATACATCACACACATCTACAAAATGATTCAGTTGCTTCCTCTAAGGGTTAAAGTAATAAAGCAACTGCCTGGGTATGCCTGGTTCTGACATTGGAATTAGCATAAGTAGTTTACAATTATGTAATGAGGGGGCTGCAGTCTGGATGGAAAGAAAGAAGCAATTGAGGAGTATTACTATATAATCATCTTGCATCACCAGAATATGAAAACAGTTAAAACTTGAAAAGGAATACCCAAAGCAATCAATCAATCTGATACACCATAACAAGCCTGATTATCATCCACTGTGATGGAATTCAGGCTGCCTTAAGAACTCAAGAAGTTGGGGCCCCAAAGACATGTGTGTACAAAAAATTAATAACCTTAAAATAACTCTAAAAGTCTTGGCTGAAATCACTCAGAGCCCATGCAAGTGTCACGCATGTCATTTACCATGGAAGTGTACACCAGAAACATGCCAGAGCAGCAAGACAACACGCACCATCCATGTTTTAAAGCTGGCAGGCACAGGTTCACTAGTTCTGAAAAAGATCAAGCCTTAAAGTTATACTTACAGTTATAAATTGCTGATGGCAGCTGACTAGATTAGAAGTAAGTGAAGTTCATTTTCCAGAAAGACTTATTTGGCACAATTCCATGGGAGCTTTTTAGCTATCGCTCTTGCTAGGGACAGCCTAACAGCTGAACTCCAGCTTTTCTGAGCCATGGAACAGCTTTTAAAAAAATAAATAAATAAAAAATACAGACAGATCATTGCACCACACAATCCAAACTTAACTTTCCCACTGTATACTAATGTACCACATGTTTTTGCACTGTTTTGTCGGCAATTTCCTTCAGCATAGTTTCTCTATATTTAGGGATAGACAATGAACCTATTAGATCTACCACAAGCTGAGGGGACAAAATTTAGTTAGATGGAAGCAACTTCTGCTTAACATTTGCTTGCTTAAATTAAGGGAACAAAACCGTTTTTTTGAACTTCTACATCTAGAAATGCCTTTCATTTTTGCACGTCATGTACAGAATACCAAATGGAGGCGTGTCATACTATAGAAAGCATTTATTCATCAAGTTACAGCTTTGCAGTACTGCAGCATCATCAACATTTTACTGTCTTGGCCAGGTGTTTAACAGCTTACAACATGATTCAAACTTGACTTCAGGCTTGATCTTCTATCCAACACTAATGCAGCTTAGTAGACTATTTTACAGTGCTATATAACAGACCGGAAAGCAGCTCTTCACAGGATAAAACACTTGCTTTGTGCCTGACTTTTTTTTCTGTGGAGCCAGTACACAAGAAAACAAGTCATCCCACTATATAAAGCAGAGAAACTGGACTTCAGACAAGTTGTATCTACAGACTTCTCACCTATATAATCCCTCCCATACTTGTCCTACACTTCTGTAAGGAGATCACAAAATTTTGACTCAGAATTTTTGCTTAGGTTTTAGGATTGGAGAGAGGAGCACTTATCCTAAGACTTTACACTGGACAGTAAAACAAGCTTTCAGCCAGACAAGGAGTGTGGATCTGGAACAGCCTATTAATAGAGGAAATGAAAACCATCTAATTCATGGCCACATGGACCCAACAAATGTGTGATGAGGGTAAGGTGGAGTGCCCACAGCAGCAGGAGCATGGCATGGTAACTCAAGCAGGACCTCACAGTTTCAGTTCCCTAGGACCCACCACACAGTGCATTCAGCACTCTCAGCTGTGGAGCCTGCAGGCTCAGCATCTCCAGCAGACAAAATCCTGTTGATTTCTGCTGCCCTTGCCCCAGATATCCAACTGAGTATCTTCCAGTGAAATTCCAGGCATAAAGAAAGCATAAGCACATTTACTATAATTATTTTGTAAGTGACCACGCTGCTGTGCTTTGATATCTCAAGCTGAACTATCAAAACCAGTCCTGAAATTCTCTAATCTTTAACTCTTGTGGGCAGAGATCGCCACTTGTGGACATATGCTTCCTAAGGATTAGTGTGAAACTCAACACATTCGTTTCTAGTGAAGACAATTACCAGGTTTGAGCTCCAGCCCTGGGAAGTTAAATGAATGCACAAAGTTCCTTTAATAATACAAGTTTATCATTCTCAGGCTTTAACTGCTCCCACTGAATTTGCAAGTCAGCATTCAGGCAGAAGCAGCCAAAAGATCTTTGCAGAGGGAAGCTATCCTCAAAGTTAGAAAGCAACAACTTCAGAAAGCATGAGAAAGCAAGTAACTGTAAACATACAGAAATATACAGCCTCTGAAGTGGGATACCTCAAAATGTGGTACATCTCATAGTTCAGAAGAGTTATAGAGCATCCATTTCAATTATGATACTTTAATGGTAGCTACTCTAACTACCTAGAGAGAAAAAAACCCACCCACACTCTTGTTCGATTTCTGGCATTTAATTTGCTTGCTGGGGAATCCCTTTGCTTAATAGGTATTTATGTTACTTGCAAGGAATATGTTGCCACGGAGCATCGATCACAGGCATTAGTAAATGATTCTGCCCGTCTTCTTCCCTCTTTTTCTTCTGCCTTTTTGAACCATGCATTCTTCACTGGAGGGACTGCATCTTACTACACATTAGCCTTAACCTGTTGCTAGGTATGCAGGGCAAAACTATAGACACCTGTGATTATATTTGTTTTGATTTCAGTGAATGGTCTCATCCAAAAGCTGCTCTTAAAAGTCTTTCCCTATTTTTCATTGGCACTTTGCTTTGACAGAATGGAGTTCCCTTTCCTTAGAGTGAGAAGGTGGCAGATGGGAGAAGGAGGAGGATCCAAGCAGACAGAGAAGTATTGCACAAGACTTATGCTGAACTTGTCAACAGAACAAGATTTCTTTACTACACTGCTTAAAAAAAAAAAATAAAGTGGCTGCTTCTTTATTCAAAAAATCTACAAGAGCTATACAGTAGCATTCAGGCTTTTTTATTTTAAGGTATTCAGAATTTACCTAGGAAGAATATTGCCTTACAGTTAACTTATCAACAATGTACTATTGAGACTGAAGGAATCTGAGTGACATCTAAGTGACAGCAAACCATCACACTACTCCTGCTGTAAATGGCAGGCAACACAAGGCTTGGCTGTAAGCAGAATATATTTGGATTCCTGCCTCCTTCCATTAGTAGGTGGCAAAACAAGTCTCGGGGCGGGGGGGGGAACAACACCCAAACCAAACAAAACCCACGAAAACAATACAAAAAGCTTAAAAATAGAGTGAGTGGTGGTCTTAGAACAGCAAGGATATCAAACCCTGACAACTTTAACCTTTTGGGCCTACAGAAAAAAATTCACATGAGCATTAAGGTTATGACTGTCCAGATGCACCAAAAAAGCAGCATAGACTAACAACCCTGATTATGTCTCGATTCTGGCACAGGGAGACTTGCAGCTGCCTTCTTCCTGCCTAGCATTCCTCTATAGGAGAGGAACAGGAGAACTGCACTACTAGGACTAAAGGAAGACTCCAGGTTAAATAAGCATGTCTAAAAGTTGCCTCTGGTATGAATCCTTTCATTACCCACCAAAAAGTGCTGTAACAGTGGAGACTAAAGTCATGTTCAGTGACCACAAATCAGACAGTGAGAGGGCTGTCCAACAACTCATGGTAAGGCACAGAGAGTAGTGACACTCTTCCCCTCCTCTGCACAAAAGTGACATAAAGTACTTACTTTTCTTGCCTAAATAAACATCTACTTCTAGGAAAAGGCCAGAATTACCCATGCACTGGGTCTACAACATAGAGAACCAGTGAGTGCCACAAATTTGTCTTACATAACACATCATCCTGCATGTTCAATGTGAAGCACACATTAACATGATAAATTCATACGCAACTGTGATTTCTGAAATAATCCCATTTGGAGGGCTCAGTTACAGAACTCCCCTTGAAGTAAAGGTCACAGATTTGATCTACTATATTAGGTCAGCAGGGAACAGTAACAAATTATTAATTATTCCTATCAAAAATAGAGAACAACTTGTTTTACAGGAGTTGCAAGTAAGCATTTATTAAATCAATAGCATAAAAAATACACATGTTGGCAAATGTAACAGCTACCAAGATTCTGTCAATACAACAAAATTCAGCAGGCTACACTGTAAAACAGTCCTTACCCCTTCAGCATACATACATCTTTCACCATTGACACATTACACACCAAGTGTCCCATGTGCTCATTTAAAAGTACATGTTGCAGGGCTTTAAGAGATACACCTTTCTTCTCATTCTATTTTAAAAGACCTTGAAATGTTCGGAACTGAAAAAAGAAAACACGCAGGAGGAAATAGTTCAGGGGAAAAAAATAGGAAGTTTGTAAGCGAAAGCAAATGTCCCTTTCCAGTCAAGTGAGCTCCCTACTCAGAATTAAACTACTATATGGATTTGTGTTGCTTGTCATCCTGCCCATTATCTGAAATGTCTCAACTCAGCGAGATAGCAGCTGGTGCCACTGAAAATCAAAGGCATACAGAAGACAACCTCCAGTTTAATATCTTCAACATTCACAGCAAAGCATCTGCTTACTTGTTCAATCTCTTGGCAACTCAAATTTGTCACCAAGGTCATGATGGGGTAAATATTTTAAAAAATTAATAGCAAAATGCCTAAAGAAGGGGAAGGGGAGATGATTAATGATGTATCCCAATAGAAGAATTTCTCCATGTTTTCTTAAGTTGTTCTGAGCATCATCCACGAGGAAAAAAAAAAGAAAGTTCATCAAGTTCAGAATCCTTTCTATTCAAAGTTCTTGAGTGACAGAAATTCTTTCCTACTGAGAAAAATGGAAACTGAAATCTTCTAGCCATGTATGTCCTTCACTCATCAGAAAAGGATTGTGTCTTGCATTACAGAATGTCTCATCAGCAGTGATACTCTGGGGTATACAGAACAGCCTCGTTCTCTTTTACAAGGTGAATAATAGGAGATTTGTGAACAGCTTATAGATTTTTAAGTCACTAGCACTGCAGGTCACATAATATCAAAACTCTGCTGCAAATATCTGCTGCATTTTGCAAAGTTCCCCAGAGGACCCCAGGTCTAGGAAGGCCAAGGGAAGGGCCATAGAGAACACTGGAGGTCACTCTCACAGCTGGTATAAGCATTGGAAATTTCACTGTGGTACAGCATCACGTGAGCTGGCTGAAGATATTGCAAAAAAAGTTGTACAAAAGAGCAAATATGGTTGCCAGGCTCCCTGGGTGTAACCTCACACTCACAGAATAGGCCGTGTAAAAAACAAATAGCAAGTGAATATTACCCATGAATAAGAGCAGAGTTAAACATTGGATTTCATGTCCTCTTTATCAGCTGATTTGGCAGTTTCACCTCTTCCACCTATTGCCTTGGGCTACTGCTCCCCATCATAATCACTTTATAGTAATCTAGTAATTTGTTCCAATACAAGAATACAGAGCAGGGATATAATAAGATGCTAAATCTGCACAAAAGGCAGAGAGAAGAGAGCTAAGCCTATAACATGAGTTCCTGGCATCATGTGAAGGCCTTCCTAGAAAACATTTAATTTAGCAAATCAGTGCTATAATATACACAAGCAATGTTTAAGCCAGAATCAATACATCATATATTGTCTTCTTAAGGTTATTATTCCACTAGATTTGTAGAGGGGAGGAGTATGCAGGCCAGAACGCTTATTAAGCTAGGGAAAATGTCACTATCTCATCCGAAAAAATCTATCAAGAAGGACTCAGCATACTGTTTTTTAAAATCACTACAGTTGGGGGGGGCACTGTTGTGGCTGTTGTTGGTTGGGTTTACTTGTTTTTAAGAACACTGACAGGTGTGCTACCATCTTTAGCAAGTTTAGAGCTACCACAATCAAATACACAGGTAATACAGGCATTTTGCTCCTGAAAGACTGATGGGCACCAAGACCTTTATATGTAGCAGTAGTCTCTCACTTAATTCAGCTTCCTGCTAACTACAGTTATGTTTGAAACCATGCCATAAACAACTATAACATGCTTGACCTGATTTCTGTTTGATTTACTTAATCAGCATGAATATATCAACCCTTCTCGCTGCTCCGCAAGAAATGTTAAATGGGCTGTGTTAAATGTCTCTTAAAGCCCTGTTCAGTATAGCTTTCAGTCCTTCTCACTTTCTCACTATACAAATAAGCCCGACAATCTAAAAATAAAATGAGGCAAAGACATTTCTCAGAAATAATAAAAGTCCTGGTTTAGCCTGGTTGCTCGTCAGAGACTCTGCAAAAAGCACAGGAAAAAGCACAACAGTGAAATGAGTCTCAAAAGCATTTCCTATTTTAATTACTTTGTTACTTCCCTTACATAAAGAAGTGTTTGAGTGAAAAAAGTTCAGAAAGCAAGGACAAGTAAAGGGTAATTTTTACAAATATGCCAACTTTCATCTCTGGTTTGACTTTTTTGCCCTAATATTTTTTTAAATACTCACCTCTCTAAAGCCAATGGTTTTTAATAAAATGCTTTATTTTTACCCTGAATGTTTCTCTGGGCTTGCAAGCTTGAATGGCTCCTTCTTTGTTATTAGTAAGAAAAACAATCTTGCTTGCCAGCTAATACCTCCAGATTTTCTCCACTACAGTTTCTGCTACCTTCAAGTTCAAAGTCCTAATTCCTAAAGTGGGAAAAGAGGATCTGCCCTTATGGAAAGCTGGAGGAACAATTCCCCATCAATCTTGGTTTACAAAAGCTTCAAGAAGCCTGCTCTGATGCGTGCATTTAGTCCTCTGCAATTATAACCATGTGAGGGATACGTGTATTGTCCCAGAAATGTCCCTGTTTCATCACCAGCCTTGCAATTATGTGGTTATATACAGCATCATCTCTCAGACCTATGTCACTGTCAGCATCTCTGCTTTAAGCTTTAGTTTTTAAGAGATTTTCTGACCTTCATAACTAAAAGAGCGCAGTTGAAGAATGTGACCAAAATGCATTGTAAAAACCAAAAATTGGGCAGCAAAGATGACTTTGAAATGTGCATTTCCGAAAAACTCCAACTCATCATCAAGCCACTCTCAAATGTTCAAAAAAATCCTTACTTCAGATGCTTTAATTAAGCAGAAAGCTACCTAGAGTATTTAAGACAGTGTTAGTAAGACACACACACAAAAAATATCAGAAGAAAAAAAGCTTCGGAGATTATTCATTTATAACATGTAACCAACTAAGCTAGGTCACACATATTTATTTGTGCACTGACAGAAAAATGTCTTAGTGCTCCATAAAGGAGCTGGATAGTGAGTACACACAAACATGTGGCAGCCAACCCAAGGCTGTACAGCAAGACATTCACTCCTGCAGAGCCACAAATCCCACAGCACAGTAAGGGTACTCCTCATGCCAGCTTTCTAAATATAAACCACCTTTCCCTCCTGTCAACCCTCAAGGTACAAAATTTCTACTCAATGATACACTTAAAAGTTTAAGTGTTGAGGCTGTAACATGTACAGAACCCAGAATCATCAGCATAGCTTACTTAAGCATTGCTCAGTAGGATAGTACTGAAACCATAATTTGTTGCACTTCCAAGTGCTTTCAGCTGCTTTTCTGACCTTGTGTTTTTACTTCGGTGAGCATCTCTCCTATGTGCTCTAGATGATTCCCTGAAGCCAGACATTTGTTCGTCCTTTTATTTCATTTTATAGCCAACAAACACTTAATCTCTCTCTGGTGAGCAAGGATGACTATTTTTGTTACTCCTGTTGGCTTTCTGGAAAATTAAGATAAATATGCCTTAGATATATCGGATATATTTTTCTTCTACTTTAAAGTAATTGCTCCGCTTAAAGCCTGTGAGCAAACAAATATGATAAAAATCTAATTTGTTTTCTAAATACTTAGTATCCATGCAGTAAACTCTCTGAAAAAGGATTGCATGCATCTGTACTGCAGCTCCTACTCTTAAGTCTTCCTGCCCTCCATAAGTTTCTAAAACCAGGTGGAACGACTTTTCTTTTTCACAAATACCTGCAAGCAAGAGCTCTCTACTCATTCTGCTTCAAGTTAAATGCTTGCTTGGTAGCATTTCCTGGTTGTTTGCTAGCTTCCTATAACAATTATCTCCTCTAACTGCCACTCATAGTTCCAGCTTGATGATTTTTAGCTGTCACCAGAGGTTAATACTGCATGCTTGCCTCTTACCCATCTTTTGCAGGGTTCTTGACACAGAGAAATTATCCCTGCAGATGTGATATGGTGTCTTGCAGGAAACATAATGACAGTTAGTGCACAAAAGCTCAACTCTAGATAAACTATAAGCTGACACCACAGTGATATGTAAAGTTCAATTCAAAATTTTACAAGAACTGTGAGCTTTTTATACAGAAAAATAACAGCTTTTATTTTCAGAGCCTAGGCAGCTCTGTACCTGGTAATGACAGGAAACCACACTGTAAACAATATGACAAGCACTGCATTATTACCTGTTTATATGCCAAATGATATAAATTATGATAGAGACACACACACACCAATATTAATTATATTTTAAAATTTCCTCTCTGAGGGGAAGGAAAGTGATTGCAACTATTATTAGTTGTAATGCAGTATTAAAAAAAAAAAATAAAATCAGGTCCCGTTGTGCTAGGCAGTGCTAAAAGACACTAAAAGGCAGTTTTTATTCCAAAGATTTCACAATCTAAATTGACAAGCCACACAGAGAAGAGAGGAGGATGAACAAAGCATTCTGCAGAGTCAAATCGCCCAAAACACGCATCAGTACAGTGACAAAGCCTGAAAGAGAAGGTAGCTATAAAATCTAGGCTTCATTTCAGTCATAGAAGATGCAGTACAGCCAGATCTTATCCTAAACTCTGAAGTTTCTATCTAGGGGTCAATATGATCCACTTTTTTCCTGTGGATCTAATTAGCTTTTCACAGCAAAATATCCTCCCTTTCCTGTAACCGGCGGCCACTGACTTTAGATATTTTGGTTGATACAAAACTTTTTTTAGCCCCATCAGAAAGCTTTTCCCAAATGCTCAAATTAGCATTTCCTCATTTCTCTCCTCATCACCTTACACCCACAAATTCATAAAATAGTTGGCAGCTTGGCTTCCCACTAGCCCTTGGAAAAGAAGCTCAAAGAGATCAGAGGATCAGATTTTGTGAGTTTAACTTGCGGAAAATCACAAAAAAATCAGACATTTGAAATTCATTTGCAGCTTCTATCTTACCAGAGGAACAATTAGTTTGCCTGGAGCATGAAATAGTCTATGGAAAAGAAACACAAAGCAAAAAGACATTTGAACAGCACTGTTAGGGCTCACTGTATCTAAACATGACAGGAAAACTGTGATGGCAGACCTGTATCTAGCTCTGTAGAAAGCGCTCAAGACAGGTGCTCAGCTAATGACATGAGCAAGGCTGCTTTTTCACAACTAATATAACCAAAGCAGTTTATATTTCAAAGAGCTATTTTAACAGTCAAAGCCACATTAAGAGCTAAATGACATACAAAATGGCTCTGCCAGAGAACAAATTTAGAAGGCCAACATAAAACCCCCATGAAAATGACAACAGTGATGGTTACTCAAAGTCCTGCCAGGTGCCCTTTAATAAGCAGAGAATGTGATTAGTGCTGCAATGCAAAGAGACAGCGTGCTGCAACATGACTCCATGCTGGTCTGCCAGGAAACTTTTACAATAGAGACCCTGGCTGCACTGGGATTTTTCATGCATAATAAATAAAGCAATAGACTAGCAGACTGAGGCTCCTTGCTGAACATCAGTGCCCTCCACTGCGTATGCTGAAGATTCCTCCAAATACTACAGCAATACAAAAAGCAAGAGAGAGAATTTATGATTCTTCTCTTTATGACAGACTGCCGAGTCCCCTGGGACTGAATGTCAGACACATGACTACATCTGCCGCTTTGTAGGGCTGCTGTGAACATCTAAATAATACTGTCAGCATAACACAGAGATCCATCCATCAGCCTGCACCGTCTCCTCTCCCCATTGGTGCTCACTCTGCCATAGAAATATGCCTTTCATAATTTGTTACAGTACTTCCTCAACTGATGCTTTATACAATAATTTAGTTAGAATCATGGAACTTCACTAAAAGAATGTGACCTCGTTAATTAAGAGGTAGTGGGTCCCCACGTAAGAACCCTTCAGCTTGCTTATTACAAAATGTGGAAGCAAAGTGTTTGAGATGCCATTAGCAGCACCACCACCATTTTAGGACGGTAATCACCAGCTCCTCAAAAGTTTGGGATAACTTTGATGACATTTGTTTTCCAGCTCATTATTACTATGTTCTTCCAGTGCAAGAACATAAGGAACAAATTTTAACACATCATGTAATAATAATTCTTTTACTGCTCCTCTAACACTACCGCACACTTTAGATCAGAGCATTTAAAGCACAACCAACCATTTGAGTGGAGGGATGTTTTATCCTAATTTCCTCTACAAAGACTATTCTTCTATTAAATTTAGTATTACTGTTTACTCTCCAACTGGATGAACTGCAGCTTCAGAGGAATGTGAATGCCCATGTCATGATATTTACAACAGTGGTTGAACATGAGCCACAGAGAAGACAATCTTAGAATAGAATCATAGAATCATTTAGGTTGGAAAAGACCTTTAAGATCACAGAGTCCAACTGTCAACCATGCCCACTAAACCATCGTCTGGAGTGCCTTGTCTACGCGCTTTTTGAATACCTCCAGGGATGGTGATTCAACCACTTCCCCAGGCAGCCTGTTCCAATGCCTGACAACCCTCTCAGTAAAGAAATTTTTCCTAATATCCAAACTAAACCTCCCCTGCCGCAACTTCAGGCTGTTTCCCCTTGTCCTATCACTTCTTACTTGGGAAAAGAGACCAGCACCCACCTCGCTACAACCCCCTTTCAGGCAGTTGTAGAGAGCGATAAGGTCTCCCCTCAGCCTCCTTTTCTCCAGGCTAAACAGCCCCAGCTCCCTCAGCCGCTCCTCATAAGACTTGTGCTCCAGGCCCCTCACCAACTCGGTTGCCCTTCTCTGGACATGCTCCAGCACCTCAATGTCTCTCCTGTAGTGAAGGGCCCAAAACTGAACACAGTACCCCAGGTGCGGCCTCACCAGTGCCGAGTACAGGGGAACAATCACCTCCCTGCTCCCGCCGGCCACACTATTTCTGATACAGGCCAGGATGCTGTTGGCCACCTTGGCCACCTGGGCACACTGCTGGCTCATATTCAGCCGGCTGTCAACCAGCACACCCAGGTCTTTCTCTGCTGGGCAGCTTTCCAGCCACTCCTCCCCAAGTCTGTAGCACTGCATGGGGTCGCTGTGACCGAAGTGCAGGACCCGGCACTTGGCCTTGTTGAACCTCATACAATTGGCCTTGGCCCATCGATCCAGCCTGTCCAGATCCCTCTGTAGAGCCTTCCTACCCTCCCAACCTGGTGTCATCTGCAAACTTGCTGAGGGTGCACTCAATCCCCTCATCCAGATCATTGATAAAGGTATTAAACAGAACTGGCCCCAATACTGAGCCCTGGGGAACACCACTTGTGACCCACCGCCAACTGGATTTAACTTGATCTTGAAACAGATCACACATTCCAAAATACAGCAAACAAAAAAGGCAACAGGAGACAAAACTAACCCTTTTCTGGAAGGGCCTATTATTTAGCAGAAAGTTGAGAAGTGTTTTTAAAAATGTTGTATGAAAATGCTGTTGCATTGAACACACTGAAATGGGGCTCAGTGTGATCAGACAGGGACTCGTCTCCTCACACGTCACTTGTGCTTCTGTGTGCAAAACACGCTTATGGTTGGGTGGCCAGCTTGGACATTTAGGGCTTTTTTTGTTGTTGTTGTTGTAACATTAATTACACATTGCCCTCCCCACCACCATTACGCACAGGGAAAAGCAGTGCTAAGTAGCTAACCTGAAAAGAAAAAGGTCCAAAGGAGACAGAGACAAGTATCAAGGGAGTAACTGCACAATGACAATAATCACAAAGTCCAGTTTCTTCTTGTGAACACTGCTGCACCACCACCACCTGCACTGACAGTGCCCTTGCAGTGAGTCACTACACAGTGGTATCAAAGCCAGGATTTGTGGTCTATCTCACTGAAGGTTTTAAATCCTCCATGCAAGAAAATAGCATTGCCCTGAGCAGCAGTCAGAATTCACCACACTGACTATATAAATGCAAGGAAAAGCCATTTGCACTATTTGAAGTAGCCACACATCCAAACACTTTTCCCCTTCAAAACACCATACAAGAAAATGTTTACTTGAAAGGTCCATGTCTTTCTCTTCCAAACACACAAAAACACTTAAAGTGTCCAAGTTACCTGTTACATTAGCAGAAAAATCACCAATTAGATTTGGTATCAGCCACTGCACTACTGTAGGCATGCATAGACCAGGTGAGAAATAACTGCTTATAAACATACAGTAAAGGGGACCCAAATTCCCCTTTGAAGGCTGCTTTAAAGATGGACTTCAACTGAAGCTAATAAGTTTTTAAAACTGTTTTTAAAACAAGCACTTCTCCCTACACATCTTCCAGTACCTTTTCTTTAGAAGATTTTTATTGGTTTATACAGGTTGAGAAAATGGCTAAAAGCAAGACCAAAAAGGGATATTATGCTTTACCAAAGTTTGGGGAGACCCAGGCTCTACCAAGGTTTGGGGAGACCCAGACTATAAAAGTGTCAATCCTGTAATGTTGGGGGGGGGGGGGGCTGGGGGAATGGTGTTAGGAGGGGGGGGTGTTTGGTTTTTTTACTACTTCAAGGAGGCTTGAATAAAATTTCTGTGTTTAATTTTTATTAAAATAAGGCATTTGCATTTGGAGGCTCTTCAAGGCATTCTGTCCTGTGCCCTGCGGTTTCAGGACAGTCAAGGCATTGCATGAGCTGCATGTGGCATGCTAAGTGTTCTCTTAAAGGATAAGTATTCTCTTTTAAAAGAAAGGTTCAAATTCTTAGGGGGAGTGGGTAGGAACTTGGTAAGAGCCTTCTCCATAAATACCATTTTTAGTCACATGCTTTTCAGGGTAAGAATCAAACCTCCCCACTTTTTCAGTGTTGACTCCTCACTTCTTCAGTGTTGAAAACACTATAGACTCCCAAACCTGGAAAAGTTCAATTTTGTCACTGTGATTTAGTTCCATTGTGTATTTCAATTGTTGAAAGATTCTGTCTTAATATCATGAAGTTCAGTGCTACACAGTGTGGCTATTGTACTCAGGTTGAAAAGCCAGCCTTTGCTATGCTCAGTAAGTACATACACAGTTTTCAGTGTTGGAAGATGTTTTTCAGATGTGAGAAGTTATACGGCATTTATTAAATAACTATTCATTTTTTTCAATCAAGAATAGGCTGGCTTCCACGATGATTAGTCCTTGATTGAGGTGAAAAGTGCAAGGTTTTTTTTCTTATTAGGCAGGGATTTTTGTTTTCAAGTGAAAAGTCATACAAACGTGAAAAATATTACAATACTTGCAAATTTTAGAATTAGTATCACAGGACAACACCAAAACAAAACAAAATTTTAAGTGTTTTCACCAAGAGCTAGAAATGAAGATGTTTACAGTTTTTCATGTACTAATTATTACTTTTAACTCACTAAGTTTAGAAATGTAGGTATATTTGGAGACATCCCACACCTCCTTTTCCTTTATATCAAACATTTATGTCATGATCAAATGAAAACTGAATTTCTTCCAATTTACCCATGAAAAAAGGAGTCAGTGCCATCAGTGAAGAGAACAGCCAAATTTTGCACTGACTTCAGTAGAAGAAAGCAGGAAAAGAGAATTCAAATAACTGAACCGTACAAATGAATGCAGACTATATAAAGTAACGTGAAGACACTAACTGCTTGCTAGCCCTACAGATCAGTTTGTATCATCAGCAAGATGACTGGAATATAACTTCAGCATTTGTGAAATCAATCATAAATCTAGCCTCTCTGTCTTAAAAATGTTTCTATTTAAAAGATGATGCAATAAAAAAAAGCACAAACACATTTGTATATACAACCAGAAATAGTGACTTGAATATTGTACTGTTAAAGGCTTGCTTTTCAGTTTACCTTTCATATTGAACTTGAGTTATTTCAGTCTAAAAGTCAATCACTCAAGCATTTACTAATTAAGAAAGAAACTGATGATATAGTTGTCCTCAATAAACTCTGCTTGAATGATAAGTTATTAGAAAATTGTACAATCAAGTAGACATATTTATGGAAATCTGTGTGATATCTTTAAGAACTGTAACAGCTGACAGCTTTGAACCAAGAGTGACAAGTGATCAAAGAAATCCTACCACAAAGTGTTCTAAAAAGTCAACCTTTTAAAAGCACATGTAAAAATTCATTTCAGGAATAAAATGTATCATAGGTCTTTAGTTCAAAAAAAATAGTAACATCACATCTCTGTTGTCCTTGAAATAAAATTGACTAGCTTCCCAGCATTGATAATCTTCCCATTGAATTCAATGAGTGCAGCACACAGCTTAGACAGGCTTATGATGTTCTTTACATATGCAAAGTTCTTAGTTTATTGTAACTTTCTTCTAGAATTTCCTTCCCCTACCCAATTTTTCCAGAGATTTCTGCCTAGAAGGCAGAAAGCTTAAAAGGACATAGGGAGAGAGAAGGTTATTCAAACTCAATGCTTTGCTTTCGTGCACACTGGAGGAATCTGCTAGCAGTACACTTTTACTTCATCAATTCAGCAAGAAACACAATGTGATTCTTCAGATTGCTCTTCAGTTGACATTCAGAAACACCAGACTGACAATTAATACAGGCATGTGACACTGAACAAGGAGGTAGAAGGTAAAGGGAAAATCTTTTCTTAGAGACAGCCATAAACTCAGTAGAACTTAACAAATTCACTACAAGGTTTAATTGTAGAAGCAGAATTAGAAAATATACTACAGTATATATGGAAATATACTATATATACAGAACACCACCTCTGTGGCCAGGTAATGAGACTGATAAGACACCAAGCTAAAATAAATACCTTAAGAATTAGGACATGTAATGCAGGTTGGATAACAAATAGCTGGTTTCTCCACACCTGTCACACCACACTTAAGAAAAATCAAAGAAATTCTTCACTTAACATCTGATGCATCAGTCATGGCAATCAAAAATGTCTATGTGGATGGAGTACTGGCCTGAACCTTAGAAGACTGTTTCATTTCCAGCTCCGATTAGCATAGAATTCCTTTCTTCATCTCTCACCCTGTTTATTAATGGGGATAATTATGCTGACCTCCTTTATAAAGCACCAGAAAAACTACAGTTAAAAATGTTCTTAAACATGTAATTATAAATAGCAGCAATGACGTATCAAACTTCAGTTATCAACTCATCACATGAAAGCAAGAATCTGATTGTTCCTGGAACTAGTAGACAAAATTCAATTTTTCCACCAACATTAGCTTCCTAGTACTTTCATCATTACTACAACAGCTGCATTATACTAAGATGCACTGAAGAACCTGACTACCATTGACTGACATTTTGAAGATTTTTCCAAACTTTGAACAACGAAAGATCCAGGATTATTTTTCATTGAAAAATTTCCATGTTAAACAAAGATACTTTTGACCAGCTTCAAGTTTAGATGCTACTCTGAATCTGCAGCTTGAATTATTGCAACAGCTCCATTCTAAAACAGCACTTTGCAGATGTATTTTGCTGTTACATCCATCAACCCCTCTTTTCTTACTGGGTCTGGTCAATGAGGGCACCTTTTCATCATCACCATTTATGCTACCCGTTTCTCTTCTTCTATCTTCCACATCTATATGTTACTTTCCTCCTTTCAGCTGCACACAGTGCCCTTAATCACTCAGTATGTAAGATGTGCACGTTTTTCTTTCATCTTGTGCTACTTCAAAATGAAAAAAAGGTGAGAGGATTTGATATAAAATTAAGCTACTTACCAACTACTGCCAGATTATGCTCTGAGCCACATGCGATCTGAAAAAGAAGTATGAATGAATTAAAAAAACCCCGCTTACCAGTATGAAGACAACCACCATTATGACAGGAAATTAAAAATTAACCTGAAACAAACAACTACAGTTTGTAGGATGCAAAAATCAAGGTTGAAGTGTTCTCACTTTTAAACGAATTTTCATTTGTAGGCTCACTTAGGGGCTTAGTGGCAGGAGAGTATGTTTGTTTTGTTAATAAACAGGCATTTTCTTTTCAAAATACAGTCACCACTGACATTTCAATCCTCAGGAGCAAGACTAGCCACAATTCTGCAAAAACATCACACCCTTGACAACATCCACTGGATCCAACAGGACTATTCATGGGCATAGAGCAAACACAGATTAAGCCTTTGCAAGATCAGAGCCATACGGAGACAGCTGGGAATCAGAAGGGCAACGAGGATCTCCATTTCTCCTATCTATACTGTTTTTCCAGATGATCCCTGAAAAACTGCACAAAGTATACAGGCTCAGTGTGAGAAACCTGAAGCGATATGATCCCTATGGTCATTTGTCTAGAATGGAGAAAAAAATACCATAGAACTCAACTCTTCTATTAGCAGCAGGCTGGTTTAATTTTTTAAAGCCGCAGAAAAAAAGAAACCAATGCAAACATTTTCTCACAAGCTCATTCATTAGTGATGGAAATCAGTTATGAATTTCTTTTCAAAGTGAACTCATAGCCAATGTATTTTGCTTTCTTCTTTGCAGCTGCTGTGAACATGTCAGATGTTTAAGTTGCTTTAGCATATATCATGTAGTATCACTCACTAAACTTTCCTAAATTCTTCACAAATGATGGTAACACAAGCACTGAGAGCAGCCCACTGCCTTACTGCAAGGGTTTGTTTCTCCTATCGAATTCTTTTGCAGTGTCACTGCTGGCATAATTGTCTGACGTAACATAGACATCATCTTACACCAGGTTACTCTGCTGAGTGCCCTCAAGTTTTAAATCGAAACACAAGCAATCCCCTCAAAACCCTGTATCCACTTCATGTATCCGTTAGGTCTTGCACCTACTTGCCTGTTACACGTACTACTGAGCTGGAGAAAATTAATAAACACATTCTTCTACTTCTTAAAAGTAGATTTAATATATATAAAAGATATATATATAAAGATACAATATAAAACAGAAGTATATGCTCAGTTATATATAAAAAAATAGAAGTCCATACCATCAAAATTTTATATGGTTTTGTGAGTGCATAACTTTATAGTTTTTACCGCCAGAGAAACTGCTACAATCACCTCAATGTCTGCATAACATAAAACCATGGAAGTTAACAAAACAGTCCTTGTAATTGGCTCACTGTGCTTGAGCATTTACTGGAAAAGAGATGCCCAAGACTGACAGACAGACTAGCTTGAGCAATTGTGTTACAAATAAATACTGCAATCGCTACTACTCACGATGTACCTGCACCACAACTGTGACATGAAAATATTTGGTCACTGCCATCCTAACACAACAATGGCAAGGAAGACAAAACAGACTCTTTAGGATAGAGGTGCTTAGCCAAGACATTAAAGCATTTGGGAAAACAGGGCAAGAAGAATAATTCAAGCCACAGCACAGTCCAGCATGGCCTCATCTTCAGAAAAGTCAAGGCAAAGCAGCAGGAAAAGCAATGCCTTTGCAAGAGCACTAGCAGGATTGCATCAAGTCTTCTATTCCACAATATTGCAGACAGGCAAAGCTTTAAGCCCTGACTATTACAATGCATAAATCATCACCATATCCCGTGTCATTATCCTCACCACAAGTCAGAGCCCTACATGGGAGCAGGGCTGGTTCCTAATGCCTATTCACTGGCTAATGCTCCCACCAATGCTTCTCAAGCTTAAAGGTTGATGCCATGGAAACAAGAGTCACACATGGAAACACACACGAAGGCTTTCTCGCAAAAAAAGCAAATTCTGCATCTTCACCAAGTGCTGAAAATTGAAGATACTGAAGCTGCTGCTAATAAAATAAATAAATTTAATCTGAGGTGTGAATAATCCTGTCTCGGCTACTTCTCTAGGAAATACGCTAACACAGACACAGATTCAAAAGCATCGGTACAAAAGAACTGCTCAGGCTGGTGGCTCATACTTATTGCCAGGATCCCCTTCAGAAACACTACATTAAAAACAAAACGAAACAAACCCCACCCAAACAAGGTGTTGTTTAGAATGTAAAACATCCCATGACAAGCTTTTTCTTCCTATATCTAATAGCAGCAGCTACAGAGCCTGTAAACCAGATAAAAGAACATCGGTGACCTCAGACGGCTTTGTACTCTATTCATGTAGCTGATACTCTGCCCACCGTTCAGAGCCACCCGCTAGCCAGCTTATCAGGTTGTAAGGGAGTCCATCAAACCGCACTGGGCACAACCAGAGCAGGAATTGCTGTATTACACGGACTCCCCAGCCCTGGGGAGCTGCCCCAGGACGGCCCCCCACGGCCAACCCGCTGTGCAGGCGCACCCGCTGCAGCTCTGTAGCCTGAGGGGGTAAAAGCTATTGCAAAGCTGTGATGGGTTGACCCTGGCTGGACGCCGGGCGCCCACCAAAGCCGTTCTATCACTCCCCCATCCTCAGCTGGACAGGGGAGAGGAAAATATAACAAATAGCTTGCGGGTCGAGATAAGGACGGGAGAGATCATTCACTAATTACCATCACGGGCAAAACAGACTCAGCTTAGGGAAAATTAGCTCACTTTTTATTACAAATCAGCCAGAGTAAGGTAAATGAGAAATAAAACGAAATCTCAGAACACCTTCCCTCCACCCCTCCCTTCTTCCCGGGCACAACTTCACTCCCGGATTTCTCCACCAAGCCCCCCCAGCGGCACAAGGGGGACAGGGATGGGGTTTACGGTCATCACATGTTATTTTCTGCCGCTTCACCTCCTCAGGGCGAGGGCTCGTCACACTCTTCCCCTGCTCCAACGTGGGGTCCCACCCACGGGAGACAGTCCTCCACGAACTTTCTCCAACGTGGGCCATTCCCACGGGCTGCAGTTCTTCACGAACTGCTCCAGCATGGGTCCTTTCCACGGTGTGCAGTCCTTCAGGCACAGACTGCTCCAGCGTGGGTCCCCCATGGGGTCACAAGTCCTGCCAGAAAACCTGCTCCGTGGGCTCCTCTCTCCACAGATCCGCAGGTCCTGCCAGGAACCTGCTCCAGCGCAGGGTTCCCACGGGGTCACAGCCTCCTTCAGGAACCCACCTGCTCCGGCGTGGGGTCCTCCACGGGCTGCAGGTGGATATCTGCCCCACCATGGACCTCCCTGGACTGCAGGGGGACAGCCTGCCTCACCAGGGTCTTCACCACGGGCTGCAGGGGAATCTTCGCTCCGGCGCCTGGAGCATCTCCTCCCCCTCCTTCTGCACTGACCTTGGTGTCCGCAGGCTTGTTTCTCTTACATGTTCTCACTCCTCTCTCCGGTGGCTGTTTTTCCGCGTCCCAACTTTTTTTTCCTTCTTAAAAATGTTATCACAGAGGCGTAACCACAATCACTGATTGGCTCGGCCTTGGCCGGCGGTGGGTCCGTCTCAGAGCCGGCTGGTATGGGCTCGCTCTCTCTCGAACACAGGGGAAGCTTCCAGCAGCTTCTTACAGGAGCCACCCCTGTAACCCCCCCCGCTACCAAAACCTTGCCACATAAAACCAATACAAAAGCACATACGACCAGCGCTGCTGCACCCTTTTCGGTCGGGTAAGAGCCACCTCAGTGGAAGTGCCAGCTTTGCTCACAGTGACTGAAACCAAGCAAAATCGCAAGCTGCTGAAGGCAGTGCCCTGGATTCACCTTCGATGCCTCAGAGCAAGGACAGCGCACACCATGTACCAGCAGCAGTACTGTACTCCAAAGAAGAATTTGCTAGATCGAGAGCACAAGGTTCACCACCTCTGCCTTATCGCTGGGTGTCACCAGCCGACAACACAGACTGACTTTGTAGGAACCCCCAAATAAAAAACACCCTTAGGGGACTCTAAAGTTAACTTTCTGAAACAACAGCCCTATTCACCATCCATGTTGCTTGCTACAGGCTACACCATCCACCCACAGGATTCCTGCTGGCCTGCACACCTACGACTGTGGAGCTCAGAAAGGACCACACCACAGAGGTGAGGCAAGGTTTCCACTGCTTAATGAGCAGTGCTGCCTTGCAGGTATTTCATAACATCTTTTTTACAGTAAGCTTTAAAATGTGACACCTCCTTTTCTTCATGACTCCCCACAACAGGCAACAATCAGCCAAGAACGCATAATTTGCTGGTACAAATACAGACCAGCCAGAGAACAGCATTGCTGAACAGATGTTTTATGCTTACATCAGATGTAATAAGCTCTGCAGTCAGCGCAGGTCACTGGGAGAAACCTGGTATTTACTGCAGCAACCATAATTTTCTGGCTACTTCTCTTCTGTCCCCACCCCCAACATGCTGCAGAGAAATTAAATTCCAACAGACATCTGCATGCTCCCAGTGGATAAGTACATTCAAGGGTACTTATAAACACACAATAATGCTTTCTAAATGAGCAATACTTTTACATTCTGTTTTAATTGAAAAAAAATCACTAATCTTAAAGACAAATCAGAGTGACTGCTAGTGAGTAAAGCATTCTGTGAGCCTAAGAAACATGACCCCCCGCGCAGAAACAGTTCATATTAAGTTTCTTCTCTGTTCAGAGGAAAATTTGAGAAGAGTTGTGCAAGGATATTGTGATCTCTATATAAATGATCTCAAAGCACCTTACAAACACCTGTGAGGCAGGAAAAGAATGCTTAGGGACCATTTTACTCAGAACTTATTTACCTTATTATCTGTGCCCTTTCAACCATACACAAATTGTTTGTTTCTTCCCTTAAACTGTGTGTTAGCAAGCTGTTTTCTACCTAGCAATGGCTGCAGTTCAGATCCATCCATCCATCCAGACTTAACACATGGTGAGAAGCAGCCAAGGGACCAGCATTTTATTAATCATAAATAGTCAGGACATAAGCTGCATGGACGGCGAGGACAGGCCTTAGCACAGCAACCACTAACACTGGGCAAAACACCAACATCTTTCTGCAGCCATGCTTGTGGCCCAGCCCTAACAAAAATTAATTGATTGAATGTAAAAACAGTGGGTTACACAAAATAGAGAAAGTATTTCACTTCAGATTGAAGTATATTTTATATACTATATGAAGTATAAAAAACAGTAACATTTAAGATATAGTACATATACATTCCTATATATGCACGCATGTGTGTGTATAAGAAAATGTGTGCATATGTAAATATATGTGTGCTTATTAGGAAGAGAAGGTTATCTACTCAAGCAGGTGTTATCAGGGAAGAAGGTTCAGAGGAGAGGTGAGGGTAAATACAGAGCACCTCCCTCTTATCTCCAGGATAGAGATATTTCTGAAGAATAGCTATCCCTCCTTTTGCTCCCCCCAGTCCTACGAGGTAACAAAGTATTGTTCTCTCCTTTGCAGACAGTAAACAAACATATACAGGATAAAACTCGTGGATATTTAGACATACAATCTCCCATTGAATTCAAAAAGTGATTAAGAGACAAAATACCTTTTGTCAACAATCCCCTAAGGGACTTCCGAGCACTATAACAAACCAAGTCTGACAAAACGTATAAAAATCCAAGTTTCAGGCTAGTACCTTGACCACAAGGCTATTCTTTCTTTTGTTTCTGTACTTCCAGGGCTCCAACTGAGGATCTGTTGTGCAACCCACGAGGAAAAAGATCGAGTCAGAACTGCAGGCAAAGTCAGCCTAGTGCTGCAGCAAAGGGGAAGGGACAGTATGGGGGGTTGCAAGGAAGAGGCACAGGGAGCTGGACTCATACGGGGCATTCCAGAATGAAAATTCACAAGTATCCGATCAACAGGGTGCTTAGCTAGTACAACAAAAGGACCTCGACGCCATTTATTTTTGGTTCACTGCCCTACAAGTGCATGTTAATTCCCTACAATGCAATTATTTCCCAAAACATTCAAAGATACAGAGGCTTCCATCACTTCTCAGAGATAAGAGCATGACATACAAAAAAGATTTCTAAGGATGAATGAAGATACAAAGTTTAAGTTGCATCCAGATTCTAGTCACTACCATTTCTAACTTTGTAACTGCATGAAAGCATAGCGGGGGGGGGGGGGGGGGGGGGGGGGTGTGGAGCGCACGGGAAGAAAACTGTTAAAAGGGTGTGCACAGAAGTACTTTTATCCAGGACTTTAGCCTTAGCATCTCATGTCTTTTGAACAACTTTGTAAGGAAGTTGTCAGGGCCAGAAGACAGCAAATTTTATTCCTTCTGGGATCAGAAGTCCTAATGGAAGGAGACAAGGTGACCAAGGGACTGCAGATCAAAGCTTACGTAAGACAGGGGAATCTTCTCTCCCAGAGCTCTTCTTCCATGCCCTTGATTAATGTATCGTAACAATGATTTGTACTGTTTGACACACTCTGCCCAACTACATTTGTATGCAGAATTCCACTGATGTGAAAAAAAATAAAATAAAATAAAATAAAAGGAACCTAATTGGCAAAGCTTGTACTGCTTCCAATGATCCTTCACTAGGAACTCTGTGTTCCTCTTCCGGATCATTTGTATCCTGATTGATAAGAAAGCAGCTTGCTAACCTAGTCACATTCCTTGGCAAGCACAAGACTAAGTACAGTTTAATGCAACACATGTTAGCAGCAAACCAGTACAACCTCACCAAGAACAGCACATTAAATCTCTTTCTAGCTGTTGGCTGTACCAGTTGAAAAGTGAGAGGCCCCGTGTCCTATAGCTCACAAGACATTTTCCATTTTTTCATCTATCTAATAATCTAATCTACTTAAGGTGGATTTTTTTGTTGTTGTGTGATTGGCTTTTTAGTTTAGATGTAGTTTTACTTTTCACTACAGCAAGAAAATTCACAGCAGAACTTAAACTGAAGCCTGTGTACTAAGGTCTGGAAGAAAACATTCCTCCTCAAGACACACCTGACCAAAAGCTACTGTGCCATGTAAATGGACCTTTGCAAGCATGGAGGAAGAGAGGAAGCATTGTCAGGATGCAGTAAGTTTTCAAAAGAAAGATTTTATAGCCCTATATAAAATATAAGAGCTATATCTCATATATGAATTCATATAAAATATGAATTTTATAGCTTCCAGAGTTATGACCTATGCCCCCACTGCCTGAAACTAATCCCAAGCCTGCTTCACTTGTAGTGCAAGACACAAAATGCTTTTTCCCTGTGCAGCATTTCCCTTGCTTCCCCACCCACCATTTTCAGAGTACCATCTCCAATCACTCAATCTCCTGCCCTGTCAATTGTTTTACAGTCACCAAAAAGCCAGCTGGCCAAACCCAAGATCTTGCCTTCACACCCTCTGTGCCATAAGTGACACATATATATATATATTTTTATATATATATGTCTCTGCACACATTCCCTCTCTGTGACACTAACCATACATGAGAAACTGCTATGCTATCCACCAACTCACTGAGCACCACACTTCCAGGAACAGCTTCTTGTGGCTAACAGGGTGCAGTTGCACATCTCTGATTCAGCTGGTGCAGCTTGGGTCTCAAGTGCTTGCAGGAAATGAAAACAGTTGTAATTCCAAAGCAAAAACAACAACAACAAAAAACGAACAACAACAAAAAAACCATAAAAACCAACAACAACAAAAAACCCACCAAAAAACACCAAAACACATATCAAAAACCAACCAATCTTTTATTATCAGGTAGGAAGCACCACAACCACATAAAGTTATCATTAAAGAGATCAGACACAGGGGATGAAAATAAAAGCAGGAAAGAAAAGCTAATTATTAAAGCAGTCAGCATTTCTACAGAAGGTTTACATCACAGCAACCCATGTGCACCCACAAAGTCTACTTGCAAGACGAGTGCGATTATGTTGAAAAACTTAGATATGTACGGTTTGCCTCAAATTGAGGATGGATGGATTGAGATATCAAGACAAAGTAAGATCCGTGTCCAGCAACAAAAAACCCCTCATCATCAGATGACTCTAGGACATTACAAAAGTTGCTGAGATCCCAGTAGGAACACCCAGTGGTATTAGGTTTTAGCAGAATGACAAGAATGTAGCCAAGACAAGTTGTGATAAAAATCTTTACAAGTCAGCAAGGTCGGCTGGCTCTTCTCCATTGCCTGAAGATTTTCCAATTAGTTATTACACTCTTCAGGCAGTTCCCTTCCTTCCTTGTGGTTCAGAAAGCATTAGCATCCTTCACTCCGGGAAAAATCAAGCTCTGTCACTTTCATATCCCTCAGCCTCACTAGTCTGTCAAAATGTTCCATTTTTGTAATCAAGACCAGAGCCAAAAAACCAATTTTTGTTTATTCTTTTATAATTTTTAAAATGAACCAAGTCATGGTCATTCAATCCCAGTTTGTTTCCTGTAACAAGATCCCCATTCAGTCTTCATTATTTTGTGAAAATTAAGACTAAAGTATCCCTTCTGACTGATCAAGAAAACATCGATCCCATCAGCCCTGACTGTTAATGTGTACATACTCCCAAACCTATGTCTGTGCAGTGCAAATCCCACAAGGCCAAAATCCTCACTAACATTACAGACATCTCTATCCACATCCAGATATGAACTAGAGGAATGGGGTCTTCAGCAGATGCAGTTTTACCCAAGGGAACTTCTTCACCAGTTTCCTCAAAATGATTTTGATATAGATTGTTTCATCCACAATTCCCAGCTCCTTAGAGTTTCAGTGCCTCTCTCTCCTAAGTTAAATGAGAGGCACTAAGATGAATACCTTACAATCTGTTTGGGCTTGCTTTGGGGACTATAACTAGTTTACTCTTTATTTGAGGCCACAAACACCACTTTGACAGAAGACATGAAAGAAACCAAGACCATAGAACAAAAACTTTCAAAACCTCTTTATACACTGATCTGACTGTACCATCAACACACACATCCTCACCATCAGATTATTCTGATGTTTTCAGGTCAAGAATGATAGCTTGTAGCATGCCAAAAAAACTTGGTATCTGTCTTTTCTTCCTATGCTATTTTACATGCAAACAGCAACAAGAAAAATGTTCATTATAGCATATAAATTCATCATTACCTATCTGAATGTGCTGATTTCTAGTACTGTGAACTTAATGAAATGAATGGTTCTATTAAACAATGATTGCAGGCAAACATTCTGTTGAAGTATATATCGTTATCCAACATTTTATAGACTTAGAATAAAAGTCATGACAGCAAGTATTATTTGGCAACAAAACATCAAATTCTACTTAAACGACTATTTCCAAGGTCCTTTTGTGTATGTATAACTGCAGTTTTAAGTTTTTCAACAGAATTTGGGCTTCGCATCTCTTTCCTTTTGGCAAAACAGTGCATTTTTAATCCATTTGGAATATTTTCTGGAATATTCAGTGAAGCTGGAGAGAATCGCAGAGCAGTCAAATGTACATATCGTGGGAACTCAGCTCTTCCCAGGAACTCAGCTCTCCCCTAACTGTGGTGTTATTGCAAGCAATCTCACTACAATTTTTCAACATAAAAAAAAATAATGCAGCATACACAGCCTGCAAGGCTACAAATAGCACAAAGCCTTGCATTTTTGTAGAACTGAAAGGAAAAATGGCACTTCTTATAAAGTCCATACCCTCAGACAATTGACTGACTGGGTATTCTACCTGGATATTGTGAACAGGCGGATACTGTCCGTAAAAGACCCTCTTAAATGAGATAAGTGTGGTCTGGTAGTGTGGCCATGGCTGGGGCCATACTGCCTCAAGAGAGAAGCCATCACTTGATTAGCCCTATCCAAACATACCGCCCAGAGGAAACTGGCCCCACACTGTGAGGTCTGACCTTGTTGACTCTCTAATAACCCTTCTTTTTCTAGCATGTGTTTTTTTGGAACCTCCTTACAGTGTTTTCTTCTTTTATATGCTTTTCACCTACTCTATGCTTCATTTAAAATTGCATCCAAAACACCTGGCAGTATTATCAAAAGAGGGCAGAGGCTTTTTTGCTTCTGCCAGCAATAAATCCAAATTTATGATAGAATTTTGAATGTCTCAGTGCTTCAACACCCAGCAGCGGGATGTGGGCAGACTAATTTTCAGAGAAATTACTAAATGTTCAAGGAAGCTGTCGTGCACAACTGGACTGACCTTTCATTTCACTTCTAGCCCTGTTGACCTCAGTGAGCACTGCTGCTTGCATAAACTGGCTGTACACAAATACATTGTCACTGAAGAGGATAAAAAGCCTACTTTATCTCCAAAACATTTTATGTCCTTTGAAAGAAATTAGAAGGTTACTGAAGTACAGAGCCACCACTGTGTAATATCATTTGATGTGTCCCTCATTGGACCCAACGCCTTTGGGAAATATTATTTAAAATAACTATCAGCTGTTCAAGAATGCAAAACTTTGCCTGATTTCCAGCACAACCCTCACTGTCTCTCCCTCTCCCACATATATACATGTAAAAATAAAAATGTTATAAAACCAATTCATAGTCAAAAAAACACTGGCATGTTAAGAACTCCTCCTAAAATATGACAAAATGAACATCAGAGGAAAAAACAATTACGTTTTCCTACATCAACTTGAGGACAGAATTTTCTTGGTTCATTTACTTTCCAGCAGAGCTGCAGGAATGCAGCTTCCATAAGGGTTAGCCTTGTATAAAAACATCAAGCCATGAATTTTGCTGACTGTCTGCTCCTTTACCTCTCCAAATAAACGGTGCTTATGCCTTTAGGGTGTCATGTAACTGTGCTCTTCAATGTTGGATTCTCTGTTTCTGCAGCACTTAGTAAGCTCCCTGCAACAAGCTTGCTGGAAATAAATAAAATGTAAACTTGCTAAGACTCCAATGCAAAAATGAATAGAAAAGCTCTCCTGGATAAATAAGGATACCATTTGTAAGGACTCAAATAGAGACTCAGCCTTAATGCTAGTTCACAAAGGGAGAATTAGGAAAAAAAACATGTCTGAAGTGACTCTACATAGCTGATGAAAAGGCATTTTTATTAAAAAGCTGAATTATAGAATCATTTAGGTTGGAAAAGACCTTTAAGATCACAGAGTCCAACTGTCAACCTAACACTGCCAAGTCCACCACTAAACCATGTCCCTAAGCACCACATCTACACATCTTTTAAATACCTCCAGGGATGGTGATTCAACCACTTCCCCAGGCAGCCTGTTCCAATGCCTGACAACCCTCTCAGTAAAGAAATTTTTCCTAATATTCAAACTAAACCTCCCCTGCCGCAACTTCAGGCTGTTTCCCCTTGTCCTATCACTTCTTACTTGGGAAAAGAGACCAGCACCCACCTCGCTACAACCCCCTTTCAGGTAGTTGTAGAGAGCGATAAGGTCTCCCCTCAGCCTCCTTTTCTCCAGGCTAAACAGCCCCAGCTCCCTCAGCCATTCCTTATAAGACTTGTGCTCCAGGCCCCTCACCAACTCAGTTGCCCTTCTCTGGACATGCTCCAGCACCTCAATGTCTCTCCTGTAGTGAGGGGCCCAAAACTGAACACAGTACCCCAGGTGCGGCCTCACCAGTGCCGAGTACAGGGGAACAATCACCTCCCTGCTCCCGCCGGCCACACTATTTCTGATACAGGCCAGGATGCCATTGGCCTTCTTGGCCACCTGGGCACACTGCTGGCTCATATTCAGCCGGCTGTCAACCAGCACACCCAGGTCTTTCTCTGCTGGGCAGCTTTCCAGCCACTCTTCCCCAAGCCTGTAGCGCTGCATGGGGTCGCTGTGACCGAACTGCAGGACCCGGCACTTGGCCTTGTTGAACCTCATACAATTGGCCTTGGCCCATCAATCCAGCCTGTCCAGATCCCTCTGTAGAGCCTCCCTACCCTCGAGCAGATCCACCCTCCCACCCAACCTGGTGTCATCTGCAAACTTGCTGAGGGTGCACTCGATCCCCTCATCCAGATCATTGATAAAGGTATTAAACAGAACTGGCCCCAATACTGAGCCCTGGGGAACACCACTTGCGACCAGCTGCCAATTGGATTTAACTCCATTCACCACAACTCTTTGGGTCTGGCCATCCAGTCAGTTTTTTTACCCAGCAAATAGTATGCCCATCCAAGCCACGAGCAGCCAGTGTCTCCAGGAGAATGCTGTGGGAAACAGTGTCTGTCAAAGGCTTTATTGAAGTCTAGGCAGACAACATCCACAGCCTCTCCCTCATCTACTAAGCGAGTCACCTTTTCATAGAAGGAGATCAGATTAGTCAAGCAGGACCAGCCTTTCATAAACCCATGCTGACTAGGCCTGATCACCTGGTTGTCCTGTACATCCCACACAATGGTATTCAAGGTGAACTGCTCCATAACCTTCCCCAGCACAGTGGTCAGGCTGACAGGCCTGTAATTCCCCAGATCCTCCTTCTGGCCCTTCCTGTAGATGGGCGTCACATTTGCTAACTTCTAGTCAACCGGGACCTCTCTGGTTAGCCAGGACTGCTGATAATGATTAAAAGTGGCTTGGTGAGCACTTCTGCCAGCTCCCTCAGTACCCTTGGGTGGTTCCCATCTGGCCCCATAGACTTATGTGTGTCTAATCGGTGTAGCAGGTTGCTCACCATTTCCCCTTGGATTATGGGGGCTTCATTCTGTTCCCCATCTCTGCCTTCCAGCTCAGGGGGCTCGGTACCCAGAGAACAACTGGTCTTACTATTAAAGGCTGGGGCAAAGGTGGCATTAAGTACCTCAGCCTTTTCCTCAGCCTTTGTCACTATATTTCCCCCCGCATCCAATAAAGGATGGAGATTCTCCTTAGCCCTCCTTTTGTTGCTAATGTATTTATAGAAACATTTTTTATTGTCTTTTACAGCAGTAGCCAGATCAAGCTCTGGTTGGGCTTTGGTCCTTCTAACTTTCTCCCTGTATAACGTCACAACATCCTTGTAGTCCTCCTGAGTTGCCTTGCCCCCTCTTCCAAAGGTCGTAAACTGTTCTCTTCTTCCTGAGTTCCAGCCAAAGCTAAAGCTCTCTGTTCAGCCAGGCCAGTCTTCTCCCCTACTGGTTTGTCTTTCAGCGTATAAGGATGGCCTGCTCCTGCGCCTTTAAGGTTTCCTTCTTGAAGAATGTCCAGCCTTCCTGGACTCCTTTGCCCTTCAGGACTGCCTCCCAAGAGACTCTGTCAACCAGTCTCCTCAACAGGCCAAAGTCTGCCCTCCAGAAGTCCAAGGTGGCAGTTCTGCTGACCCCACTCCTTACTTCTCCAAGGATTAAAAACTCTATCAGTTCATGATCGCTATGCCCAAGATGGCCTCCAACCATCACATCACCCACAAGTCCATCTCTGTTCACAAACAACAGGTCCAGCAGGGCGCCTTCCCTAGTTGGCTCACTCACCAGCTGTGTCAGGAATTTATCTTCCACACACTCCAGGAACCTCCTGGACTGTTTCCTCTGCTGTATTTCCAGCAGACATCTGGAAAATCAAAGTCCCCCATGAGAACAAGGGCTAGCAATTGTGAGACTTCTCCCAGCTGCTTATAGAATATTTTGTCTGCCTCTTCATCCTGGTTGGGTGGTCTATAACAGACTCCCACCATGATTTCTGCCTTGTTGGCCTTCCCCCTGATTCTTACCCATAAACACTCAATCCTATTATCACCATCATTAAGCCCTAGACAGTCAAAACACTCCCTAACATACAAGGCTACCCCACTGCCTCTCCCTCCTTGTCTATCCCTTCCAAAGAGTTTATAGCCATCCATTGCAGCACTCCAGTTGTGCAAGTCATCCCACCATGTTTCCGTGATAGCAACTATATCATAGTTTTCCTGCTGCAAAATGGCTTCCAGCTCTTCCTGTTTGTTGCCCATGCTGCATGCATTGGTGTAGATGCACTTCAGTGGGGCTATTGTTCCTGCCACCTTTTTGGAGGGAGAAACCCTAATTCGGACGTGACCATTCTCAGGCACTTCCATGGTTTCTAACACATCAATAACCCTTGCATCTTTGCTGCTGCATGGATCTCCATCCACTACCTCCACTAAGATGGTAGACCAAAGGACCTTGTTAGCACACTGCCCCTCAAACATAAGTGTGCTACCCCCAGGCTTATCTCTAGCAAACCTGGTTTTATCCCTTTCCTCCTTCAAATCTAGTTTAAAGCTCTTCCAGTGAGCCCTGCTAACTCCTGTGCAAAGACCCTTTTCCCCCTTTGAGACAGGTGTACCCTGTCTATCGCCAGCAGACCTGGTGTCATGTAGACCAACCCATGATCAAAAAAACCAAAACTCTGCCAGTGACACTAGGCTCAGAGTCGGGCACTGATCTGCTGGGTCTTCTTGTTTTTTCCCTCATCATTCCCTGCAACTGGAAGGATAGAGAAGAACACTACTTGTGCTCCTGATCCCTTAAGCAGTCAATCACAAAGCCTTGAAAGTTCTAACTTGAACTTTTTTGAATAAGACCCACAGCATATTCTGTCAGAAAACCATCCATTAGCTCAAGAACACAGCTGTAGGACAAGAGTAGACAGAAGAAAAAATCACAGACCCTTGCTGTTGCTCTACTGGAGTGAGGTCGGAACACATCTGCTCTTTCCAGGGCTGGAAAATAAACTGCAGCCGGTCAATACCTGGTCAGCTGGGCAGCCCACCAACAGACCTCCAGCTATTTATGTTCAGGAGAACCATTCATTCATCTCAGCTGGGTTATTCTTTAAAACCACATATTCATTCCAGTTTATTTTGATCTAGCAGCTGCCTAATTACAAGACATTTCTATCATGCACCAGGTCTCTCACACAATATCTATTCATTTCTCTCTTTCAGTCTTCTCTATCTGAGGCATGGTTCTTTCACACCACTACTAGCACATCAGTTTCAAATGACCTTTTCTTCTCTTGTTTTCTCAGGGAACGTCAGCCTGCCCAACTTCAAAGGCTCCCCGTCTTGCCAGGGGATGAAATTCTGCAGGAGCAGAGTAAGCCGAGAGATGTGTCCCACCTCACAAGCCAAAGGATGCACTGACTGGTCATTCAATTCACATATGGAACTATTTTTCTTACAACTAATTTCTAAACATGACAGCATTTTTGCAGCTTGGAAGAATGAAGCAGATAATATAACCACTACAATACTATTCAAGTATAATTGTGAAAAGAGTGGTTTCACAAGACCAACTAAATGCATACTAATTTATCCACAGAATTTGCCTATATATGTTGTGACCAGTGCCTACAGAAAAACAAAAGAAAACAACATTTTCTCCCCCAAAATCTCATGCAATAACACTCTCTGCTCAGTAATCCATTACTGGGAATGGATATCATCCAACACCAATCATCTGCAGTTGATGCCACAGAAGCACTATGCAGTCACCAGCAATTTTCTGATGCCTCCATAGGCTGAAAAACAGGTCAGTCTTTCTCAGGAGCAAATAATTCCTTGATTAAGAAGCCAGCAGATGACGTGTAGCAGTAGAACTGTAAAGGCTTTAACCAGTTACAGTATAAATAGGCTATAGCCTTGGAACCATAACAAATTGAGAATGCACTTGCTCCAGTCAGCCCAGTCCCACAAGTCAGGAGATTTCCACTACAACATAAGGAACTAACAGGGATAAAACCCCCACAAACAGTCTGAGAAACGCGAAGCCCCATTTCTGAAGAACTGTGTTTATGACAGCCAAATTCAAATACGGCATTTTGGCAAAAAAGACTGGCAAATATTTTTCTTCTGTATGGGACCCTAGCAAAACTCACAAGGGAAAAGTTCTTACAAATTTAAGCTTAGTTTAAGTCCACATAATATCCATATTTTTACATTTTCTTAAAGTTAAGTGAATAATCCTATTATAGCAGTATCGCACAACAGTGCCAGACTGGCATAAACCATGGTAAATACCTTCATTTGTGAACTATGGCTCACCAGAATCTTATTCTGGTCTCCCTACTGCAGTTATAGATGGACTACATTTGACTGCAAGACATTTATGCCCAATAATTATTTCTCCCTTTTATTTCCTAGTACTGCCACAGATAAAGCTATACCTTCTGGAATAAAAAAGAAAAACAACTTTAACTGAGCAAATTTTGAAAAGCTTTCATTGCTCACATCCACTTGCACACTGACTATAAATACATGTAATTTGCAATGTGGCAATCCTTGTTTGTTTTTTGAGGAGGGGTCCTATTTGCAACCTAGTGGAATCCCTTACTCCATCAGCGTTAAAAGCATCACACACATTATTGAAAACTGCCTACAAAGGAAACAGGATGGATACTGAAGGTCGGGCAACGTGAATTCATTTAGAGTTCTTGAAATTAAGGGGTTGTGAATGAATCAAAACTCCAGAAGAAGCTAGTAAAACTTGATAAATGGGCAAGACTGAGACAGATAAAATTTACTGTGGTCAGGTACAGCATAATAAATCTTTCTGGATACCAAAAAGAATCATTTAGACTATTCACATATACCAATAGATTCTAAATTAGTTGGAACCTCTCAGAGGAACTATCTAGCATTGCTGTGGACCAGAAATAGCTGCTCAATGTGTAACAGCAACCCCAAAAGCAAGAAATTAGACTGGTATAGAGAGGGAGATAGTATTGTCATCTTTTCACGCAGACCAGTTACATTTTACAGTTTCATTCTGATACTGTCAGGAAAAAGGGACAAGTACCCATAAAAAGAAAGACCAAATGTCTTGACCTAATAAAAGCAAAGCAACATGTAAAAATGAGCCTCAATCCTGCTGAAGACCAAATTATTTATTCCTCAAAACAGAGGAAACTAATAGAACACCAATATTTCAAAATCAAGCCTTATACAAAATCCTAGTTAGGAGTAGCTTATATGACTATCCTAGCAGTAGCAAAATGACTCCTCTTCATTCCAGGAAGACAACTTCAGTTCAGCTCACTACAACCCTATCTAGCGGCCTAATTCCACCATGTCCACTCTGTTTTCATACTACTAGGACCAAAGAGATTCTGGTAGGAAAGCTCCACAGCACTGCGACAGACTGAACCAATGCTGTTCCCAAAAGAAGAGTATTTTGGACCAGAATAAGCAACAAGGGAATGACATGTCATTATGTTTTTGTTTTTGTTTTTTTCCCTAAAAGCAAAACTCACCTGTTTCGTGCTAAGATATCCGACTTTGCCAAAGGAAGGACACAGGAGCTATTTGCATTGCACACGAAGCATTATGGGTCTTACTGAATGTTAACTTAAAATCTACCATGACACCAAATGAAGAGGAGACAGCTGCAGATCTGTTGGTTTTCTAATGTGAAGAAAGCATGTATCTCATCTAGAAGAGACACTGTTTTTAAACCAGATATTTTGATTTAGATATTTCCAACTATTTAAAAAAAAAATAAATCCCAAAAAACCAAACCTTTAAGCACCACAGAACAACTTCCCATGATTTTGATTACTCTCATTGTATATACGAGCTCCTCCTTCTCTATCTTCATCTTCTCTCTCACTCATGTTGTGAGCCCATCATACCTATTCCTCCTTTAATTAATTCTCAATAGAAATCAAGATAGGCCTCATCTTCCTGGGGCTAGATTACGTTCCTTCCATATTTCGGCCTAAGGTTTGGGTTTTTTCTCCCATGTTTTAATCTTTTTCATAGGTTTCAAGCCGTTTCTTCTTGCTGTTCTTGAATTGTTCAAATCAATCCCATACTGGACACAATATAAAAGCAGCAGAGGCTAATGCCCAGCACACCTTCCTGACAATCACTCACCTTGAGAATAGAATTAACCCTTTTAGGCCACACCATAATGCCACAAACCAAACTCAGATGATATCCACCCCAGCCCTCACAGCTTTCAAGATGCTCCTGCCTGGTAAGAGGCGAATCCCTCCTCTTGTAACTACAATCTGCATTCTTGTTGCCAATATGTATGACCCTACACTTGGCAAAGCTGACCTGCTATGCTGGTTTTGGCTGGGATAGAGTTAATTTTCTTCATAGTAGCTGGTATGAGGCTGTGCTTTGGATCTGTGCTGAAAACAGTGTTGATAACACAGGGATGTTTTCGTTACTGCTGAGCAGTGCTTACACAGAGTCAAGGCCTCTTCTGCTTCTCAGCCCACCCCACCAGCGAGCAGGCTGGGGGGCACAAGGAGTTGGGAGGGGACACAGCCGGGACAGCTGACCCCAACCGACCCAAGGGATATTCCAGACCATATGTCATCATGCTCAGCACGTAAACCTGGGGAAGAAGGAGGGAGGGGGACACGTTTGGAGTTACGGCATTTGTCTTCCCAAGTAACCACTACACCTGATGGAACCCTGCTGTCCTGGAGACAGCTGAACACCTGCCTGCCAATGGGAAGTGGTGAATGAACTCCTTGTTTTGCTTTGCTTGCGTGCGTGGCTTTTGCTTTACTTATTAAACTTTCTTTATCTCAGCCCACAAGTTTTCTCCCTTTTACCCTTTTAATTCTCTCCCCCATCCCACCAGGGGGGAGTGAGCGAGCAGCTGGGTGGTGCTTAGCTGCCGGCTGGGTTACACCCTGACACCTGCCTAGTGTCTGCCCTCCCAAAGTAGACAAACAATCCAGATTTTTTTTTAATACTAGTGACTCCACTAGAAACACACATATTTGATAAAGTCTTCATTTACAGTGATATTTCTAGGACCTCTCACAGCCAGTTTATAATTTTTAATGGCTTTTTCATTTTTTAGTGGTTTTTATTGTCATTTTGTATCTTTATAATTTTCTGATCAAAATGTCATACACTGTTTAGCCAACTGCCTGACGGAAATCCAAGTATATTACATCGGCAATTGAAAATCTAAGTATGTTACATCTGCATTTGACATTGATATATTTATCAAACTTTCATCTCATAAAAAATAGGCATCACATTAGTTTGACAAGATATATTTTCCATAGCCACATACTCACTGCAAGCAACTATATTATCATCCTTTAAACCTTTATTGATCAAAATTCTTGTCAGCCACACCATTATTTTGGCCAAGGCAAATACCAGGCTGACAGGCCTATAATTATTTCAGTCATCTTGTTCAACCTTTTAAAATATTGGCAGGGCATTGTCTTTCACCTAGTCTTCTGAAACTTCCCTGACATTCTGAAAAAAAAAAAAAATTATCAACATCAACAACCTAGCGAGAGCTTTGGCCATCTCTCTTAAACTCTGAAACAAAATGTTTCAGCCTTGATTTTTAAAATTCTACCTCTAGAAGCTGAGTAAATGCTGATACAGAGAAGGGAATCTCCTCACTGTATGATACTTCTGCTTCTTCCCCAAGTGCAAAACAGAAATTATTACTAATGTAAAATTTGCCTTGCCAAGGTTTGATGTTTTGCCAATAGACATATTTAAGATGTTTTAGTATTGACAGTGCATAGTCTCCTGTATTTGTCTTTGAGAGCAAACTCACTCACATTATCACAGCTCTTTTCCTATCCCTATTAGACAGAGCTGGTCATCCTGTGATATGGTGGCTCATGGCAGGCTGCAGTCAATGCCTTATATGTTTTGTTTCAGGGGAGTGGAGAAAATTTCCCACCTGTTGGACACCCCTTAAGACCTCTTACTTCCAACTTGTTAATGACTGAGGAACAAGTAATGCAGTTTTTAATATAAAATGCCCCTTTCACTCCTATGAGTCTACTTGGTTCCTCCTAAATAAATTGTAACCATACACATTGACATTGCAATACCACAACTTTTTCCATAAGGTTTCATACTGAAATATTTTGTTGCATTATGACTTAAAGGAGGGTATTTTATCCTTTGTTACAGACTACAAGGGAGTTGGCTAACCTAAACAAAGTGGGGAAGACAGAGATACTGTCGGTGACCTCCTGTATTACTTCATCTATCTTCCTGCTACTCAGTAAGATTACAACATTCCCACACGCACAGAAGTCAGGCTCCCATCCTCCTACTGTTAAATCATCTCTTTCCTTTCATTCTCACAGGGTGGCTCTGTAACAGTGCACAGGAATCATCAAGACAGACAAGACAATTTTTCAAATAACATTTTATGAGCAGTGCTATATCCTCATTATAAAAAAGCATCAATACTTTAAAATAACTCCTGAAGACAGGAACACATTCTTTAATTAATACATCTAGAGAGTCACTGTGAAATAGACTGATCAGAAATCCCTTTACAAGACCTGGTTTCCTTTCAATTTATAAAATATTGCTTAAATAATATGTGGGTTTAAAATTCCAGCTTCATCTGATACCACAGTCTATGCCACTAGATAGAATACAAAATTATAGAAACTCTGAAGAAAGGAGTTTTAACATCTTTTATTAAAGCAGCAGCAATTTTTGCAACAGATGAAAAATACTAGAGGTTATATTAAAGTCAGCAGACTACCAGGCTTCACCACTAATTACAAAACACACCCACCTCTCACGCATTTGTAATGCAAAGTGGCATCCCTCTTTAGGTGGAAGTCAAGAGGCAGCACTTCTCCCTATTTCAGAACCTTTCAGAAATCTGGTGAACTCATTTAACCTAAAGTGACATATACAGCCCAGCTAAGAACAGCAACAACAATAAGGAAACCCCTTCCTAGATATTCTTGAACTTGATTAAACTGAAGCGTCAATGTGTAACAGCTAAAAGCCACCTCATCTGCCTTGAGTTCTCAGGCCATCAACTTCAGAAGTGCTTTACTCTCACAATTAAGGCCATTATGTGCGAAAGATTGAGAACTACCGCTCAAGCATCCTGTGAATGAGGTGAAGTGTACGTACTCATGCCTATACATGACGATTACACGTTGGCAAATACCATGAGTGTCAGAGTTTGCCAGTAGCCAAAGTTTTTACTTGAGCACCCTCTGGCCAACATACCATTCCTTGACAAGAACCACTAGGCTTGAGATCATATTCTCTTCAACATCCACTGATGCACACAGGCTCCAACATTTACTCCTTTGCCCAGCCTCTCCAATATCCACTCTAAATATAAGCTACTTCCTCTTAATAGAGGCGGCATCTGTACAGCATGGCTGCCCTGCTATCACAATTTCAAGTAACAATGGGAATTGAAGCATGTCGCTTCCAATGACTCCAAACGCATTGAACCACTGCAGTCAGGGAGTAGAAAAAAAGAACAGTATCTGACTTTCCAACTATTTCAATATATTGGAATATCATCTTCTGTGGCAGATTTCACCTCAAAAATATCTGAAGTGTTCTAAAGTACATAGTTATCACTTTACTCCCAACTACCTGGCCAAAAAAAACCCACACTGGAATGGCAGTTTTAAGCAACTTGCCTTTTCAACCTAGTGCTGAAACACTGTGGTAGTTACTGGATAAGGGAGAGCTTGGTTAGTCATGATACCTTTAGAACCACATAACCTGAAAAATATTTGGATTAAATAGCTTACTCGTATTTTGAAGGTTGTATTATGCAAGAAAAGACTTTTTACCTGTGAGTGAATTCCTGTTACATTTTAATATATTCTTTTTGAATCATTACACCTCTGTCATCTTTGCATACAGCACGCAACCATTTTTATTACAGAAAGCCTGAAAACTTTTGCTTTTTTTTCTCTCTCTCTGGTTTTTTGGTTGGTTTTTTTTTTAAAGAGCTTGCATCTCTTTCCAGTTTCTCAAAAGAGTATTTTGCAGGACTACTGCTGGAGACAGAAGTAATCCATTCCCAAGCTCAGAGGCTCAAAATATTCTGTAACTCAACTACTGAGCATCACTCAACATACATGATGGAAGATTCTGGCCATTCATTCATGGCTGAATTCTTCACAGCACTTGTGTGAGGTGAAGCAAAGCAAATGCCATACAGACAGAATAATCTTTACCACACACATTCATGTATTTTCTTCTTTTTCTAGACTACTTTTCCTTTTTACATTCATTCCCTTCTTTTGCCTCTGCAGTATCCTACTTACTTTTCTTTCTGTGTGCACATACAGGCATTCTGACATAAAGGACATGTTCCATTCCTCAGTAAGTACTGCAGCCCTCAAGTAAAATAACTACTAAGCTAAGCTATCGGGACAAAAAGATCTAATAAAGGAGCAAATGGTTTGTGTATATGTTTGAGATCACTTGTAAGTAAAAATAAGGCAGTAAAATATTCTGCAGATTTTCCTGGTTGACTTTACTCTGCAGTCTTTAAGGGTAAAAAAACCTCCTAAAACTGCAAGGAAACAAGGAATGAAAGTAAAGGCGAGTGCAGAGTGTCTCTTTTTCCCTCCTACCTTTGAAAATTATCAGGCTTTTTAAAACTCCACATAGATTGTTTGCCCATTTTTCCTTTCCTCCTCCCCCCCCTTCCTCACTAAAGACCAACAAATCTTGTATGCAGGAGAAACCAGTCTACAATTGCTAATTTACCCATACAGAGAAACACATTTAGCATATCCTCAAATTTATCATTATTAGGAACATATATAAGCCCATATTTAGAAGCTAAGTTCCTAATTTGGACCTGACTGAGTACACGAGGCACTGCTATTTTTAAAACAAACAGAAATAAGAACAAGCTCAGAACTATGTTGCACCTTTAAAAAGAATAAATTCAGTATATGATTGTGATCGAGAGAGCACACAAATTATGTTTCTTAAAATCATTTTTAAAGGAATGATTTTCCACACGCTTTTCTACACAGGCTCCCTGTTAACTAAAAGGGAGCTAAGAAACATCAAAGGCTAAATTGTTCATGAGACTGCCTGAAGAAAAAGGTTCTTTCAGGTCAGCATGAAGGGTAATAACATTCACCTCAGCCTCAGCAATTAAGGAAATTGTTTCCATCTCTACAGGCATCACTCTCTTGAAAAGTGAAGGAACAACGTATTCAACACAAACATGAATGAAATGTTGACCAGATTAAAGAAAAAAGACTAAAAATATACTTGGATACAGAAGACACTTTTGGAGGGGGAAAAAAAGTGAGTAGCTAGGCAATGTATTAAAATTACTTCCCTGGCTTCCATTCAGATGCTGTCCAAGCACAGCTTCATTGTTTGGCATGTCGCTCATCTCCTCATGTCACCTTCATCCTCTAACTCAGATAACCTACAGATAAAAATATACAGAGCCCTATTCTAGGATTCAGCAATATTACCCCAGCAGCCAGCAGCAAAAACTGGGGCCTTCTTGATTCATAAAGAATTTTTAAAGCCCCTGTGAACTACAGAGCATAGGGAGGGTGAAAGCTTACATCAAACTGGGGCATATGACTCTTCCAGGTTCACTTACAAAGCAGGATGTGTTCGTTATCCATGATGAGAGGGGCTTACCAGCCTACTGCATCTGCATGTTCCCACAGGAAGACAGTGCAATGGAGGAAAGGGAATGCCGAATCTGAAATTCATTTCATCAGCCAAATACATTTTAGATTAATTACAGAAAACTATTTCCCACTTCAACATCAACACATTGTTTTGCTTCTCAGGCCTGTTTAATGCACAGTATTGGTGCCCCTCAGTCATCTGCCACTAAAACACAGGCAGCACAGAATAGGACTGCACACACCTCAAACTGTTTCATAGAATATACATGAGGAAAGAAAAAAATAATCTTATCCACCTGAAACTGCAGAAGGGGATTCTGGTTGATGGACCCCCCCCAGCGCCCTCTCAAAGTAGCAGAAACAGCTCCATCAAGCAGATGGGGATCATTTTTATTTTTATTATCATTATTATTACGGTTTAAGAGAATGCTGACATTTTATGGTTACAAATCAGGAATAGCCAGCTCACTGCCCAGAGACATGGATTAGGGCTCCTGCTGATGAATCGTCTTTTCAGCCCACCTTTCTGGCATCCCTTGTGTGCTCCTTTTCTGAGCACTCCTCCACCACACAGCACACATCTTTTCCAGTCCTTCCACTGCTCCTCACTGCCACCTCACTGTCACAGAAAAGAGGCTGCTCTCCCTCTGCAGAGGAAGAAACAGGATGCACCCTGCCCTACTGTAACATCGCTGCCTGCCTCTGCAAATCATCCTGGATTATCACTACGGAGCAAGAGAGACTGAGCTGCAGCAAGACATCAGCATCCCTTCCATCTTCAGCATGGTTCTGTCTTATTAAGCAATATGCCTAAACTAGCAGCAAACTAAAAATAAAATAGGAAGGATGAGTTTGATAAGGGAGGCCTTATCAGCCTTTGCTGCCTTCAAACCTACCAAAAATGGGGGAAGGGAGGCACTTTTAAAGGCAATGCTTTCCACACTGCAGTATCTAGGAACCAGACTCCGCTAAACACACACAGCACACACACAGTAGACACAGTTGCCGTAGCAACAGCATTGCAGGGAAATTTTTCAGTAAAGCTTCTCACTTTCTACCAAGGTTACTTTCAGATTACCCCTTAGCACAGAGTTCTGCTAGGATCAGACAACATTGTGCATCTGTCTTGAACACGTCTGCACGAAACGATGTGATGGCCACACCACAGGGAAGAACAAGGCACTCCACAAGTTACCAGGGAACCGGGCTCTTACAGCACCCAGCACACCATCTGACAGCAACAGCTTGCAAGCTAATGTATTGTCATCTCACAACAGAATAAAACTGTGATCTGTTGTAATCAGATGTTCTTTAATCTATCGTTTGTTTTCTTAAAAATTGCTAGCTTTAAATAAAGATCTACAGCATGTTTCTGCCACAATTTTTCTCTGCAACAACAGACTTAAGTTTCTAATACTGATCACCACCTCAAAAAATATCCCAAGTAGAAAATAATTAATATAACCAGAAAACATCTAAGCTGCTTATTTTTACACATACTTTTATCCTTTCACTAACACCGTTAAAAGGCAGTGAAAGTATGTGGTACAGCATGTCATGAAAAAAATTTGGTTTAAAAAAAAATCACTTGAATAATTTGCAAGCTTAAACAACACCAGTGAGTTAGTTTACTTTGTTCCATTTGGTTCCCTTAGTTTTTCAGATAAAGAAAAACACATAAATTTCCACTCCCCCCCGAGATGCAAGAAATTTTTTCTCACACAAACATTTAAGCTGTGATCAACTGTCACTCCCAAATAAAAAATAAAGAATAAGGACTTGTTCAAAACATAACACAAACATCACTCAAGAAACACTTCTTCATCAGCTCTTTCTACTTCAAGGAGGAAGAAGTTTTAAACTTTGGCCTTCTCAGGTTTTTGGCATGCAACCTCTTTTGACTGGAGAGCTGCAAAAGTAACCCCCTGCATAATCAAACAGCAAGACAGAACTGTTTCACAACTTGCTCAAAGGATACAAAGATCCAAAAAGAGAAGTTGGCAGAGAATCAAAACTAATCAAATTAAATAGGACTGTTCTAAGTTTATGTCTTGCTATCTATAAAGACAAAAGTATGTTCTTGAAATACATCTTTATGACAAAAAATAGATCATTTCAGCATCAATTGTATATATATAGTTCCAATCAAATGGCTGTCACACCGTACCAGATAGCTTCATTAGAAAAGAATGCTTCAGGCTTCACTAGAAGACAGGCAGTTCAGAAACTGTCTGCTACTGAGAGCTGCAGAGACCCCACTATATACATCCGAATCTTGACAGTTTGGGTAAAAGAATCATGTTAGCTCCGATGAGTTGTAGAAAATCTTCAGATTTCTTGGCTCTCTGTTAATAAAGGATATTGTAAAATAGGTATTAAATTTACCTCTGGGAGAACAGGCAAGCATAAGACAAAAGGAGCTACTGTGACAATTTAAACAGGACCAAGCTGAATCCTCCACCGTATAAAGTCATGACTGGGTATCCTAAAGGAGATGCCATCACTTAAAAAAAAACGTATTCCTGTTGCAGGAATAATTTGGGTAAAGGTGTCCAGCTTGAATTAAGAAAATAGGACTATATAATCATACTTGTCCCTGTGCTCCTAAAAACTTTATATATACAGCAGCATAAGATAGAACCACATCTCAGAAGCAACACTAGAAAAGGACACACAAAACAACTGATATAAGAAGTGTCTCTTCACCTAGTTGGAGGGGGCTTTCTGGGGAATTCAGAAAAGAATTACTATTTTCTTTTTCTTTTAAGAGATGTAGCTTTTTTTGCTTTTCCTGCCGTCCTTCAGAGTGGGTTCTGCAAGGGATTCCCAGCCCTCAGGGCTGCCTAACAAGGCTAACTATTCAAGACTCTCCTGGTGTAAATCAGACAGGTGTCCACATGCTGTAAAGATAACTTCTCATTTCAAACCAGCTTTCTTGGGATGCTCCAAATCACAGGAGCAGAACTTCATGTAAAAGGGAAGGATCATTTAACAGAAAATGCTTGGGACTGCAATTCAAAGAACCTAGCTCTAGTCCCAGATCAGCCAGAGCCCAGTGTTAGCTCAGACAAACCAACCAAGCTGGTGCCTCTGCTCCATGGCTGTGGAATGCCAGTAGCACCACTTCTTAAGCATTTCCATCCGAGGCACTTGGGCAGTGTCACTGCGATCACCGAAGGAGAACCTATACAGGTCAGGAGCAATTAATTCCTAAACATGCATTTGGAAGGACCTAAGTTGCTTAATAACAGCACGCTTTCATTTGTTCTTTTTTAAAGAACCAAACATTTTTTATGTTTTCAGCCTCTCATTTACAGAGAGATGGAGGTGATAAGGTTGAAGGCTCTTTTATTACCATTTAAGAAAATAATGCTAGAATAATGCCCACTTTCAAAACTGCCAACTGTTTTGATCAAGGCCTTACAATTCACTTGCAGTTCCAGTCTACATCAAGAGCAGCAACGTCCCAGGTCCCACTTTCCAAATCTTCACCCACCTCACAAGCTACTCTCAACTGAAGATGTTCCACCCAGGAAAAAAACAAAACCAACCAAAACCAACCCATAAGCTGTTGAACAAATTTTACATAAGCTACTTGCAACACCAAAAATTGAAATGTGGTTATTAACAACCCTTTGTTAAAGGACCATTTTTATGTCTCCACTTCTCTCCTCATCTGAAAGTTTTTGTGCATTGTGAAAAACGAGCTCAGTATGAAATTGGATACAAAGCTTCAGGACAGCAAAAGGTCCCAGAGGAAACTGATGTTAAAGAAGCATAACACAACTAAGTACTAAGCTCAGCTTATTTCTATTGTTTTTTTTTTTTTAAATCACGGGCACCAAGATTTTGAATTAAGGCTTACTATGGAAAAGTTAACCTACCTCTTACAATGGAAGACATCTTTAATGAATAAAACTGGAAGGAGACGGAGCAAAACCTATGTAGGTAGAAGCTAACTCTTGGCAGAGCTCAGAGAAGGGGAAGAAGGTAGTCTTTGATTATGTACATTTACAGTGGCCTTAACATCAGAAGCATGAAAAAAATATAAATTAAATATGTGGCGGAGGAAAAAAAAAATATCTCATTATCTCTTACCATCAACATCTCTGCAGAAGAAACTCAGTTTGAGGAGAACTGTTGTGATTTCCAATTAAAAGAACAGGAATAGCCTTACCTGATTTCAAACACTGTAGAACATTAACAGTAAATGAAAAATCATGAAACCGGGGATTTGCATATCAAGTTATCTACTCCATTTAAATCTGGCTATATTAGAAACTCTTTTCTTCTGAGAGAAGAGAACAAGTAGCTTGATTCCCCTTCTCCTCACTGAACTTCTGATCAAGGTTTAGGACTGTCTGGAAGTCTTTTGCCTCTAGCCTAAATAAGACAGTGTTCCTCATCACTCAAACACACAGCCTAAAAGCAAAATACAAGGAAGAGAAATGTCAGCTTGTTACAGAAGTCTGCCACTCCTACTCACATATTTATAGCACCAGAGTTGAGTACAGGGGTAGTAGAATTTAAAATAACAATCAGGATATTAAGGACTCTGAAGTCAAGTAATCAGAAGTGGTAGCATACTAGGCACAAGGAAAAATGCATTGTCTAACAATGCAACTATTCCGCTATCTATGAAAGCCATCTATGTGTTAATAAAGCGTCCAAACAAAATGATGATAAAGTACTGCCGATACAGCTTAACACAGCAGTTTTGAAGAATAAGAGTTCCCATCCAAAATCGGAGGGGAAAGAGTTGTACATTAGTTATGGGAGAAATTCCAAGTCTATAGGGCCTGAAATTAGGAATTACATTAGAAAAATTTGTGATTGTCCATACAAATTTTCAAACAGACTGTTTTAGTTGCAAGGTCAGAAACACCAAGTACAAAACAGCTGAAGCACTGGGAACACCATCATCTCCATTAGTAACTAAAGTTAAATTATTTTAAGATATTCTTGGCCAACACAGTGTTATGGTAAGTGTTCTTATGACAAGTTTTTGCTGAGAATGAGGGTTTGCATCTCTGAATTCAAACTGATGAAAAGTTTCTTGAGGAAATTTTTATTTTCAATATGGATTTTTCAAGTTTTTGATTGGTGGTGTTTAAGTCACCAATATTATATTTTTAAACTGAAAGACAACAGTTAGTAAACTGACATGTATTTTTTTAAAAAAAAGAGATAAAAATAAGAGAAGTTTTGTGAAACATACCATTTTTTACTACAATAAGAAAGGAATAAGAAGAGGAATTTGCATAATCCATCATGCAAGCATAATCTTAAACTAAAAGCCAATTGTAAACTCAGGAATTCAGCAGAGGAATTTCCAAAACCAGACATTAAAGCATTAAAAGTACTTTTTTTTTTTTTTTTAAGATTAAATTAATCTGAAAATTTATTTTCAGAGGCAAGTTCTTGAAGAACCACTTGTGGCACTCTAATATCACTTGTGGCACTCTAATATATGAACGAATATTGAGAGCACTTCTCTCAGCAATCAGAAGGGTGTATCCACACATTCATTCTTACATTCACATGTGCATTATGCATTCTGTATCACCCCAGTCCCAGACAGCACATTTCATAGAGACAAGGCTTTTCATAAGGGCTGGCGGCTGGGCCTCAGAAGACCCAGATGCAGCAACCGAGGCATGCCATGCAGCCTCAAGCTTCAGCTCAGGAAGTACAGCCTTGCTGTGGGTTGCCGAAAGGAAAGCCAGAGAATAGGTCAGTCTCTCTCCTTACACGTGGCGTTCACCAGCTGTCAGGACTGAACAGATGAACACACTGTACACCTCTATGGCAAGCCTGGAGAGGTTAATTAAAAAACCAAAAAGCCACAAAAAAACCCACATCTCTTCAAAAGATGCAGAGTTCTGAAGAACCCCTCTACAGGTCTGCCTGCAGTATTGTCAAGGGATCTAGCCTTTCCAGAGGGAGAACCAAAGATTTTTTTTTATTTTTTTTTAAAATGAGATCTGATTAAAATTTAACACAGTTAAATAACATATCTAGGAGCTCAAACAGCCTACTTCTAAAAAGGATAGTAAGTGGAAACTGAAAGACAAGCAGCATCTTGAAAAATCAGCTTCTTCAGGTGTCTAAAACAGTGCAATGGAGTATTATTTAAGCCAGAGTTTTAAAAATTTGGGCTACTACCTGCTCATTTCTATCCAGACTGTCACAACACACTGTGCTAGTGTGATAGGGTTTGGGTGCCTTTAATTATAACAGTGCTATTTTAAAACAAAACTTCTATTCAAAAGAGTCTGACCAAGCTAGTAATCATAATCAGCAAAGCACCACTCAGGAGGAACTCTACCTAACGAGTAACACAACTGCAGGCCTCAGGAACAAGGCAGGATAAGCCGCCAAAGTCCAGAAAGTGGGCAAAGACCACACGCAATCTCACCTTCTCCTTCGGTTACCACATTAACTCCATATTCGCTATTAAAAGCAAAACAAAATGGGAACTAAGAGGAAAAGCCTTGATGGCTTAGCAACACCTTTACTTGGTATTTAAGCATAAATAGCACGTAAGACACTATGCGATCTTGTCCACAGCCTGTGGTACACGCTGTAAATTGTCTTCTAGAGGTGAAGTCATCTACTTTTGGAGTGAAAGCCAGGGAATGCTGTCATTGCTACAGTCAGCCCATGTTTGCTAACCCCTCTGTGTTTATGTTCACTGTTTCAAGGCTTGTGAGCTGGAATAGCTTACAGCACTATATAAATGCAGAATCTGATAGGTTAGAAAAATCTGTTTAATGCAGTATGTGAAAGCAGGGCAGAACGTGAACCATGAGATGTTTAATCAATTCCCAGAGCAGCTGATTCTGAAAAGCAGCAGCGACACAAAGCAGCGCCCGTTTCAGTAATCTGCACTGGGAAATTCACAGGATTTATCTGCAATGACCATAGTTGGGAAGGGAGTTCTTTTTTGATTACTCTGCTGAATTATCACAGTAGAACTGCTCTCAGGTTTAAACATAAAACTAATGCTGCTAGCATCCATGATTTTTTATATATTCGGTTCCCTAAACTGTCTATACCACTACAGTAACTGACGGTATCTCAGTCTGAGGCATTTATTCTCCTGTCTTTGAAATGCTATTAATGTTCTCATTCATGTATTACTCAGTCTGGAAATTATGGCACCGAGGATGACTTTTTTTGAGTATCCAAGTTGCTTACAAACCAAAGCCTTGTTTGAAAAGCATTTTTTCAATAGCATTCTACACGCATCTCAAAATAAAACAAACTCTTCAGTGGTCTGAGCACTCCACACAACTGATTTGCCTACAGTCACAATGAGAAATTTTTACTGGCAGAATAGTCATTTGCCCTGTCTTCATGCTGTGCCAACGTGGATGTATTACTTCTGCATAACAATTCACGCCAAGAGTAATGAAAGTAGATTGAAGATATGTGATCATGTCCTCCGCATTGCTCTACTTTTCTTAGCATAGAATGGCTGTAAATGTCCCATCTCCCTCTTTCATCATGTCTCAGAGATCCAAGGCTTAAAGACAGACAGGCTGGCAAGTCATAAGCTACCTTCTTCCTCCTCCAGTTTTTGATTTTAACCTAATCAATGGCAATCCTTCCACTTAAGTCAACAAGTGTGTGGATTTACACCCTTCATCAATGCAGTGGAAGCTTCAGTGGAAGCTGAGAACATAAGAACCTTGCAGGCTTTGGCACCTGAAATCTGAAGGCCTCTGAACCCAATCCTCTTCCTTTTTCTGTATTAATAATGGATTCATACTCCAAAAGATTCCTGAAAAACATTCCCTTTTAGTATGGACCTTTCCCAATTGAAAAACAGACAACTACATTTCTGGCTTTCCTTCCTCTTAAGTCTCAAATCACAAGTAAATCTCAAGAATAAAACAAAGTGAAAGGTATTCCTTCCCACATAAACCAAATATAATCAAAACAATTATGCCTAAGGATAAAAATACACATTTGTTTTTTCTATTCAATTAATGTCCCCTGCTTCAGATTTCCTCTTATGGTCAGGACATAGATCAGCATACAGTATACCAAAAGACTTATAAAATGGACTATTTTAAGCCACAGTAATTAAGCTCCACAGAGACAAAGGCAGGCAGCAGAGGAAACAGAAGAACTTTAAAATTATCTTTTTTGGTTCCTTTCACCATTCCCTCTTACACTTGAGCAAAAATTCTTATAACTGCTCTTTTGGGACTTTTTTTTCTCCTTTTCTTCTGTGTTTATCAGTCAATCTACGTAGTTTCCACTTTTGGGGTAATTTTGGCAGGTCCCACTGGTTGCTTAGAGATGCTTTGGTTTTTTTGCTCCTTTTCTGTTTGTACTGTAATTCTATTCTGAATGTCACCTCCAGTGAGACTAGATCTGCAAGTGAAGCAAGATACACTCAGAAAGGCCTTTTTAAACAACCACACCAAGGTCTACAGAGCAGCATACTACATGCCTTTTTCTCTCCTACATCTGAAAAGTGTATGAAAGACTCCTTAGCAACATTTAACACCGTCTCACAAAAAACAGCAAGCATGACTCTAGCAGTCTATCTTACAGGACAGGATGGTTTTGACCTCTGAAGGTGAAAGAATGTTTTTGTGGACATTTTTATGTAGAGAAAGAAAAAGTAAAATGGGGACTGCTAAAATCATCCAGCAAAACAAGCATGCATAGTGGGGGAGAGAAGGCAGAATAAAAGCGCCAGCATGTTTAGCTCCCAGATATGCCCACTATCCTAACCACATCCTCAGCCAATCTCCTCTTCTATATTTTGTAAGACAGTGCCATGCTGTGGACACTCTGCTCCGCTGCTACTGCACTCTGCAGTCCCTGCAGGTACAGTAGGCCTGTTTCCTGACCCACTTTCCTCACCAATCTCTATTTAGCTCTACGCTAGTGATGCTCCTGGCATGACAATCAGATACTGCAGCCTGCAGTGCAGTTCGTTACAACACATTCGCAAGCTCCTAGTAAATTCAGTGGAAAAGTACTGTATCAACGAAGCCTAATTAAAGTGAAGTCATTTTCATAAACTTACATCAAATGCAACAACAAAAAAGCGTTCAAGAGATTTAGAAGATGCCTTTTTATTTTAAATCTACTAAATCTGCCAGGCATAAAGTAAATCCAAAAGATCCTTTCTACTCCAGTGCTGTGAAAGGAAAAAGCTATTAGAGTTAGTACCTTTTCTCTGGCTTACCTAATAAATCTTATAACTTGTGCCACTTAAAACCTGCCACAATTCCTCCCACTGTCATTTATTTCTCACTAGAGAAGGGTTCCACACCTTAATGTCCAGTGAAACTGTAAACTTAATCTCACTACAGCTACTAATTTTATCTTCTTACATGCACTAGAACCAAGTTCCTCCCTCGGACACAGCCACCTGCAATTAACTTCAGATTTTACTTGCACATATGTGTGTGAGGGTAAAACTTGTTTTGGGACATTCACCATTATATCAGACAGCTAGGAATGTTCTGGCTCCAAAGTCAAGATCTAATATGTGGATATCTCTGAGACCAAGTAATTGGAGGTTGATCATATTCCATTTATCTGCAAAAAAACCCCAGTCATCTCCCTTCATTTATGGGGAAATACTGTAACAAATGGCCATAGCCTGGGCCTCAGTTAAAAAATCCAATTGCCAAGCCCGCAGGTTATATGGTAGTAATTCACAATACTACAAATCTATACTTCTTTCCTGGGCACTTAACTGTAGATTTCTGCAGTGAATATAGGCAATGCAGGCGCACCATATGCACGTGAAGTGCGTTGCTAACATTTTGCCTGTAGAAGGCACTGAGATATGAAATAAGTACGGGTCTTACCAACTCTTTCTTTGGCAAGACACTGTTTCTACTCAGTGGAATATTTTTGTACTTGCAAAACTCAGGTCCTTATCAAAAACAAGGTTTGAGAGTTATTCAGAATCATTACACCAAAACATTTTAAACTACTCATCTTAAGATTAGAAACACTGAATTTGAAACATACTAAAACCAGCACAAACTTATGTTTAGCATTGACAATAAATAAAAGAAAAGCAGCAGCAAAAAATTAAGTATGGCAACATCAAATGGTTCATAAGAGACAGACACTTTAGAGCAATGAATGCCTTACAGGTGTGGATCATTTATAGGCGGTATTACATAACGGAGGGAACACAAGGAACAATTATTCACAAAGCAGTTCCAGTGTACACTGTGGACAGCCACAGATTCTATCCTTTGCAGGAGTTTATTCATGTGCAATACAGCCAGTGTTGCTGGGGAGCAAGAACTATTACTAAAAAATCTTGTAGCTTGGCATATGCTGCACAAACTGACAGTTTTTTGCACTTGCACTATCATAATCACACTAATTTACTGAATCAGCTAAAGATTCCCAAAAACGGACCCCAAAGTGCTTATGTAAAATCTCTGCAATAAGTAGTCTGATTATCCATTAAGTGGGGTGATACCAGCCAACAGCAAGAGAAAACAAAATTAAACATCCATCAGAATGTGCAATTCATCCAAATTTCATACCACAGGCACCTATAAATATATGAGTCATTATAATAATGTACAAGGTAATTGTATTTCATCACTCATTACCTTGACCCAAGGAGGACCTCTCATCTTCGGATGGAAGATGCAATCCAGACTTGCATTTTTATGACTAAGGAACCCTGCAAGAAGCATAGCTTACATAAAGCAGCACCCTTAGACTAGCAGCTGTGTAGACACAGAAGAAACTCAACATCATAAATCTACTGTAGACTTTACCTTTTACCTGCCAGTGGCCTACACCACCAACAACAACAAGCAGCCTGCCTCTTAGACTAGAATCCTCAGCCTTGGGCTAGATAACGTACTCTTCACTCACACCAAGTATTTCACATTTAAACCCGAGACAAGCAGACAGAATTCAAACAGGACTCTTCAGGAAGGACACAGGACAGTTGTTAGTGACAGATCTACCATAACTCACAGGCACCTGGCAAACAAAGATGGTATTTAGAGGTACATAGCTTCTTTGTGGCTACCTATGGACAAACCTCAACAACAAAATTAAGATATTATTTTGCTGCCCTGTTATTTATTAAAGAGATGATAGGATCACCCTCAGGGCAGCCCCAGGGCAAAGAGTCTGGCAAAGCAGAGATCCTTTTGACAGTTTTTCCCTAGGATTAAATTTTACATCTCATTCAATTTTAGCTTACTGAGCCATGGACCATAAAACTAAACCTAAACCTTCACAAGTCACTTCTCTAACCTCATGTCTACTCAAGCAGAGAATATATAGTGAGGCCTGAGAGTTTAGGAAGAGCAAATGAATTGCTATACTGAATCAGCCCACTCCAGTGACAGGTGTTTCACAGGCACATAACAAAAACCCTCACCAGACAGTTACAGAATAACCTACAAAGTCTATTTTTAGGGTCCATAAAAGTTTATATCCTTTCAAGAGACCATAGAGATTTCTGTCTGCTTTTTCTGTGTGAACTTGGAAATTCTCAGTATTAGCATCCAAACATTCATTGAGCCCTGCTATGATGTATTTCCTTCTCAAAAGCATTTGTTATTGTTGGGTTTGGTTTTGTTTTTTAATCAAACAAAAGCTCTCTAGGAATCCAAGGCTCTAATCTGCATTGTTCCTGCTTGAACATCTGTTAAAAAAATTCTGGCTGTAAAAGTAGAATGGATTCTGGTTTACACAGAAAACTATGTAACTAATAGATACCTGGCAAATCAAGAAAGCACTTTAGGGGATATAATCTAAGATGGAATCATTAAATTGCTACTTAGTCCAGAGTCAGAGTAAGAGAAAAACCACAAAAAGAAACATTCGTTTCAATGGTTACTTTCAATGTTACTCTTGTTTAGTAGGCTGACTCTGGGTTGACTTGCAAATCTGCACATGCCCATGGGAGTGGGATCTCAGATCATTTAGCATCATGGCAGATTTCCAGTTCTTGGCAGAAGGGTTGTTTTTCTCCATGAATCAGCAACTGTCCATCACACTACAATCTGTGAAGTGAAAAACCCACCTCATCAGCATAAACTATATGCACGTATGTGTGTACACATCAGAGAGGACGTTTTCGTCTCTCTATATACAGCCCACACGCAAGGATTGCCATTTGCAGAAACAAGCACATACATACTCCTTAAAGTGAGCCACACAACAAAGTGACTTCTATCACCTTCTGCAGTCATACAATGCTTTCATAATGCAGCACATTATTTGCATTTTAAGGTTTTAAATGTTATGGTAAAAAACCAAAAACATCAACCCATCCTATTTACTGCTTTCTCCCCATCAACAGGCAGCTCCAGGTACCAAACCCACTGTGGTCAACTGCAGAACAACTGTTTGCCCGCTGCTGAAAAGCAAGCTACATTTGCATTTTCAGATAATGCTTACCAGCAAATGCATTCTAAACACCCATCAGCAAGGAAAACGAGAAGCAAATAAGTTACGTTTGAAACATCTTCCTGAAACATGTTCCAGAATTTTAACAGCTCTCCATAATACAGATAATACTTCTAAACATGATAGCAAATGAGATGAATGCTGCCCTAGTAAGATGAACTTATTCTCAGAAATACTCTGACAAGCAAATCACGCACTTTGGAAATATATTACAGAAAAGCATATACTAATAATTCCTCATTTTATTCTTTCCATGTCTGTCTCTCCATGATACACAAGAGACTGCAGTATTCTTACTGTACGGCATCACTGTGCTAATATTAAATAACAACAGATTTACTGGCTCAAAAATGCCACTTTTTAAAGGAGATGGGGACAACCACTATGATCAGAAATTCACTGTTAAAATTCAGGAATTAGCTTTTGCCCCTCCCCCCCCGCCTTTTTTTTTTAAATTATTCACGATGTAAACTGCTAGCAAAATTATAACCTGATCCACTGGATGAAGTAGTTCAGCAAGAATGCCTGGCTCTTCATTGTTTCCTCTATTTGAATTATGTGCCCAGGGCATTGCAAAATTTACCCAAACCACATCTCTCTTCCAGAACCTAATTATAAAACCTATACCTCATAGACAGAGATTCACAATTTGAGGCTACACATAAATTCACTCAGTAAACTGGTTTTGTTTCTTGCAGCATTAATTTGCACATGGACTGAAGATCACTGAATACAGAACAGCCAAGTTACCAAACTGCAGCAATACTGTTGAAAAAAGGAAGCTTTTTTTTTTAATGCAAAAATGTATTTTATTATTATTAGTTGCATAAGGGTGATCTGTGTTTACACAGCGCAGAGCTGGATTTAAAACCAATTTTAACAGCCAACTGTTTCAACTTGCATGTAAACAAACATACTGCATTTCTTCATTAGCTGGAATTTGCTGCAGTCTGTCAGCCATCTGTACTGTCTTGCATTCTGTTCTCTATTCGGAGCACCACTATCAAATGTTGGTGATACAGTATTGCTCTCTTTGGAGACATCATGACTACACTATAAATAGTTTAGAGACATAAAACACTATTTCTAACAGTTGCCTTAATATCTGCTTTCTCAGAATGCATTAGATTGTTCTGTTTCTCATCCAGTTTTGGTTCTCCATAGCTTTTTGTGGATATGAGAAAAGATTTTATTGGCGGTCTCAGAGATGCAGAGCAAAAACTGCAGCCCAAGCACAACTTTATTCTACTTCTGCACCCTCCAAATCCTGGATGCAGAGGCCAAACTCCAGAGCATAACCCTGCAAATATCTGCACTGCAGTCACAGTGCATAGCCAGCCTGTTGTTAAACCAACTAGTCTGGTTACTAGCTGCAGTCACAGAGCAGGCCTGCAGAGAGAGGTGCAGACTGACCCATACTCCCCTGCCCACACACTGAGATCACACCGCAGCCAAACCCAGCCTGGAAACTTGTGCTGTGTTAGTGCAGCTCTGTACTGGAGCTCAGGAGCCCTCAGAGCCTTGCAGAGCGCTGGCTCACCTCTAGCTAGCTCAAATGTCAGCACATCCTTCACTCTGGCAGTATGGACCTCAACACAAACTGATTTGTGCCGCTTCTCCCCACCCTTTTCCTAGGATCACAGTACACATAGATATAGCCCAGACCAGCCTTACAGTCCCCTTAGCTTTGTTTGCCAGACGCCTTTCAGATGGCAGCACTGCCCTCTGTACCCCAGACCCTGGGGCTGTCAGGGGTCGCCCAGAAGCCAGTGCGTGCACCGCATGAGTCCCCTCCAGCCTGTAGTCAGACCCAGGACTTTTTGGGCTGCTCTAAACGGGTCCAGCTCTCCCAAACAAGTCAAAGGGGACTGCAGCACAGCTGAGGATGTCACCCAGAGAGTTTAGCTACTGATTTGAGCAGTGTGCACTAGTTTCAAACTTCAGAGGACAGGTGATAGCATCTTTAGAAGAACACAGCTCAAAAATCCAAGTCCTTAATCAGGGCTTTTGTAGCTTGCTGAGTCATCCTCTCTTTTAGGAAGTAAGGAGAACTGGCAGTGAGACAAGAAAGCTCATACACACCTTAAACTCCAATTTTCTTTCTTCTAGGGACAGCAAAGCACTATAATGTTAATTGTATAACCAATACCACTTGACAAGTGATCAACACAAACCACAAAAAGTTACTCAATATCCATATTAGTTTTCCAAACCAAGAGCTGCCTATTCAAATATGATTTTTGAGTTCATGCAGTGGATGAGTTTATAACTTTTTAGGAAGGACTTGATGCTCTGCTTTCAGTTTGACTCCCAGACTTACATCATACTTCTGATTTCAGAACTGCAGTGCTATAACCCCTCTTCCTGTAAAAGAACAAATTTGCTGCCCTCCAGGAACAGATTCATAGCATATTTGTGCAACACAAAAGAGCTATCCCTGACCAGGGGTGTCAGAATTCTGGACACTGACTTTGGGTGTAAAATCACTTACCAAGTAGTGAAGGTGCTTTATTCTTAAAGCTTCATTTCAGTTTCATGTCTCAGTTTCTGTTTGAGGACAGTGTGGTGAAAAACTGACTGATTTTATTACCCTGTCAGCCATATACAAAGGTGAGCAGGACTCACTGACAATCAGACCGTAAGAGTGAATGTTTGCCATCCAGTACTCCCTGACAAAACCAGATACTTAGCATGCAACTCAGCAGAAAAGTTCTGCATGTTTCTAAAGACAAACATCTGAAGAAGTTTGGGATTTTTTTTATAGCCACAGCATCTAATAAAGCTGCCACTGTAAAACCTTTGCTTTTCCCAGCTCGTGGCTCCTTTTCTGGAACAGCAGCAACAAAAATGCCTACACCCTTGTGTCCAGATCATTTTTTGTACAGCAGAATTTTTTGTACATTAAACAAGCCAAGCTGCAGGCGTGAAAGCAAGCTGCCAGAGAGGCTCCCAGCCACAGCATGCTTCTACAGAGCTGCAGTACTACTACTACACCATCAGGAAAATTAACTCAGACATGTAAACATTTAGGGGGACAGGATACAAAACAGTTCTTTCAACAATTCTTTTCCCCTTTCTATATCTCCATTTATCAGACACTAGGTTCAAAGAGGGGCTTGGGGATAAAAGAATACAGGTCTGTTGAGTTCTGTGACTGAAAGAACGAAAAAAATGCAATACCATTGTCAAAATTTTCCAACTCTATTTTGGCACATCATCTCTCAAAACCAGTCCGATGTAAAAATTTCAAGCATGTTTAACTCAAGAGCCTTTGACATCTAACGCACAGGCTATTTATCATAAATTGAGGTACTTATTTTTGGACTTCACCTTGGAACAGGAAAGAATGACTGTTTTGCCAGCACCAGAAGAGTTTATAAATCCTGCCAAATGTATCAATATTATGTATTTCAAAGGTACCTTACATATACTGCAGAGATACCCACAACTCTGCAAAGTTCATTCAGCGTTAGAGATGTGCATACTTTGAGCTCAGTGTGAAATCCGGTCATGTTGGTAGCCACCAAGACTTACCATCTCTACATGAATAATTATTGGTTTTAAAGCCAATGATTTATTTTAAAAAATAACTAGTGTGATTTCTAATGTACTTTTTACATGTTAAAAAAAAAATTAAACTTTTTTTTTATGTTTCTCCTTTGCCCATCCCTCAGTTCTTACACACACAATGATACTACTAACTGCATTAACCCTCTGGAGCTCCAACAGCTACAGAGAATTTTTGAAAGTTTGCAAACCTGCAAGAGACATCCTTTGTACCGCTAGATTTTATATATGAAAAGATAGCAATTTTGCACTCTTTCACTTGCCCCAAATTGTGTATTGCTGTTACACAGAAATTCAAATTAATAGGTGTCATGGGGAATTATAGGTCCAACAGTAAGCTGCATTCATAGAAGTCCTTTTACACTGTCTTTGCCTTTTAACAGTCTCAAACTTTTTCAAACACTTCAGTCTCAGTCCACTGTGGCACCCTTTCACTGCCTTCAACTAAACTGATACGGCACCTTTTCCAGCCACACCTGTAGCATGTATCACTTCAGTGCTTAGAGCTGTTCAGATTTCTAACTGGCTTCAGAGCATGCAACAACAGCAATCACCATCTGTGCTACCAGCAGTGAGAGAATCAACACCTAGGACTTCCCACACCTGGAAGTGGTGCTGACCCTGCTATGTCACTCCTGGAAAGCCTTCAAAAAAGCAGTCTCCCTAGCCAAAACCACAGGATGGCATCTTTACCAGCAGTGAGCCACCCACCTTAATACTTTGCCACTTGTTCTACACACACAGTAGTTAGTCCCTTCTTCTACCCACCCATGTTTCAACCAAAACACTACATGATTATTTTTTTTTAAAGCTTTCTATATACCCTCAAACATCAAAATCCTTCTCCTAAATTTTTGCCACTCTTACAATACCTACAAATGGGGGAAAAAAACTGGCAACAACCCACACTTCATGTTGACTGCAAACCACGCTAAATGACAACGGTATTGTTTCCTTCCTGTGCCCTGTCTGCAAGCACCTCTGTATACTTAGCCTGTAAAGACCCTAAGAAATAATATTTTTGTTTGCATCTGCGCACCACCAAGTCTACGAAGATGCTATTGTAGACCTCCCAAGCCACTGGGACAACACAAATAAAAGACAACTTATTTTGAATTGTTACAGACTGAAAACTCCAAGAAAATTTGATTCTTCTATTCAACACCAATGATCTGTGTCATTTATCAGACTTGGGCTCCTTGAGCTTTATTTTCTAACCTTCCACAGCACTAATTCTATTCCAGTCAGGCTTTCACACCACCATTTGCAGAAGGTACCCAAGCACCTCCCGCAAAAGTACTTTACCTGCCATAAAAAACTATCAAGTGCACTTCCATTCCTTATCCTCTTCTGCAGGTGGAAACTACAAGGGAAGTAAATATCAGCTATACACCATGCATTAAACACTGAAAAGCCAAGGCAGCTTCTAGCAAAAGACTGGTGCTTTAGTTGATTTGTAAATACACAGCTCTTCAAACCCCAGTGATTTCATCATGCCAAAACCAGACCCACAAGCAACATGACTTATAAGAACAGCAGCATTGTTGCTCTTACAAAGAATGGAAGAGGTTCTTTGCAGCTGTCTTGCAGATTTCAAAGAAAAGTAAAATCTTGAGCTATGTGCTGTTTTTCCACAAAATTGATTGCAAGGCCTTTAATTTAAACCAAAGTAGAAAGTCCAGGCATAAGTAGAGAAGAAATAAATGAAAAACAAAAGCCTTATTTCTAGCACAGTTATTTCTGGATCAAGCTGACTTAACCTGTCAAGAGTAATTGAGGTGAAAAAATTAGCTTTGTGTTTAAAAGGTTCACAGATACCACACTGAGAAAGAATAAAAATAAAGGGAACTTCTTCAGACAAGCAAAGATCCTTAAAAAGATCTGCAGACAGCATACATGATTCCAGATGACTAATACTGTAACTCAGAAGAAACACTCAAATAAAAATGATTCTCATGAATCAAAACAGTCTTTTCCAAGAAACATTTTAATGATGACAAAGTCACATATGTGTCACCTCTAAACAACTCTGTCTCCTTTCAGTTTTCTGTTTACCCTTGCAGAAGAACACAACATTGCAGACATTGTGGTTTTTAATTTTCTGAAGAGCAGACACTCTGTTTTTAGTGAACTAATTTCAGTAGCATATCTGTCACACAGACTGTGTGTCTATTACTACTCAAAAGAAAATAGAGGACAGTGAGAAGGGCATAGAATGAAAATTATTCTTATAAATTTAGGGCAAAACTGTCAGCATAAACCAATATGACTTAATTTTATATGACCAAAGAGCAATTTATGCTAGAAAATGGCACATAACTAGAGAAACAGCAGAACAAATCCTGAAAGTCAAAAGATCATTTTAAGCATCCAGATCAAGGGCTCTGATTTTCAATGTATGGATAGTTTAACTGCAGAGTAGCTTCTCAACACATTATCTACTTTGCAAACTTTGGAGTATAAAGAAAATAAGAACAAAGAGGAGAGGACAGCTAATTTTAGTGCTTCTGGGCTAAAACAAAATAACAACAAAGAACCACTGAACCATGAAGCAGGTTTTTTTTCCAAGCTGCTATTTCAGTTACAGTCTTCCTCTCCGCAAGCCAGTAGTGGAAAGAAGATGCCAGCTTCTACCCTATCAGAGTAATAAAAGCACCTTATTTTATCCAGAGGGGCACACTGAGAGCTCTGAACTGCTTACATAATGCTTCTGTAGATTTTGATGCACCCAAAACGTGTATTATAGCTGACAGGATAAAACAGCATTTCTTTAATTTCCTTCTCTCAATGGTTGCCCTCCTAGTAAGAAGCATCACTTCTGCAAACTGAACTTGATTTGAGCCTTGCCCAGTGCATTTTAACAAATAACCTGAAAACTCATCCCTCTGACAGCTTGTTATATTACAGCACTGGACTGAAGCTTAGTCATTCTGAATTTTGAGCATGTGTGGAAACAGTTTTGAGGACAGAAACAAGATCTTTGGATCACGGGATAATTCAGGTTCAATGGGACCTCAGGAGGTTTCCAGTCCAACATCCCGCTCACAGCCAAGTCAGCTATGATACCTGACCATACTCCTTGGGCTTTGTCTAGACGAGTCTTTTCCATTCTGTACGTGGAACCTCCACGTGGAACATCCAACCTCCCTGTGCAGCCTCTTCCACTGCCCGATTGTCCTCATGGTGAAAGAGGTTTTCCTTACATTAAGTCTGAACCTCAGGTTTTCATTTATGTCCTTTGTTTCTCTTCCTCCTGCCCAATTCCATCTTCTTGATGAACGTCCTTGTACGTACTGGCAGGCTACTACTATGTGCCCTTGAAACTTCTCTTCTCCATGCTGAATAAGCCTAATAAGATCTTAATTGTGAGATTTTCACTTATCAGTTTCAGTTAAGAGTAAACAAGGTACTGAGACTGTTACCTTCTCAAAAAAAGCCCAAACCTTTCAGCATTTAAAACAAATATGTGGTCTTCAAAGAAACTATAATCATCTCATGCTAGTGGACTTTTGAACTCTGGTTTTTCTGAGGTAAGCTCCCTTCTGTAAGTATTTCCTCAGAACCACCCACCTTACGTTTTCAATATCATCAGTACTACTCAAGGGCAGAAAAAGTTTCCTACAATTTAAGGATGAATGGATTAGTTTTGGTCACTGTTTCAAAATAAAGCCAATTCAGAACAGCGGGCAAACATGAAGTTTCTCTCCTGAGTGGCAAATTACGTTAATAAATTTGGGCAACCAAACAGAAAACTAGAACAGAAAATGCTACGCTATCTTCATACACTGCAGCTACAGCAACATTAAAATATACTGCGTTAGGTTCATAATATTGCTGTTAAAGTTCGCTCTTCTCTAAGGAACTATGTGCTATTACTCTGCAAACCTTCACAAGAACAAATTACGCTTTCCAAGCATTAAAGACACATTAACATGACATAGGTCATGGGAAATTCAAACTTCAAATACTTACTGAATCCAATAGATCAGAGACCAAGTCAGCATTAGAATGAAGAAGAGGGTTACATTAACTAAAAATAAAGCTCTTTGAAATGATTAAGTAATTTTTCACTCATTACAATAACACATATTCCAGTGGCTTAGATACCAGTGAAAGAGTCATTTAGACACAATTTCACTTTTAGTCATTTACTGGAACACATAGCGCTCTGGCCCAATTCCAGAAGATTTCTCAAATCCAATAAAAAAAAAATTCATGTCAGCATGGGCAGCCACTAATAACCTACACCATACCACATGAACTGTAAGCTGCCACAAGACAAACACAGCAATACAGCAGCACATTTTAAAACTGTCTTCATTTTTTTGTGCTCTTCAACTACATTAAAAAAAAAGACAACAAACATTTACTTCTCTCACCATTTCATTGACTGCATTATTAGCCAATTCATTCACTTGTCCCCAAGAGACAAAGCCAGTATATTTATTCTTGCTTATAAGTAAATGTTTAATTCCTTAAAAACATTTGCATTGAGCTAAAATCTGTTACACTTAATCATCTTCAGCTTTACCTTACTTCTCAGATCAATAGGCCTAATCAAGCCTATTCTGCATAGCTCATTGTAAAACGGGATGTTTGTCAAATAACAACTAGAATATCGTTATCCAAAAACATTTTAGAAACTCAGTTGAAGCTACAACAGTATTGTGAAGCTAGCTTAAAAAACAAGAGAGTTTTTTTTAATAGACAACATAAGGCTGCAATCTTGCTATTTCACTTTGGTGTTAAAACCTGAAATTTCAGGTTTTCAAGATTTTTTAAAAACAAGATTTCAAGATATATTTAAAAACAAAAACCCCACAATTATCACAAGACTTTCAAGAAAAGCTTGCCTTAACACACATACTCAGCTTCTCATGGATGATCACTATCATCACTACCTTAAATGAATCTCAGATATGTACCTTTCATATTATTAGTTTACGACAGGCACCAGAAACTGAGCGATCACATGGCTTTACAACAGGGTGGACAACTCCACTGGATATTGTAGAGCTCCACTGGATATTGTAGAGCTCCACTGACTTAAGTGCACCTCCCTACATCAACTTGACTTGACCCCAGAAACTCCTGCTGCGTTTCAGGTCTCCAGTCAAAAGTACTACAGAGCTGTGTTGTCTGAAAACAATACCAAAGGATTCTATACAGTAGACTTACTATGAAGAGTTATACTACACATAGGAATGCTTGCTGGTTTTTTCCTTATCCCTTTTATTCTACTCTGTCCATCAGTGACCTAACCATTGATGCTTTCTTCTACTTAACCATGTGGGGTTTATCCCTCTTTCTTTTGTCAGCTGTTTTCTTAAGATATGCTTTGAACTATGCTGCTGTTCCAAGACAGCTCACCTGCAAAGATCATTTGAAAACCTTGCACACTGGGACATGGCTCAGGGCAGAAGGCAGGTGCATAATGCTTTCCAAATCAACAGGGCAATGAGACAAGAGCAGCAGCATGAACAATGGATTCTTTGCAGCTTCTAGATAGGAAGATGCACTTGGGCTTACTGCACACTCAGCTAATAAAATAATTTTTTACAGTCATCTAAAACCACTGGTGCATTCCTTCTGCTCTCCCAGGATCATGCAGTTTGCTTTGCTATGATTGGCAATGTGCTGGTCTTCGATTCTTCACACATCTCCATCCAGTAATGCCAAGGTTGAAGTGCCTTACAAAGACAAAAAGACAGGAGAGAAACTTTTGGGGATTTTTCTACATGTAGCAGAGCTTATGGTTTGAAAAAGAGGTGCAGAATGAAACTATTGACCACTAAGTCTTTTATTCATTTCAGCAATTCTGGTGGCAGAATCTGCCTGGGGGGAGTGGGGGAAATGTGCTGCTACATTGCCAGAGGAAGGAGAAGATTATTTAAAAATCAGGCAGGTCAGCTCTAAAACTCAGCTGAAAAGTTTGACACTGATCCAGGGGAAATAAAGCCCTACTGCATCTCACCTTGAAGTATTGCTGTTAGCTGAAAAAAGGATGAATAAAAAGCCATACCTTCAGGTTTCTGCAGTATAGAAGTTTCTTCTCTCAAATAACAGGAGGATGTATAGTGTATAGAAAAGAAGCGTCCTTGAGATAGTGACTGGCAGGCCTGAATGCTATCCCCCAGAAGGTCCAAACAGACCATAGACCTTAAAGAATTTTCAAATGCCAAGGACACCTGCTCATAGCCACTTGAACACTCCTTTTCCCCAAAGTTTGGAGAAAGTCTTTTCCCTGAGAAATAATACACTTTAGTATCCAAAAGTTTATAGCCAAACACACATCTTAAAAAAAGGTAACAAAGCTGTCTCTGCAGACTATCTCTCACGGGTGCAGGTCCAGCACTATGACAAACATGAACAGTGTGACAGGCTTGTTTAGGTGTGCAGCACTGACTTCCCAGCAGCCACACCAGATGGTTCTCAGTAGGTCTACACAAGAACAACTCTCTTGGGCAAGAAAGCAAGAGAAAGAAACATGGGAAAAAACACAGAAGCAAAATATCTCACAAGGAAGCTTCAGCTAAGGCATCTGTAATGATTATGGTCCTGCATGAGAGATCTTTGTTAAATAAATTACAATTGAAAGCAAATTACCTGACCTGTTGGGAGGTGCAACTCAGACAAATGTAACCATGGGTTTTCTAATACCAGTTCTCTACAATCAAAATATTCCTTTTCAATTATACCTAGGTATATCTAAATTACATGTAACAACACAAGCACACCACCTGTATTTTTACTACTTCTGACCTCTCTCTTACCAAGAATTTAATTAAAAATTACTAAGCGAATGACATTAAAATAGCCTCATTGAAGAGCAAGCCTAGAATTCATAGATTGATTTTTGTTAGCTCAAACATAAAACCAATTTAGCATCACCATTCCAAGTGTTTTAATGTTTTTGATTCATTTTCTCCCTGAACATCAACCAACATATAGTACTGAATACAAAAGAAAATAAGAAAGGTAAATCCAAGCATGAATATTATTTGGTATATTATACATTTCTCTCTATGTATGTATAAGCATACAATACAAGTGCATCACAATGAATCACATTTATCTAACATGAATAAAAGGATTTCAGAATTTGGTCCCAATTTCTCAAACTATCAAAATTGAGTGCTTAGCCCTATAATAACAAAAGAAGAGAAAGCAAAATGTTTCTCTTTCAGTCACAGGACTCAAAGAGAAAGCACATGCAGTCTCACTGAATGGGAGGAGATGTTTCTGAAGCATGTTACCTGTTGCCAAGAAAAGTAGCAAGCAGCAGTATAACTTGAAATCCCTGTAGTAACACCGTTAACTAAAAGAAGCTGTCAGTAAGTAAAGTGTAAGGGGGAAACTAGTGGCAAAAAAAGGCTGCAAGAGCAACCTGGAACGTGTATTTAATTTCAGCAGCAGTACATCAGTAGTCCCTTGCGTACTTCACATTACTAACTTTGAAGTCCTCAGACGAAATGACTTTATTAGAATTCTCTCTGGCATGGCATGCTGAGCACGAACTCAATATAAGTGAATAAACACTCTTTTCTCACTGGCTTTCTGCCAATCTGACTGCAAACGTAGGCCTCACGCAAAACCAGTCGTCCTTGAAGACCCTGAATACTGTCAGTTTTAGAGTACTCCTAACTCATTTGGCCACAAGACATTGTAGATATCTCCATGTACCAAAAGCAAAACAGGACGCTATACTGTCCGCATTTGTTGAGGAGATGGAGATGAGACACGTTATCTCTCAAACATGAAAGACATTAAATTCACATCATATCCTATTTCATATTTCTGAACAGCTTCTCAGCTAACCTAAAACAATTGTATCTTAAGATTATTAAATAGCATCACTGTAATTCACAAATACCATCTTAATTTTTTTAAGTAAAAAGACACAAGCATTTTTCTTTTCATCCCCCTCCAAGCAGTCTGTATTTCAGACTTGCTGTGGCAAGGAAAACCACAGACAGCAAATTAATCCTGTAAGACTTAATGCAAACTGCTGAACCAAAAGAGAGCCTTCCATTACTCCCTTCCAAGTATTCTTTCATTTTATGAAGTTGCAAATCTCAACATTAGGTTCTGTTTAGGACATTTCAGTCTAACATCTAAACTGAACACAGAAAAACCCCATGGAAAGTTTTACACCTGACCATGTAAATGCATTTCTACAAGTCTATATTTTTCTTAGCCTCAATTCTGTGTATTGCAGATACCAGATAGAAATCCTGAGTAGAATCAGCAGTGTCAAAGAGGAAAAAGTCTTAGACAGTTAACTCTATCCCGGCTGAAACCAGGACAGATATATGCAATGAAACTTAAAAAGTGACTGTCATCACAGATTTCCAGTTTCGCATTTATTTCAGGTTGTTTCTATTTCCACATGATTTAATAGTCATGAAATAATATTTCGTATTCTTTTAAAACAGAATTAAGACTCAAACCACAACAGGTGCCATGAAACAGCAAAAGAAAAGATTGTGAATTTTTGTTTTCTGAAGACTGACAACATCCCCTCCCACCACAACCTGTGACTTGCATTCCCAATGAAAACATTAGATTCACTGTGAAGCAAAAATCAATCTGTGTGTCCTTAAGAAACCAGCATGCAGTTTCAAAATAATCCCTTCAAACACAACAAATTTAAATTTTCAAAAGACAAGTTGACACCTACTAGCTCAAGATAAGATCACTGATAATAAGACTTATGCTCTTAAATACCCATATCAGTGTGGGAAATAAGAATTGTTTTAATAAATGTTTTCCTTGTCCAACAATCCACTCAAGAAAATGAAACAAAGGGCAGGATCAAACAAAGGATTCGGACCTGAACCAGTCCTTCATACCAGTATTCAAGACAGACCACTTAAGGTGAAAAGATTGCCTTTCGCCAACTTCTCTAAATATAAGATGCTGAGAAACAGATTTGCCTCACAAATCCACAGTAGAATCCCTTATATATCATGTTTTGTATTAAGCAAAGTAGTATCAGAGTAACCAATGATACTGTACAGGAAACCTCTGTATTTGACCAAGCTGCCAGCAGCCAACACAGGAAGTTACTGTAATGCTTTCCAGATTTCAGTTCAGGAACACTTCTACCACTTCTATCTTTGTGCAGGCCCCAAAGCACCTTCACTAGTTATGGCTGTATGGTAAACTGCAAATTGGACCAGGTTTTGCAGAAGCTGATTTTGCAGAGTGTCTTGGTTTCAGCTGGGATAGAGTTAACTGTCTTCCTAGTAGCTGGTACAGTGCTATGTTTTGAGTTCAGTATGTGAAGAATGTTGGTAACACTGATGTTTGCAGTTGTTGCTCAGTAGTGTTTAGACTAAAGTCAAGGATTTTTCAGCTTCTCATGCCCAGCCAGCGAGAAAGCTGGAGGGGCACAAGAAGTTGGCACAGGACGCAGCCAGGGCAGCTGACCCAAACTGGCCAACAGGGTATTCCATACTATGGGACGTCACATCCAGTATATAAACTGGGGGGAGTGGGGGCAGGGGATCGCCGCTCAGGGACTAACTGGGTGTCGATCGGCGGGTGGTGAGCAATTGCCCTGGGCATCATTTGTACAGTCCAATCCTTTTATTATTACTGTTGTCATTTTATTAGTGTTATCATTACCATTATTAGTTTCTTCTTTTCTGTTCTATTAAACCGTTCTTATCTCAGCCCACAAGTTTTGCTTCTTTTCCCGATTTTCTCCCCCACCCCACTGGGGGGAGGCGGGGGGGGAAGCGAGTGAGCGGCTGCATGGTGCTTAGTTGCTGGCTGGGGTTAAACCATGACACAGAGCTTTTTAATGACAACCACAGAAGATGAAGAATCAAAATGATGCCTCTGTTCGCCAGCAAACACATTCGTGTCACTTGTATTTGTCATCCACTGAGTTTTCAAGGCATTCCGATAGCACGAAAGCAACTACAGAACATTGCCTACCAGTCTGATGTGTTGAACTTACCATCCCAGGCACAACATCTGAGCCCAAACTATTTTCCCCCCCCCCAGGGAAGGGCTAATGGCAGGACTTATAGGCTCACATAATGCCACAAACATTGCTTGATCTCAGCAAGCTTGTATGCAGCTAGGTGAAAAACTGCTCACATGGTATTGCAGCAGCCTCAATAATCCAATCCACTGAGCAAATGGGAAAGACTTCAGTGACATGTACTGGAGGAGAAGAGCCATCTTCCTATATGGTTTTCATGGTAAAGAAGAAATACATTTAAACCAAGAATTTGAAACATCCACAATAATTAAAAACCTTGTAATGCTTTCTGTCTCACTTCCTGTTCTTATTTCCTCACAAAATCCAAAATTCTTATAACCATGCTCCCAAAAGTCAGAAGCTTTTTTTGATAATTGTAAGCTAACTATTGTCTAAATTTTTATATATACACAGCTATTTGCTCTAAAAGCAGGTGCTCCTTTTTTCATTTTAACTGCATTACCACAGTGAGTAAGGCATCTTTAGGAAAATCAGGATGTCTTCACCTTTTATTTGTAGTGCTTAAAACCTAAAAAGGGAGCAGCAGCAGATCAATTAGTCAAAGAAAAAAATAATCAATTCACTGTTTGCTATTTCTGGAATTTACTTTTGTACATTTAAGTCATAAACCCTTTCCCAAAACTACAGAAGAAAAAGGGGGTTCCTCCATCCAGACATTTAAAAAAAAAAAAAAACAAAAAAAACCAAAAAACAAAAACACACAACCACCACCACAAAACCATGAGAACCATGAAAACCATGAGAACAGGGGATCAAACAGAGAAGACATGAGAAGGGAATAAAATTCAAGAATTAAAAATCATATCCTATGCTTGCATCTGTACAGAGAACAAAGAACTTACAAACACAAAGTACTACATCTTGGCATATACAAAAGCCATACAGGAATTGCGTAGTTACATGCACCTGCAACGTATCTTGTCATAGCACTTAATCAAATGTTAGACGCCATAATATCTCTGTCTGGATTAAAGTGGCTGAAATCTGTTAGACAAAGTTTGTTAGATGGCTTTCATCCCTTCTCCCCATAATCTCTTGTGAGGTCCAGCAGAGCCTGGCTTTTTTTTTTTTTTTCCCCTTTTTCTTTCCATAGAAATAAACCAAGGTCTCAGATTTTTCAAGGCTTTGAATGAGCTCACACTTTCAAAGTGTGTGTCCTGGTTTCAGCTGGGATAGAGTTAATTTTCTTCCTAGTAGCTGGTACAGTGCTATGTTTGGATTTAGTATGAGAATAATGTTGATAACACTGATGTTTGCAGTTGTTGCTAAGTAGCGTTTAGACTAAGCCAAGGATTTTTCAGCTTCTCATGCCCAGCCAGCAAGAAGACTCGAGGAGCACAAGAAATTGGGAGGGGACACAGCCAGGACAGCTGACCCAAACTGGCCAAAGGGATATTCCATACCATCACCATACCATATGATGTCATGCCCAGTATATAAACTGGGGGCAGTTGGCCATGGTGGGGTGGATCGCTGCTCGGGAACTAACTGGGCATCAGTCGGTCAGTGGTGAGCAATTGCATTGTTCATCACTTGTTTTGTATATTCCAATTCTTTTATTATGATTATTGTCATTTTATTATTATAATTATTATTTTATTCCTTTCTATCCTATTAAACTGTCTTTATCTCAACCCACGAGTTTTACTTCCCCCCCCCCCCCAGTTCTCTGCCCAATCCCACTGTGAGGGAGCAAGCGAGTGGCTGCGTGGTGCTTAGTTGCCAGCTGGGGTTAAACCAGGACAGTGTGAAATCAACTAGCAGTTGAGGCTGCAGGTAAACCTTGGCAACTTAAAAAAGCTGGACAGAAGGGATTTCCACTGAACCAATTACCAGTAGGAAAACTGGCTACTTAATGCTTGTTAATTTAACACTTAAGAGCACAAACATTATGCCAAACAATGTTCTGGAAAAAGAAACACATCGTAAGAACTCCTTACTAGCTCCCTAAGCACTTGTTAACAAGGAAGGGATTGTTTACATTAGCTCTACACCTGGGAAGAGGAGGAGGAATGGGAAAATGGGACCTAAAGTGGCAAAATGTAGAAGGTGGCATTTTTGGAACCATACCTCTAAGGAACTATCAAATTTTTTTTTCCCTGATAATGAAATTTTTTAAAATTCTTTATAAGGTTTTTATTTGCTTTTTCTATGATTTAAAAAAAATGTGCAAGGCATCAACAGGAGCATAGATCTTAGCAATCTTTGTTGGTATCTGATTATATGCGATATACATTGAATTTATAGAGACCCCAGCAATCAACTGCCAGGGCGCTAAGAATAAACCCTTAAGCAGGTTTTAAAACAGGAGACAGCTTAGCATTTTTGTCCTCACAGGATTAGATGCATAATTTTTACTTTTTCTTCTCCTTCCTCCTGCTTTCACCAACAAGTTCTGTGGGTTGAATGCTGGGGCAAAGGCACAGGCTATATTAGACGATGTAAAACACACTCAGCGAGTTCAGAGAGAGCTTCTGCCTTTGACAACTTCAGTTTAAATTAGAGGCCAGGCAGCCAAAAGGCAAAGGAGATGAGCCATCAGCTGGGAGAATAAACAGGTACCTGTAATTTAGCAGGCTACCAGTCTTTGAAACTTGCTGTGTGCCATGGCATAGCAACAACTTTAAGCATCACAGCAGAAACATGAGTTTCTCTCTTTTCTGAATCTTCCGTTAAACAGTAGCTTTATAATAACTTACAACATAAGCACCAAGGCCAGAAAGACTGGCAGGGCTCACAGCTTAAATGACTCATTGATAAGTGAAAGCTGGAAACATCAGACAAATGAAAACAAACACCATCACTGGCATAAAAGTACAAGCATTACCCAAGTTCAAACCAAATGCAAAATCCTTAAATTAAAAGCAGGGAGAAGCAGTCTGTGTGCGCGCCAGAACAGCACTGCCTCAGTGAGTTTATGGACCCACAGTGACAAATGAATTTGAAAGGACCAATGGAACAACTCAATAAACAGAGTTGGAACCACTAAGGTCTCTCCCATCTCATTCATCTGTAGTACACTACCCAGTAGCCCAGCGTATTTTCCAGCTACATAATGCATACTACCTATGAAGGAGTGACTTTTCAGAAGTAACACTCTTCTTAAGGAGACAAAAAAAAAAAAAAGAACTAATGAAATCACTTCTACTAATACAAAAAAGTAAATAATGAAAGAAAGCATTTCATCAAATTCCTATGAGGGTAACTTAAACGATATATTTCTCCTTGACTATTCCCACCCCCTTCTTTTTGTAAAGATTCCACTGTTATAGAACCTGCCAATAAAATTCATCAACACAACAGAAAAAGGAAACATAAGTAGCATTTGCACCAGAATTTTCTTGACCTGAAGTTCTGGGGTCAGCCAGGTGAAAAAAAGAATTAATCTAACCCTAAATCATCAAGTGATTTTGCATTATTTTTCCATACATAAAAGGAGGTACCAATGAGTTTTCTTTGCAGAGAATTCTGTAAATTGATAGCTTTGTTCCAGTTCACTACAGTTTCTTATTGATTTTCTCTCGTTTTAGCCTGCATTGATTTGTTAATTCCTTCTCTGTAACAGTTCTAATGACATACTGAGAATGAAAAAAATGCATGCTTTAGGGCCTTTTCCACCAACTTCTTGTTTCAAACCATATTTTCACTTGGATTTAGAACATGTCCATGCACATACCCTGGGTTAGACCTGACTCACCTTAAACTAGGAAGGATACCTTTTACATTGAAACCTTTCTGTTTAGGCTCCTCATGAATGAACAAGGCAACTGAAACGTCAGTGAGGCAGAACTGGATTTCTGCACTAACAGTTGTCAACTTCCAAAGTTACTGCTCAGAGACTGTCTTAACACCAAGTACATTTTTTAAGCAATTTTGCAGCGCTCCCCACAGTTGATTAGCAGGCATTAACTGCATCATGCATGTGAATGGCACTAGTGAAAGTTCATGGCATTTGTTGGTGCAAAGAAATACTTCAGAGGAGCCAGGAGCTGAATCGCAAGTTGTCTCTGAGCTCAGAGTGAGTTGCAGTCATGGTGCACTGTTATTAGAACAATCCATGCAGAAGGATGGGACCCAGTCAGTATTTTTAATTTAAGGAATATACTATGAGCATATGCAGGTCACAGAGTTACAAATAAGATAACTCAGACTAGTCATTTTGCTACTCATTGCTCATTAAATACAGCTGCCAATTTGGTCTCATCGTTAGGGCTGACAGCTGATGCATGTCTGCACAAGCCACAACTACTGCTGCAAGTAGTTTTAGTCTCCTTCCATTTCCCTGATACTTTCAGAGATCTCCAAGTGAGGTATTAATTCAGCATTCTAACTGCAATACACTATCAAACGGAAAATGAATTTATGAGTTATGAAGATTAAGACTTCACCCACACTCACACTTACAACACCTCAGTCATCACACGCTGGGTGGGTCTCCAACTCCTGAGTTGATCCCATGTCAGTCCTCTCCTACTTCACCCAAACTAGAGGCAAATCAACCCTTCGTGGTCTCCCATACAGATTACAAAGCAGCTTGACCCCTGGCTGCCACTCCAGTGCTACAGTACAATCCCAGCAGAGCAATTTTGGTTATTTTAAACCAACCTTCATCTGCAAAAATGATAATTGGAAACCTCTAGTTTGTACTCACAGAGCATATGCTCTCTGGCATGCAAGACAGGGCAGGAGTTCTCCTTTGCCATTCACTTGGTGTGATTTGATTTCCCATCTCCCTTTCTGCAATGCCAGCTGCAGAGAAACTGGTATGGGTAATGGGAAGCACAGTGCTGAGAACCAATATAATCTCCTCTTTGCTTTCCAAAAATTACACACCTAGAGTTGGTGATGTAGGCTCTGCTTATAACCACAAGGAGAAGAGGAAAGTCAAGCTCCCCATCCTCTCACCTAATATTAAATAGCTGAGCTTCACTTCACCAAATTATTCATGATAAAATTGCAACTAGCTTATGGTTTTCATGGAGCAGACTGATATTTCCAGAGTATCTTATGTTGCCTAACACACTGGTATTCCTAACTTCCAGAAATTACTTTGCTATGAGTGTTAAATATCTCTCTACCCAGGCCATAAGATATTCTTTACAAGCCATGGTCATGTCCTAATAGAATAAGAAAAGCACAGAATAATTGGGATGGCTACCTAACCAAAAGTTGCATTTGCATTTCAGCAGTTTGTTACTGCTCTCAATTTCCTGCTAGGAGAAAGACAGGGAGAACTGACTGACCCAAGTAGTAAATCCCATTTCCTCATTTCCTGTGATATACCTGTAAACTCCTCCCAGTCTTCTTGCAGTGTTGCCAAGATTAGTGTTATTCTCCTACACAGGGCATGCAGAGCACACAAACACACCTAATCTAACACAGACTTTCTGTATTTCGTATGCAGACTGCAGTTTCCTTCTTTTGATACATCGTCTTTGGGGTTCCCCCCCCCCAATGATAATTTCAACAATTTGGTCTCTTATTTTCATCCTTAATTGCAACTTCTTATTTGCACAGTGAGTTGTACTCAGAACCCACTTCTCCATGGCCTTTATTTTCTTTATTGTTACTTAAAATGAATTGATAAGCCAAGAACTTGATTTCCACTCTTGCAAGAATATTGTCGTGGTTTAACCCCAGCCAGCAACTAAGCACCACGCAGCCGCTCACTCACTCCCCCCCCCATCCAGTGGGATGGGGGAGAAAATCAGGAAAAGAAGTAAAACTCCTGGGTTGAGATAAGAACGGTTTAACAGAACAGAAAAGAAGAAACTAATAATGATAACACTAATAAAATGACAACAGTAGTAATAAAAGGATTGAAATGTACAAATAATGCGCAGGGCAATTGCTCACCACCCGCTGACCGACACCCAGCCAGTCCCCGAGCGGTGAATCCCTGCCCCCCCACTTCCCAGCTCCTAAACTAGATGGGACGTCCCATGGTATGGAATACACTGTTGGCCAGTTTGGGTCAGGTGCCCTGGCTGGGCATGAGAAGCTGAAAAATCCTTGACTATAGTCTAAACACTACTGAGCAACAACTGCAAACATCAGTGTTATCAACATTCTTCACATACTGAACTCAAAACATAGCACTGTACCAGCTACTAGGAAGACAGTTAACTACATTCCAGCTGAAACCAGGACAGTATCCACCCCTTATTCTATACCATTGACGTCATGCTCAGTTCCCATACCTTTAGTTACATTCTGATCAATCATCACCACCTTTCCATCCCTTTGAGACATATGAACAATGAGATATATATAGATAGATAGATATATAAGTATACACACAGAGAGGTATCATTCCTTTAGTTCATGGGTTATGTTCATAAAATGCTTGTTGAGTTCATTTAGTTCCCGACTCTGGGCTCCATCTGTCATACCAGTCTGTCTGGGCAGGAGGGATGGTGCAAAGTCCTCTCAGTCGGTAGAGCAGAATTGGGCTTCAGTGCGGTGTGACGAGCAGATGATATTTGACGCAGCAGGAGGATGGTGTGCACCGTTGGATTGTTGCATGCTGGAGTCAGTTCTGGTTGCATCACTACTGCGCTTTGCTCAGTTTTATCACAGTTCTTTCTTGCTTGATCCAAGTGATTCTTACTATAGTACTATGGATATAGCATATAACAATTATAGTAATGATAACATACAGTAGCAGGGTTATATAGCAACTAATATCATACAGTTTAATTCTGGCTATTTTCACCTAAAATCAAATCCCCTTGAGGCACACATCGGACTTCTCCATCTTTTCACATCACCCACCAAGTGTACCCAGGCCCTTGAGCAAAAGCAATCCCACGAATGGGTTTACCTTTGCCTGAGGCAGGAGTAACCCAGACTGGTTTCCCTAACATATTTTTCATGTGCACTACAGGGACTTCATCCCCTTCTACAGTATGTAAAAATTCTGATTGGGCAGGGCCACTCCGATTGGCAGATCCTCTGGTGTTGACTAACCAGGTGGCTTTTGCTAAATGTGTATCCCAATGTTTGAAAGTTCCGCCCCCCATTGCTCTCAATGTAGTCTTTAACAGTCCATTGTATCGCTCAATTTTCCCAGAGGCTGATGCATGATAGGGGATATGATACACCCACTCAATGCCATGCTCTTTGGCCCAGGTGTCTATGAGGTTGTTTCGGAAATGAGTCCCGTTGTCTGACTCAATTCTTTCTGGGGTGCCATGTCGCCACAAGACCTGCTTCTCAAGGCCCAGGATAGTGTTCCGGGCAGTGGCATGGGGCACAGAATATGTTTCCAGCCATCCGGTGGTTGCTTCCACCATTGTCAGCACATAGCGCTTGCCTTGGCGAGTTTGTGGGAGTGTGATATAGTCAATCTGCCAGGCTTCCCCAAATTTATATTTCAGCCATCGCCCTCCATACCACAGGGGCTTTAACCACTTGGCTTGCTTAATTGCAGCACATGTTTCACATTCATGGATAACCTGCGCGATAGTGTCCACGGTCAGGTCCACCCCTTGATCTCGAGCCCATCTATATGTTGCATCTCTTCCCTGATGGCCTGAGGTATCATGGGCCCACCGAGCCATAAATAGCTCACCCTTATGTTGCCAGTCCAGGTCCACCTGAGCCACTTCAGTCTTGGCAGCCTGATCCACCTGTTCGTTGTTTCGATGTTCTTCAGTGGCCCGACCCTTGGGTACGTGAGCATCTACATGACATACTTTTACAACCAGATTCTCTAGCCGGGACGCAATATCTTGCCACAGTGTGGCAGCCCAAATGGGTTTACCTCTGCGCTGCCAGTTGCTCTGCTTCCATTGCTGTAACCACCCCCACAGGGCATTTGCCACCATCCATGAGTCAGTATAGAGATAGAGCACTGGCCACTTTTCTCTTTCAGCAATATCTAACGCTAGCTGGATGGCTTTCACCTCTGCAAACTGACTCGATTCACCTTCTCCTTCAGCAGTTTCTGCAACTTGTTGTGTAGGACTCCATACAGCAGCTTTCCACCTTCGATGCTTTCCCACAATGCGACAGGATCTGTCAGTGAACAGGGCATATTGCCTCTCATTTTCTGGCAGTTTATTATACAGCGGGACTTCTTCAGCACGTGCCACTTCCTCCTCTGGTGACATTCCAAAATCTTTGCCTTCTGGCCAGTCCGTGATCACTTCTAAAATTCCTGGGCGACTGGGGTTTCCTATGCGAGCCCGTTGTGTGATCAGTGCAATCCACTTACTCCACGTGGCGTCAGTCGCGTGATGTGTAGAGGAGACCCTCCCTTTGAACATCCAGCCCAGCACTGGCAGTCGGGGTGCTAAGAGGAGCTGTGTCTCAGTACCAACCACTTCTGAGGCGGCTCGAACTCCTTCATACGCTGCCAATATCTCTTTTTCAGTTGGAGTATAGCGAGCCTCGGATCCTCGATATCCCCAACTCCAAAACCCCAGGGGTCGGCCCCGGGTCTCCCCAGGTGCTTTCTGCCAGAGGCTCCAGGCAGGGCCATTCTCCCCAGCTGCAGCATAGAGCACATTTTTAACATCTTGTCCTGTCCGGACTGGTCCAAGGGCTACAGCATGAACAATCTCCCGTTTAATTTGTTCAAAGGCTTGTTGTTGTTCAGGGCCCCATTTAAAATCATTCTTCTTCCGGGTCACTTGATAGAGAGGGCTTACAATCAAACTGTAATTTGGAATATGCATTCTCCAAAACCCCACAACACCTAAGAAGGCCCATGTGTCCTTTTTATTAGTCAGGGGAGACATAGCTGCTATTTTATTAATCACATCCATTGGGATCTGACGACGTCCATCTTGCCATTTTATTCCCAAAAACTGGATCTCCTGTGCAGGTCCCTTGACCTTACTTTCTTTTATGGCAAAACCGGCTTTCAGAAGGATTTGGATTATTTTCTTCCCTTTCTCAAAGACTTCTTCTGCTGTGTTGCCCCATACAATGATGTCATCAATGTATTGTAGGTGTTCCGGAGCTTCACCTTTTTCCAGTGCAGTCTGGATTAGTTCACGGCAAATGGTGGGGCTGTGTTTCCACCCCTGGGGCAATCGATTCCAAGTGTACTGGACACCCCTCCAAGTAAAGGCAAATTGTGGACAACACTCTGCTGCCAGAGGGATTGAGAAAAACGCATTAGCAATGTCAATTGTGGCATACCACTTGGCTGCCTTTGACTCTAGTTCGTATTGAAGTTCTAGCATATCTGGAACGGCAGCACTCAGTGGTGGTGTAACTTCATTCAGGCCGCGATAGTCAACTGTTAGTCTCCACTCCCCATTAGACTTCCGCACTGGCCATATGGGACTATTAAAGGGTGAGCGAGTTTTGCTGATCACTCCTTGGCTCTCCAGTTGGCGAATCGACTTGTGGATGGGAATCAGAGAGTCTCGGTTGGCGCGATATTGCCGCCGGTGCACCGTCGTGGTAGCAATTGGCACTTGTTGTTCTTCAACCTTGAGCAACCCCACAATCGAAGGGTCTTGAGAGACACCAGGCAGGGTAGACAGCTGTTCAGTGCCCTCTGTCTCCAAGGCAGCTATACCGAAAGCCCATCGATACCCCTTTGGGTCCTTAAAATACCCCCTCCTGAGATAGTCTATGCCAAGGATACACGGAGCCTCTGGACCAGTCACAATGGGGTGTTTCTGCCATTCATTTCCAGTTAGGCTTACTTCAGCTTCCAATACGGTTAACTCTTGGGATCCCCCTGTCACACCAGAAATACAAATGGATTCTGTCCCTTTATAACTTGATGGCATTAGAGTGCACTGTGTGCCGGTGTCTACTAGAGCCTTATACTCCTGTGGGTCTGACGTGCCAGGCCATCGAATCCACACAGTCCAATAGACCCGGTTATCCCTTTCCTCCACCTGGCTGGAGGCAGGGCCCCTCTAATTCTGGTCAGAGTATTCAGTATTCACTTCTCGTAAAATTGGCTCAGAATTCCCTTCAAGAGGATCGGAAATAAAATCAGCCCTTCTACTCTGTTTGGAAACTGGAACGGCATTTTTCCTGATAGAATCCCCTTTTGTGGTGGTTTTTACTCACAGTTCACGTACCTGTGCATTTAGGACCAAAGTAGGTTTTCCGTCCCATTTCCTCATGTCCTCTCCATGATCGCATAGGTAAAACGACAGGGCACCTCGCGGTGTGTACCTTCTATATTCTCTCTCTTGGGCAGAGGAACGCTCACTCCTAATAGCTGAGACATTGGTCCTTACATGTGTGGAGTAGGACATATCCTCCTTGAATTGCTGGAAATCCTCGGACAGCTTCTCCACAGCCGCAATGCAGGCTTGTAGGGAGGAGGAGAGATTTTCTTCATATTGACGGAGTTGGCGAGCCACTTCCTCCACTGTCGGTGCCTCTTCATCCTTCCAGGCCATTATTGCCAATGTGTTGGCATAGGATGATGGTGCGTTCTGTACAAACTTCCACCACATGGGTCGTGTGCATTGGACTTCGTCTGGATCTTTGGGTAATTGTGGGTTGTCCGGGTCATGATGAATCATCTCTAGCACAGCTAATTCCCTCAGATATTGAATACCTTTTTCCATGGTGGTCCACTTGCTTGATTGACATATAACATCTTCCTTAAAGGGGTACCTTTCCTTCACACTTGACAGGAGTCGCCTCCAGAGGCTGATGGCTTGTGTCCCTCTTCCAATTGCCTTGTCAATGCCACCTTCCCTGGCAAGCGATCCCAGCTGCTTGGCTTCCCTACCTTCTAATTCCAAGCTATTAGCCCCATTGTCCCAGCATTGGAGGAGCCAGGTGATAATATGCTCACCTATACAGCGGCCAAAGTCTTTTCGCAAATCCCGCAGCTCACTCAAGGATAGGGACCGGGTTATTACCTCTGGTTCTGCCTCTTCCTCCGGTTCCCGTGATGACCCTGGTTCATCTTCATCCTTCGCTAAGCGAACTGATTTTTTTGTATATTTCTTTTTCTGTACGGGGGCAACTGATGCTGGTGCAGGCTGGTCCGCTGGTTCAGTTGCAGTATCGCTCACCGGGTTTTGGATAACTGCAGTGTCTGTTGCCGAGGTTTGGGTAGCAGCAGTGCTCGTCGCTGGGGCTGGAGGGACTGCAGTGCCCGTTGCCAAGGTTTGGGTAGCTGCTGTGCTCATTGCCGGGGCTGGAGGGGCTGCAGTGCCTGTTGTTGAGGTTTGGGTAGCCCGAGTTCTCGTCGCCGGGGCTGGAGGGGTCACGGTGCCTGTCGCCAAGGTCTGGGTGCCTGCAATGCTCCTTGCCAGGGCTGGAGGGGCCGCAGCGCCCGTTGCCAAGGTTTGGGTGGCTGCGGTGCTCATCATTTTGTTGTTAGGTCCAGAGACTTTCTCTTCCCCTTGAGGGTACTGAGTGGTGTCGAACAGGGCTCGATAGGCATGGGCCAGGCCCCAGCACGTTGCAGTGATTTGTATCTCTCTGGAGCTGCCAGGGTGACAGCATACCTTTTCCAAATATTTTACTAGTTCTTCTGGATCCTGCACTTGTTCGGGGGTGAATTTCCAAAACATTGGAGGTGCCCACTTTTCTAGGTACTCGCCCATACTACCCCACACACCCTGCCACTCATAATTATCCAGCCTTGGGGCACATCTCTGGGTGATCTTCTTAAATACCTGTTTAACCTTAAACGAGAGCTGAACCACATTCAGAAGTATGCTAATTCCTAGCAGTAGGGCTAGGACCGTGCTAGTCCCAACATTCCAGGAGTATTCAAATTTTTCAAAATTCTCAAACACCATTGTAACTGGACTGAAGGAGAAAGGAGAGGGGAAGAAAGGTACCCCACCCATAGACTGGTTTTCCATGGAGGAAAGGTAAATGGTATAATTATTAATAGTTTCCCACAGATGGCTCCCGCAGTATAAAGGTGACAATGCTAAGTGCAAATACCGGATTAATCCCACAGCCGATGACTTTATCATACCATAAACCAGAGTTATACCATACATCAAAGCAAAAACCTTAATCCACCTCCCACAGATGATAAGCAGCAGAAGAGGAACTACATACAGCAAGCGAGGTGATACATAACAGAGCTTTAAAAACCAGAGCAACAACTCTAAGAATACATAAATCAACATAATGAATGCTTAGAACAAATTTGTTTTAACAAGCTCTGGTCAGGTTTGTCGTTATCTCAACCCTTCATGCCCCACGTTGGGTGCCAAAATGGACTGTCATGGTTTAACCCCAGCCAGCAACTAAGCACCACGCAGCCGCTCACTCACTCCCCCCCCATCCAGTGGGATGGGGGAGAAAATCAGGAAAAGAAGTAAAACTCCTGGGTTGAGATAAGAACGGTTTAACAGAACAGAAAAGAAGAAACTAATAATGATAACCCTAATAAAATGACAACAGTAGTAATAAAAGGATTGAAATGTACAAATGATGCGCAGGGCAATTGCTCACCACCCGCCGACCGACACCCAGCCAGTCCCCGAGCGGCGAATCCCTGCCCCCCACTTCCCAGCTCCTAAACTAGATGGGACGTCCCATGGTATGGAATACACTGTTGGCCTGTTTGGGTCAGGTGCCCTGGCTGGGCATGAGAAGCTGAAAAATCCTTGACTATAGTCTAAACACTACTGAGCAACAACTGCAAACATCAGTGTTACCAACATTCTTCACATACTGAACTCAAAACATAGCACTGTACCAGCTACTAGGAGGACAGTTAACTCTATCCCAGCTGAAACCAGGACAAATATTAAAGGGACCATGTCTACATTGCCATTTTTATCATTTCATCTCCAAAACAGCATAACAAAACCAACCTGCACCACTCAAGGAAAATTCAACAATGCTATTTCTCAAAGGACCAAAAGATCAAGATCAACTTGTAAAATACACCAATTCATGACACACAAAAAAACCCCCACTGCACTACTTGCTTACCAAGTGAGACAGTCCACATCACTTCAACTTAAGAATGAGGATAATTTAATTAATTGGTCCAGAAGGACCTCACAAACCCCTCAGTAAAAGATGAGCTGGCCTTTACCTCTCCTTCTATGGGGGTCTCTCCTCATGAAGGATCACTAGATGGACAGATCTAACAGCATTAAACAAACATCCAGGGAAAGCAACACACACTAACTGAAATATAACACAAATAGTCATCTGACCTGTCTGGAACATGCAGATATCAACTACCTTTCCCTCCTAGTGATATCACGAGAGAGAAAGCTTAATGAGTAAAGGGCTGGAGTGGAATATGTAGCACCTGGGTTCTCTTCTCAGCTTTGCAGCTGACTTGCTGTTGCACCTGAAGTCACATAATTTCTCTGTTTCCACTCCCATCCCTTGTTTGTTTTCATTATTAGCTATAAGTACTGCAAAGTAAGAACCACCTTTTACAATGAGTTCTTCAAGGGCCCACATCTGTTTCTGTAGCACAGTTAGGAGTTTTGAGGCAAGCTGGCAAATCAAAGAACAAGGAACAGAGTTTACTGAAAGTTTGTTTTTCCCACCACCAGTTCTATTGAACTACATTCTTGGATTATCTAAAAGTTATTAAGCTTGGAAAAGTAGAGAGACTTTTTTGCATTTACCTCCTTCCCTAACACCCAAAGCAGGTTTTTTTTTAAGCAGCTTCTTGGATCAGTTACTACACATATATTCTCAAACTCTGAGCAGTAAAATCTGGTTTAGGAAAGTTCAGTTTGTTGTTTCTCTCCCACAAAAATGTAAACCTCTTGTTTTGACCATTCAGAATAAAGAACATAGCCACAAATACGTACAGTACCCAGTCAAACAACTAAGCATACTAAGTATACAAAAGCCACACACACACACAGCACAGAGATGATGTACGTATAATACTACCAGGTTATTTCTTTTAATACCCTTTAAAGTCTCAACTACAGCTTTACTTATGAAGAGGCCTCTAACAATTTTTCCTGAGAAGTCAAAAAATACAAAAACAGTTGTCATTTTTTGTAAACCAAAAGGTTCCATTTTTAATACTATTGTGGTTATATGTTAAGGCAATAACAATGCTTATACATTAACCTATCAGTCATATGAGACTCAACCAATTAATTATCATCATAGCAGGTATCTTAGATTTGTCTTGTAGGTAGATGCTTAATATTTTGCAATATGAATGGGGAAAAAGGGAAACAAGAATATACTAAAAGCAAAGCTACCTTTCAAATACTTAAACAAAAATGACATTACAGCAACTGCCACTGAAAAGAGTGGCAATAAACTTTGACTGCAAAGGGCGCTGAGTATTCATAATGGCATTCCCTGAAAAAAGGAACCATATGGAGGATCCAAACCAATCTGCATTGCACAAGACGAATGTACACGCTGGGACGAATGTAGACACTGGAATTATGGACCACAGTAGGATCAGGATAGACACAGCAGGTACAAGTTGCCACAAGTCCATCACCTATTTTCATCCCCTGACACAATTGGCCCCTACATCCACCATCAAGATCTAAGTTGGGTGATGTAAAACTGAGGAAGGAATTAAGCCCAAGAAAACCCAAAAGTGACAGTATGACACAAATTTTTTTAATTTCTTAACTGAAATTTCAGAGATCCCTCCTCAGAAAACTGTAATCTAGCACAGCTTGCTTTAAGTAGAGAAAGGATATGATGAAAACATGGCTCCACGTGAACAATGCTGCATAACCAAAATGACTGTAGCCCTTCCACCCAGTTTAGCAAGAAACATTCAGCACTGCACAATGACTTCTCACTTGTTTATTGCTGCAGCAAATGTTTGCTGTAATGTGAATGACATGCTGAACATACCACAAACAGTAAAACGATAGCTATTAAAAGCAAAAATATCAAACAGACTGGAAAAGCACTTTGACAAGGAAGAAACATTAAACCAGGTCTTTGTAGCATTTGCTAAAAACAGAGGCTCATCATATTTCAGGCCATTTGTATTTAATTGTCCTTTCATCTGAAGAGCGGTGGATATGAATGCACATCAGGCAGCAGATGAGTCAGATGTTCTGAAGAGGTCCAATCAAGGACACCACACAACACAAGAGCACGGCATGCATAATGCCTCACACAACTAACTTCGTCTACAGCCTTGTTTCTTTTCAGTGCCTCATCCTATTCCATGGTGGTCATGCACCAAAGTACTGAGAAGAAAATAATAAATAGACCTGCAGTCATGTTATTCAAAAAGTTTAAACAAATGAGACTCCAGGAACCTGATGTCCACACACTCTTTTAAATCTGCCAGGAAAACATACTCAGATTAGTAGATAACTATCTAAAACTCAGGCTTTTGTTCTTCCATTGTTTCAGTTGAAAGAAAAAAAAAAGTGCTCATGTTTCACAGGGTCAATATTTCTAAATGAGTTTGTCAGACGAAGTCAAACTCACAGTGGAATAGATCACTCACAACACTTCAAAAAATCAGGTTTTGGAGTGGTAGACAGACACAGACATTGTATCAATTTCAGCACAAAGAAAGGAGAATCCCTGGCCTGTGGTGGAGAAAGCAGGTAAGCCAGGGGCACAGAGACAAGGAACAGCAGAGGAGGTTAAATCTACTGTGCTGTACTTGAGCTAAACCAGTGTGCCTTTTATATTGTCCTCTAATCCTTAGATTAGTTTCTCCATTTTAGTTTTAACAATATTAACTGAAGTGCAGAGACAATCAGCAGACACAACTTTGCCAAAAATTCAGTTGAATCATTAAAAGTGATCTGTAAAAATAGACCGTGGATAAAAATCATTAGTTGTAATACTCAACTGTTAAACTGGCTCTCTGCATTAAACATGCAAATTGGAATTGTTAATTCAAGGTAAACATGGAAAAGAACTCAGCTCTCAAATCAAACCTCGTCTCCATATGACAACAAATGGAAAAATGTATAGCTTTTGTGTAAACAAAAACCAGCTCACACTCTACATAGCCTACGTACTTGTCCTGGGTTCAGCTGGGATAGAGTTAATTTTCACAAGAAGCTGGGAGGAGGCACAGCCAGGATAGCTGATGAGAACCAGCCAAGGGGATATTCCATACCATATGACTGAGGGAGCTGGCCAGGGGGAGGAGGGATTGCAGCGAGGGAACAGGCTGGGCATCAGGTTCCAGGTGGTGAGCCATTGCATCAGGCATCACTCACTTCGTATACTGTTCTGTTAGTATTATTGTTATTATTATTTCTTCTCTCCTTGTGTTGTCCTATTAAACTGTCCTTATCTCAGGCCCTGAGTTTTTACATTTTTCTTCCAATTCTCTTCCCTATCCCACCAAGGGTGGGGGGAGGAGTGAGCAAGCAGTCGGCTGGGCCTAAACCACAACAACACTGCAATTTAATGTATTTTTTAAGTATAAAGTCTAGCTCTGGCATTATTTTGAAACTTGAAGTGAAGAAAGTTAGGCTCTTACTATCTGCTTTTTCCTTTTCTATTCAACACAGTTCCTCTTAGGGTACAAATGGTGCTAGCTCTTGATCACTCTCTTAAATCATCTTCATGCTGCTAGCTCTGCAAAGAATGATGCCTGCTCCAGAACACTGCCATTGCTAATCACTCAAATCTGGTCTCTCATAGGTCTATAAGGAGGAACAGCGATGAGGGCAGCAGAATGAAGATGAGATTGTTTTTCTCTTCCTTTTCAAGCAATATATCTGAATGTATCCCTTTTCTTCACCTTCATGGATCACTTATCCTGCCAAGCATAACTTCCTCTGTGCAACAGCTATGGCTGCCGTGGCTTTGTATTGTTACGAGGAATGACAGAACTATATACTTGAGGCATTACCCAAAGCACAGATGAAAAACAGCGTGAAACAGATTCAACAGTGGTGTTCTCTATAGATATCTAATGACAAAAGCAGGGACACCCATCTCAAAATGAGTAAGAAAGTTGTTTGAGACTCAGTGGAGTCAACACTGACTAAACAAATTACTCATTAGGGCAGCATCCTGGGCTCTGAAGCTCCACTTCACATCCGTGAGTGCACACATCCAGAGAACACTGATGATGGGAAAGGGTAGAGGCTGACTCTTCTAACAAAAGTCTCACCATGGAAGACTACCAGGAGGCAGAGATGCAGTACGTACATTGCAGCTGAAGCTGACAATCTGCACTTACCCCTTGCATTTTGACTGCCAGCTACCCCACAGGGACACGCATACCTTTTCACTGGTTATCTGCTCAGGTGGGACCTGCACATTGCCTGTCAACAGGCCAATTGCCATATGCTGCCTCTCAGCCACTAAAAAGCCAAGAAAATGGTTTCTAGGCAGTACAGGTTGCACATTCTGTCACACTACAGCAAACAACTTGAGTAAAGTTTTCTTTCTGATCATCTTTATACTTGAGGATAAATCATTTTGTATCAAATTAGCCATATGAAAAGGAAACCTCCAGTACTACTCAAGGATGTTATAAGGTACAGAAATATTCATTATATGCTTAGATAGCCTGAGCTAGAAGCTGTGGCATTATTATTTATTGGCTAGAGAAAGGCCATCGGATAAACTGTTAGAGGGCTTCAGACGAAAGTAGCTCTGCTACTGGGCAGGGTCCCACCTCATCTGTTAGGCTGTGCAACTGTTGCAGGTGCAACTATGTCCTGCATACATTGATATCTGAGAGAGCTTGGCATCTTCTGCTAATGGTACCTCTGGTTCCACCACGGAAAAATCAGTTTCTGAATGCAAAAGCCTTTTAAGAAATTTGAAATAATTGAATCGTATTAACTTCTGAGCTTACAGGAAGAGCAGCGAGGGCTTGTGCTGTAGCATTTGAAAGGGTTCTATTAGGAAATTGTTCTGAATATTTTAACACACCCCACCCACCGCACCCCACCTCCAAAAAAAAAAAAAAAAAAACCCTGGGGGAAAAAAAATGGTAATTTTCTTCTTTACCTGAGATGCTCCATTTAGGCAAGGCACTGAAATAGGGATGTTACACAACAGCTCCAAGCGTTGTTCAGATGCTGTGCACACCTCCTGCCCATCAGGAACCACTGCGTGCCTTCCAAGTTGCCCATAGTCAGCTCTGCCCCAGGTGAATACCTTGCCAGTTTCTAAACACAAAACACATTTCAAGATTACGTATTCACTAGGTTCCTGGAACATCTGGATACCAATTCAAAACTAGAACACCACTTCTTAATGCATCTCATCTAAAGCTTCAAAAACCTAGTAAAAACTTACTTCAGGGAGCAGAATTAAAAATATTAAAACTAAAGACATATTATCATGTAATTCTATGCAGTTACTCAAACTCCACTAACTTGTTTTCTAGCAGAACAACATCTGTAGGGTGGCCTGGGCTATAAATGAATCCATGTCTGTAAAGCTGCATAACCTGGACATTCTGCGTACAATATATACACTTTGGTTAAACAAAGGACATATTTCTAGCTTAACAGAAGCACACACAAAACAGCTTATTCTGAAACATAAAAGATTCTTCTCTATACCCAGTCTTTGCCATAAAGACATCCGTTACATGTCCTGTATTTAACATACAGTTCATGTTTTCCTGATAAGGGTTACCTTCTGTCACAACTTCTGTTAGCACAACTGGTTAGTCAGGAACACCACCACAGCTGTCATTAAGCATTGGAAATACACCAGTTTGTTTTCACAGGAATCACACATTGGCCAAGGAAAGATAATTTTAAATTAAATCAGCAGTATATAGATCACCCTTCTCTCCATATATTATACTGCTGCAGGACTGACACCCAAGAGTCCATTATCCAGTATGGATAACATTCATAAAGCAATGCTTTTTACCTTCAGTTCCTAATATTATTAAAAAAAAAAAAATCATACTGACAGTTTTATTTTGTTAATGAAGTAACTAGATCTCCACAGATAAGTCATGAAAGGCTGTCCCTTCAGGGCTTCCAATTAAAAAAGTTATATACACAAAGCATAAACAGTATGTTCTGAACTCGGATTTAACTAGAAGCAGCAACCCACATTCCAGCCCAGAAGGAAGCCTGTAACGACCTTGAGTTACGTACATACTTCAGCCAAGCCTCAAACTCCTCTCCAGAACTGAACTCAGGTCATCATGTCGTAAGCCAAATTATGTGGATTTGAGGAAAATACCATCAAGTCAAGCAAGTCAGCTTAAACACACACACTTCTCCCCTTGTCAGTCAGTACAGACATATCCCACAGAGGGGTCAGGAGCAGGGGGTACCAGTCACACTGTCCAAAGATGACAACTGAGGTTTTTCTTAACACATGCCATAACACAAACCTTCGGAAACCCGAACACCCCCTTTTCCTTTGGGTGTTGTTAAACTGTCTTGAAGGGGACACAGGTGGGCACTGCTGGTTTGTGGAGTTTAAGCTGATAATGTATCTCATAAATGAAGTGGAAGCCTCTAACTTCATATATTTAAATACACAAGAAGTATATGCATTTTCCTTGGAAATCTGCTAGCAGTGGTAGCTTTTACTCCGATCATTCCAAGTTTTTCAGATGTATTCTCTCAGTTCACTGATAATGCTTCCCCTGAAGTAATTAAGTCATAAAATTACTTGTCCTTTTCTCTCAAGGGCACAAAGGTTTTCTTCCTTTGGAGCTTCCTAGCAGTTCAGGGAAAAGTTGAAACCAGTCATATACTACTTTTGATACAAGTGAGGTCTTTCAACATAATAGCTTCATTTTGTTAGGTTAAAGCATTAAAACAAGTTTCATTAAGAGAACTACCAGTATACCTTACAGAGATTAGGAAAAACACATTTGCAGTTTAAAAAACATGCTTGCTCTGGATCTAGTATATTTACTTTGCAATTTGTATAGATCTCAGCTAAAAACATCTGCAGCTGCAAAAATGTTGCAAGAAGACTCCTACATCAGTATGTTACCTAACAAATTTAAATGTACACTAAGCTTCTGGCTTTTACATCAGACCAGGTTACTGCACCTATCCAGAACCCTATTAGTGGACTGGAAAAGGACAAGCAGGCTGCTCTATTTTGTATCAACTAAAAGAACTGAAGCTGAGTTTTTATGAAATTTAAAGCCAGAAAGAATTTCTGTAACATCTAGTTAGATCATTAATAAACCACAGGCTCTCAAGCCCTACCCAGACATGGCTGCATTGATCCCAAGGACCATACTTCAACTAAAGCATCTCAGCTCTCGGAAGCCAGAAGCATCAAGTGCCACAGGCAAAACCATCAGCAACCCACAAGGCCTCTGGAAAGGCAAGCAGTGTATTTGATAATACAGACCCAGATCCTCATACACAGCCTATAGCACTATCCTGTACTCAGGGGCAGTAGAGGTTCCTCTCAAGCCTGACTTTTGGGGAAAAAATTCTTTCCCCAATCAAACCTGGTGCTCTGTCTGGACCCAGACACGAACAAGAAACACCAGCCACTCATAACAAAAATGATCCTTTGCATCATCACATCAGGGTACTGCTCCACCTTGTCTCAAATCTTGTCTGCTGCTGGTGTCTGGATTCAAATGAAGGCAATCTAAAGTCCTAACACACATCTGACCAGTTACGCACTAAGAAAATAATCTTCCCACCCTGCCAGTAACCAGCAGAAAACAGGGAGCAGCTGACACAATCACCATCTTGATGACAAGCTGCTAGAGCAAGTTCTGTGCAAAGCAAGCAATTCTGTTCCCCTCTGCCAAGGGCCTGTGAAAGGTCGAGAAAAGCGCAGTGGTCTACGGCTTCCCCGATTACAAGATGAGAGCAAAACACCACCACCACCTACTCTGAAGTCAAACTAAACTGCATACGTAATTTCCTCTTATGAACTAAGGGCTAGCAAGTCCATCACCTGCAACAGGATTAATTTGTCTATAGTTGCCATCAGCTGCTTATTGTGTCTTTATCAATGACTGGAAAAAGTCCCCCTCTCTGCTATCTAGTATCTCTTGCATGTGCTAGGGTCTATACAAGTTTGGTCTTTTTTTTCTTCTACACTGTGGGTATTGGTCTCCTTATGGTTCATTCTGCAATTCTGTTATTGGATCAATTTTTGAGACCCTACACTGAAATTTTAACAGTAACACCAAGTTGAAATGGAAGTAATAGAACTGGAAACAATATGATCCCAGTGGTTTTACTCAGCCTTACAAAGGCTTTGAAGTATGCTCATCATTTCAGTAAATTCAGTAGAACTGAAGAATGCAAGCATATGTGAAGGATTAAAACCAGACAGCAATAATGCTTAGCTACAACAAAACACCTTCCATCCACAAATTCTATTTCTTTCACTAGAGAAGCAAACACAGTATTACTTACACAGGCAAAACCAAACAGAACATTTAGAACTAAAACTGTTTCTGTTTACAAACAGAATTTTTTGTCATTAACTTTTTCCTTTTTGCCACTATAAGGGAAACAAGGTTCAGGTGGTTATTGGTAGGCAAACACAAAGAACATCCATTAAAAAAAAATTAAAGCCAGATAAATTAATTTTTGCTTTTAGGAAGAACTTCTTGAATGACCAAATATTAGGTAAGCAACCACTTCCTTTTCAATGCTCATCAATTCAGGTCTCACTTCTAATCAGCAGAAATTCATTCCTCAGGCTTGCTCCTGCTTGATGAACATTCCCCCTCCCATGCTCAGTCTCCTGCTAATGGTCAATTATTCCTATTTTTCAGCTGAACACATCTGCATAGGGATCCTTTTAAAAAAACCTGATCTGTCTTTTCTGTGAGACAACCTAACAGAAGCTGATTTAGAAGTGTCTTCTCTATGAAGTACTGATATTTTCAGCAAACAAAACCAAAACAGATTAAAAAAAAACCAAAAAAACAGTCTCAAGTGGAAATTTCAGGCTGAGGCAAACACCAATGCATGGAAAATGCCACCAAAAAGACTAAAGTCTCCTCAAAATTCTATGCAAAAGAAAGCACTGAGTTATGACAGAAAGCATTAAGCAACTGTAATGAGAGGTACTGCTACTGTGCTGCTTATAATATAGATGGTATTTTAAAATGTTCTAAGAATATTTGAGAAAAAGACGTTAGTCATACAGAGTAAGGAGGTTGCAGGATGAATTACTTGAGAATGAAGGGTGATATAACAAGGAGTGTTGGTCTAATATTAGAATAGAACAGATTTTAATTAGAAGTTAAGAAAACATACACAGTGATGAGTCAACTGGACAGAGTACATCAAGCATGGAAGTAGCTGAGGCATCAGAAAATGAGATATTTCATACCAGACTCTATACATTAGGAGGCCACAAAAGGCAGGAGCTATTTCCACAACTTTTGTGAAAGGAAGATGCATACAACATAGAAAAACTGGAAAAGCTTTCCAAAGATACTAACAATGCTTCCTAAGACCTTGATCTTGCCATGTTGTGAGCACGGAGGCTCCAATTCCAAAAGGCACTTCAACTCCTTAACTGTGAACATCCACATTGTCCCAGATTACTTCATTGCAACTGTTCCTTTTTTCAGCAGGCAAATGATACATCAAATAAAGGCCAAAGGGTTCAATACCATTTGGAATTAAGAAGTAATAGATATAATTCACACGTCCTGTGTCATTCCAGTGTACAACCTGAATGAAACGTACAGTACAGGAGTTCAGAGAGCTATAAGAAAAGGACAGAGGTCAGAAGATTTTTAAGAAAAACTTCCCAACAGCCCCTCAAGTAAATAGTACGTACAACAGTATGCTACATCATTTGAGATTGTACATGGTCTTACAGATCTTGTTTCCTCCTGCTCTTTGAACTGTAAACACAGCAGTCTGCATCAGTATCCATACAGCAGCAAATAATCTGAAACACATGCTCACAGCCCTCACAGAATACGGATGAAGGTATGTACATATTCAAGTGCTTGCAGCGCTACACTAGCAACTCACTGTCAGAAAGGCTCCTCTGCATTTTCTTCACGTCATCCTTCTGGTCCTTATGCTATCACAAAGGGTAGAGAATTGAGAATGGCCTCAAAATTACAAGTTCACAACCTTCGGAGTACTGCAAATCCAGCAACATTCCATACAGCAATTCTAGCCGCTTCCTGCCTGACACTGTAGCTCTTACAGCTTTATGGTGCTGCTGAGGCTGTAGAGTGTGGCATTTTTCCCTTTTAGCACTTTCTTATTCAATCTGCTCAGCCACTAAGTATTTGGAGAGAATTACCAATAAAAAAAAAAAATGCATTTTAGTTTTAAAAACAGGTTGGTTTCTCAGTAAAACACAACAGACAAATAGGAGTACTAAAATTTACTTGTTTTCACCAGATTCAGATTCATCTTTATATCAATTTTCCTGTTTTAAGATAATATCATGATTGCACTAGCGTTATCTCCTTGAAGTCTCTATTCAGTATCCAGACAAGCTTTGAACTATCCTTTCATAAGCCTAGATGAACCCTTTCATCTAGTATTATCTCAATTCATGGTTGCATTAACAATTACTTTTCAAATGAACTCCGGATGTTTGCTGAATGCTTAATCTCATTCAGACTTGAAATAGGAAGTTCTGTATAAAATTCCTAATGCCTCCTTTCACATGAAAATTCACAGGAGCAGGTATTAAAAATTGACATTTAGAGGATGCCTCTGCCTCCTCCCTGCCCCACACAGGGAAAAGCAACACTTCTCCCACAACTACAGATCTCTGCTGTCCTTCAGGACAATCACTAACGTCCTTCAACCCTCATCGGCCTAGAAACAGCCTTTGTGCAGGGCAACCTTACAGAAAAGACATTCGTCCATCCATCCCTGCTTCCTTCTTCGCTAAAGACAGCTTTAATTCAGCAGCTGGAAACCAGGCATCACTACCACACCTACAGTCTAACACCTGTACTTGTGCATGGTTTCAGTACAAAGCAGGATTATCTGCTCTGACAAAGGTTTAAATGGCCCCTTTACCCTCTTACACAGGAGTTCGGTGTACCAGAGTTGCCCACATCTCTTAACACACCTTCTTTCTGTGACCTCCTTACAGACTTCTGCAATTTTATATAATAGGGCATGCTCCTGAATTTTTTGCCATATTCATTTATAATAGCTATTAAAAATGTATCACTAAAACACAAATTTATGCATAGTATCGAGGTCACACCTCTTCAGGAAAGTTCAGACAAAGTAGCAAAAGCATTTCAGGGATGTCGGCAATAGAAAACTAGAGATCATTTCAACAGCCATTTCCAGCCTTCTGCCATCACAGGTTGCAATACATAGCTAGTTCAGAATAGTCCACAGAGCATCTACTCAACATGCTGCAGTTCACAAGGTTTTGCAAGCACCCTATAAATAGGTTTAAACCTGCAACAAAAGGCCATGAGTGCCACAGGAAGAGAAGCATAAAGCCGTCAGCAGTCCTCCTGCAATAGCTATGGATTTGTTAGTTAAAACTCTTATACTTTAAGTGGGCCAAAAATTTCTGCCATTCTGAGCTACATCAAAAGTCCCCAAATCTAGTGATCAATTTAACCTCTAGCATGTGGGCAAGACAAACCAAGAAGACACCCAAGGGATTTCAGGATTTCATACCAATAGAATCAGTGGCTCATCTATGATCCAGGAAACAACTGGCTTCTCACTGTGACCCATTCCTACTGCTACAAAAAAAAAAAAAAAAAAAAAGGAAATTTAAGAAATCAGCCTGGAAGACAATTACACATCATGAAAGAAAATTCATCCAACCAGGAGGAACTCTGCTGCACAGCATTAACGTAAACAGGTACAGCATATGGGAACATCATCCAGTCACCTTTCAGAGCCTCCTGGAGATATCAAAACATTAAACATCCAATGACTCATATGATAATGCAATGTAATGGAAAATACTCAGCCAGGCAGGTAAAGCTATGAGGATGTGGGAGACTCTCCAAAGAGAGGACACAGGGACTGTGACGGCCTTTTAGCACAGACTAAAATGTTCACAGCACAGACTGAGAATTCCTCAGGCAACAGTTTACACGAAGATGACCTGAGAAACTTCGAACCCAAATAGTTGTTCTCATCCCTAGACCACCAGCCTTCACTGTACTTGAACTATTTGTGATGGGGAAGGTAAACCAAGCCAAGGAATCAATCTGGCTGAAAAATAGCCTTGGGAAATGGGAGCTTGGCAACAGCAAATATTGCTAAAGGCAGTGCTGTATTAAGTCAATTTAATATTCTGTATGATAGGTTAGAGATAGCACATCATGTGAAACTGCAAGTTAAGTTTATCATGCACTTTACCAACAGACCCATCTTTATCAGGACTGTGGACACCATTAAACATCTAAACAGCTTTGGCTTTCATTCATTAAAAAATAGGTATGCTGCTTCTTTTTTGCTTCCATAGTTACACCAAGTTATGTCTCAAGATGGGCAATATTCAGTTAATGGGATTACTCACATACTTAATAGCAGGCTTCACTACATTGAAAGATTGAACAAAAATAACTGTTTAGCATGACAAATTCCAAGACTCTCCAGTCTTCCTACCTTGGAAGTCCTGCCTCTGGGTTTGGGTTTTAGATGGGAAAAAGGCTGTTCTGCTTTTAGAGGAGAGACTGGAAACATGAAGTACCATACAAAGTTCTGAATAAACTGAAAGAAAAATTAAATGTAAGAAGTTAAATGCTTGTAAAGTTGTGTTCATACTGCTGATATCAAACAGATATATGATCTTGGCTCAGAAAAGAAAATGCAGAGGGACGTCATGAAGTCCATGCAATCATGAAATAAAGCTGGGGAAGTGGGGTGGGGGCAGGAGTAGATGTTAAAGTACCTATCACACTTTGCACTCATCCTGCAAGATGAGAAAATTCCCTTCTCATTTCTCTCCACTCATGATTAGAGAGTCATGACTGCCTCACCAGCTGTGCTTCTGGCTCATTTTAAATTCAAACTACAATACATATCTCACTTTTTAGACTTTTAATAGCAATGCCTTAAAATGCAGATTGCTGGCTAAATTTAGTTACATGATTAAAAACAAATCTAACTCATCTCTACCCAGCAAACAGAACGGCTGCATTCAAGGTTCAATAGAGGACTTAACTCTTCATCTAAAAAAAAAAAGTCCTAGCAAAAAGAAGAAAAAAAAAAAAAAGAAAATCAAAGCCCAATTTAGTGATGCCTCTAAAAAAGCAGGATGCATAAAACATTAACCAGCTATGGAAAACTATCTGCAAATGCATCCTAGTATACCGTAGGGTTTTTATTCTGTACTTCTGCAAATAAATTCTGCACTGTGCTACTACAGCAGTATGAGTCATACACTTTTACTGACGTTCTATATTTATATCTCCATGCCCTTCTGCACTGTTATATGCTTTCTTCCATATAGGCCTCCCTAACCTGGAATTTCCTTTCTCCTGCAGTTCAGGATCTCTTCCTCTAACATTGCCCAGAAAACTGAACAGATATTTCTTTCTAAGCACTTATTTTATTCTTTCTGGACACCATTTTGAAAAAGCAACATCTTTGAACTATTATAATACAAGGCATATGTTTTTATTTGTTCACAATTATTTTCTTGTGTGTTATTTCCTACTCTCTTTCTGTAAACGGTCTGCTCAGCCATTTATCCCCTTTGAGGCAAGGCTTGGGTCTTGTTTCATTAGACTTAACACAGTACAGTGCTACAGAAAATTTTATTCAGAGATTACAAATTACAATATATCCATGTTTTCTAGATCATTTTATGAAAAACATTACCTATATCTCCAATCTTGCAAATATTTGTGAATCTGCCTAATTTGGACAATGCAAGTGATCCTGATACTCTCACTATCCCATTGCCATCTAAGCCTATTTTAAGAAGGAACAGGCATCTGTCTACAAGAGATAAGCAAAGTGAAGGTAATTAAGTTCCCAGTGCTAATATTTACCTTGTCAAAATACTTGAGGGCATGCTGTGGAAAGACAGACACAGAAATATCACAAGAAATGCTCTGGAATGGCAGTCTGAAGAACTGAGCTTTTTTGCTGTTGTCCACAAGATGCATTCCCAAGAACAAATATTCAGAGATCATTTGCACAGAGATTTCACTACATAACAAGCCTCAGACATGCATGATTCTGAAAAGTCACAATACCTACAAAGAAATAGGAAGCATTATAAAAACAAGAGCATTAGATGACCAATCCTGGGACTTGCTAAGCGGCTTTAACTTTCTCAGCAGCTCCAGAAGCAGCCGAGTTCTACATCCAATGGAGTTCAACCCTAACTACGTGCTGTTCTTAAGAAACAAAGTACAAAGAACAGAACAGTATCGCAAAACCAACGATGGCACCTCCAGAGCCTCCCAGGAGATCACCCCGCTTGTTCAGAGTCAGAACCATTAGAACAGCAACTACAATTGACTAAGAGTGAGCTGTTCACCTCAAATAACGAGCAGCTGTAACTGCAGCATTCTCACTGACAGGAGGAACAAAACAGTCTAAAAGAGGATGGGAAGGAAAATTCGTGCCCTCTGAAGTCAAGAGATGAATAATTAGCAATAAGGCAAAGTACTCCCTCTGGATTATTATTCCCATTTTTCCCTACCCCCAAGAAAGACTGAGTTTAAGGCGGGGGGTGGGGGGGAGAACCCACACAAGATTCCACCTCAAACCATGCATGGGTAAGATTCTTAAATATCAAGGAGACTGCAGGGAGAGAGGGGACAAAGGTGTAAATACTTGCATAATAGGTAAAGTATCTAAATGCCATTTATGCCCCCAAAAATTCCATCATCTACAAGAGCATGCTATCCAGCTAGCAGAGTTCCCTTTGACTCCTGCCTTCTTGTTCCAGCTCAGACCTCTGACTCATTAGAATTCACATATTAAGAGACTGTGAGATGTTTTCAGCATTTCAGAGCTACAGGACACAGAGCAAGGCAAAAGTTTAGATCTGGAAGTCTAAAAATTCAGAAATATTTTAGAAATGTTACTACCTATGTAAATACAATGCAAGTCGCACCTGTAAAGAAATCTGAAATTCCCTGCGAAGAGGGAATTATACTAGTGAGGTTTACTTCTGATGTCTACCAAATGAAGCAATAGCTGTCCACAACCACCTCTGTATAGCTATAGCATCTGTATTTGCTTGCAGTGCCAGCACATCTATGTTTACAGATTACCTAAGTATGTACATGAACAGGGTTGTAAGGTAAGTGTTGATGTTCTATGCTGCCTGTTATTAAGAAGGGTTTAGGTTTTAAAGTGAGAGAGGGGAGAAATAAGAAGAGAACTTTTCTCCTTGGGAGTAAAGAGGGAGCAGCAATGAAGATAAGAACAAAAAGCTCCTGGCTCTTCATGGCCTTCCTTTCCCTGACATTAAAAAGGATGTTGATTGAAAGAAGCAGTACCTTCCCATTCATGCTTCACAGAATACAATAAGATAGGACAGCTTGTAAAGATACCATGAGTTTTCTCCTGCTCGACAGCAGGTGGCCACATGGGGAAGAGTCATTTCTTTGCTCTGAAGTGAAAAGCTTAAAAATCAGACACTCAGAAAACAATTTTACGTGTCAAGTTTGTGTCTACAGAGGATCAGTTCACTGCAAGGACCTGAATCCCAAGGGCATGGGGTGACCTGATTTTGACAAACACTGCTCCAACACAGCTCTGGTGGATTAGAGAAACTTTAAATAACTACCTTAGATTTTTAAATCTCATACATCAGCAGTTTGTTACGTTTCAACTATTAGCTTCTGCCTGTGTGCATGCCCATGGTGTTTTGGGTTTGTTTGGTGGGGTTTTTTTAATCTCTAGCAAAGTGAGCAAGCAAGAGGAGACAAGCACAAAAGGATTTAACATCCTCCTTTGTATTACTTGACTTGTCAGGATGATTCTTCAAACCAGATGAACTTCTAGTAATCCATGCTGCCAGCCTTATATTGTCCCCATCGCCTGACCTTCTCTTCTAGCAGTTTTATGCTCCATTTTCTTTTAAATGAACTGCTTCAGCTCTAGTCAGCTGTGTCACTAGCAGGCGCAAGCCAGAAAGGAAACTTTTGTGTACAGGCAAATTCCTACAAAACAACCATCATCTGTTACAAGGTCCAAAACTCAAGATGAGAAATGCCAAACTGATTTTCAGTTGGCTTACTATTTTGGGGTGGAAAGGACAACGAGGAAGACAAACGCTTAAAGGAGTTTCTGTATATATACTTTGGGCAGCTTTGTAAAGGTAAGTTTTTAGAAATTCTAGAAAAATAAATTTCCTATATTCATGATAGATAGATCTTAGCAAAACTGACATAAAGCACTGTCCCTGAATAGATCTTTGTCTTCACAATGTTTGGAACTTTTTTTTTTTTTAATTAAGTGACACTGAGTACAAGTGAGAATGCATTACATAAGGACACGCCACCCTCCTAGGGTTTCTCTTCTGCATGAATCAGATGCTAATACCTTCTTATCATCCAGCTCTTTGTCCCAAAAAAGGTAACTTATAACTATTGTGATTATTTTATTCTTATTACATACTGTGTTCCTCATAATACTGGACAGGGAAGAAAGCAGACCTGAACCAAACAAGCTCTTAAATCCAGCAGAACATCCCCAAAACCTAAATTGCATCCTAAGGGACATAGATAAATGCAATTCCCCTTCATCTGCAGATCTCAGTCTCAGCTGTTTGGGATCCACACAGAATATATGTACCTACACTGAGAGACAGTCTTTGCACTGAAGTTCAAATAGGAACTACAAAAACCAGAGTGAGTTGCACCTGAGTTTCAACTACCATGCCACAAACTGGGCTTGAAATAGCTCTTTCTATTCCTATACAAAAGAGGATATAAACAACACAAGCATGCAAAACAGTTTGCAAACTCCTCTTCAAAATTTTCCTTGAGGTAGGAACGATTTGTTTGTTCTTCAGTGCCATTGAGACTGAGCCTCACTTACCAACAAGAGCTTGCTGCACAGCCACCAGAGGCCAGCTCTGGGTCATGCCTCTCTGAGTAGGAACATCCAGTGCCTACTGACAGCTGTTCCTGTTCAGTGGACTTCAAGTTTGTTGGTTTGGCCCTCTTTAGCTTTTGGTTGCAAGCTTCTCAAGGTAGCAGGTTAATCTTGCTACATGGTGTTAGTACCCTCACAGTCTGTGCTTCCATGCATATAATTATTAAAAAAAAAAAAAAAAAAAGTATCCAAAATATACTACCAAAAAGAAAACTGCTTTGGAGATCAACGCCAACATAATTCAAAGTTAAACATTCCTACTACATAGTAGGAATTAATCATAATGTTTGGATTTCAACAATATTTATAAGCAAAGGAATATTTTTCATGGGACATATTAAAAAATCATTAATCTTTTATTTAAGGAAATCAAGCCACAGAGCAGCACAGGAAAAAAAAAAGAAAGAAAGAAAACTGATTTTGCTTAAGGAACACAACAAATGTTAAAGGATATCGGTTACTGACCACATTTGTGTATGTACTAGACTCAAGTGCTAAAACACAGACATCAGTTATGGTATTTTCAGAGCACTCAAAAATCCAGCTAAACAGCTGAATGCTTACAAATACACAAAAATTAAAACCCCACATGCTAGAAAATACCCCACTGCACATACTTTGTGTTTAGACAGAGATACAACTTCATGTTAGGATAGCACAGAGTCATTCTTAGCACTCAAACATGGACAATGTAACAAGTACACATGGCCAACTGAAATTTTTCATCACAAACTGGTGTTAGATTGTTTTACAGCTCCTCACAACAGGGATAATTTAACGAATAAAAGCCACCAGTCTAGCTACCAAATAAAACAAGTGGATGCACTCTCCTGGCAGATGTTGTTACACTTCCCAAGTATCAAAGAAGGGGAAAAAGCCCTTCTACAAGACTACAAATCTGGTACTCAAAATTCACAGCTGTTGATGTATCTCCTGTATCCTATAGTATCTCACCTCAAATCCACTATTTGAAAAGTACCTCAAGGTAACCGTGAAAAGAACAAGTCAGATAGGCTTTGTGGTTCTTTTTTTCCTGTTTGTTTTTTTGCTTCTTAAGAAAAAGTCTCAAAAGGTACTGTTTTTCAGAAGCACTCAAGTGCCACTAAGCTCTTAAAAAAGCACATTATCTATGTTCAAATACTAAGATTCATTAGTAAGCATTAAGCCTGAATAATTAATTACTAAACAGGAAATGTCATTTAAAGGCTATGAAAACAAGCATTTAACAGTCTTAAAATGCTGCTAAGGTTAAATGAGATCTCTAGATCAATGCACATACATGCACAGATCATGTACACACAGGCAGCTTCTTTCCAAAGTTGAGCTTGGTAATGCTTACCTTAGTAAACACTTAGCTTTAAATGAAATTATTTGAAAAGGCAATAGCCATTTCTCTCGCACATGTGTCCAAAGACCAACAAAACTAAGAGGGCAGAGTAAATATACATTGTGTTTGGCAATCGATTGCCATACAGATTAGTTCAACTATTATGTAATGATTGGTTTCAGCTTCCAGCCTTTTATTCTATGCAAAGCGAGTGCAAAGCACTTCTACCTTACTAAGTATTCGAACTGTTCGTCTGAGACCATGCTATATCCACTTTGCATAACTGCAAAATTTGTGAAGTGCAAATTCTCACCATTTGCCTGTTTCACACCAATTCTTTACACTACTAAGGACTTTGAGTTGCCAAAATTTCCATCAATCCCATCATCATTCCACTACATGCAACTATGTCATGTGATGTAATAACATTCAACACTCAAAATGAGTTTTTTGCCCTCCCTCAGATCTCCCAGCTGGAAGGGTGTGTAGGGAGGAACCCCCTTACCCAATCTTCCAGTCCATGGTTTTTGCTGAATAACAGAGCCTGATAAAGCAGCATCACTGTGGATAGCTGCTGGGACCCACAGCACATGGGAGTCTAGAATTTGAATTAAAAGGTGGGAGGCAGAAAGGAGGTGACTCAAGTTACATAGTCTCTGGCACAGTCTGTCAGAACAGCAACCAAACAACAGTGATCTTGTCAGTTACTTATTCCACAGTTGGATCTTTCTCTAGTAATACCTATGAATGTGAAACTTGGAGGCAGCTTATGACAGAAGTTAACAGAGCAGTGAATTCTCTCTTGCCTCTACCTTTGCTTCTTTTCAGCTTCAAATAGGTGACTTGACAGAGACATTAGTACAATATGAAGAGATTTCAGCATGATTCAGGAGAAATGGTTTAACATAACAAAACAGAAATAATTTAACAAAAGAGCAAGTGGCTCAGTCCCAACAGTTACAGCCACAAGTACACAGAAGAACCAGAAAGACAAGGACACTTATGGTCAAATTCTTCCTCTTCAAAGGAAATTTGTACTAGCTTTGTGCTCTGGTTACACAATAGTTGTGAAAGGGGAGGGGTTTCCAAGAAAATTATCATCATTGCAATTCCAACAGTTTAATTTGCTGTAAGGGAAAAAGAATAAGGGAAAGTAAAAACCCAAGAAATAGCTCATAGCCAACAAGCTGCCCTTCTCAGCCCCCCAAAATTACAACTCTTCTTGCAAATCAGCTCTAGTGGTATAGGATGTTGAAAACAGAACAAACACCACATTTACAGGTTTCCTGTATACAAGCACCATAAGAAGGTATCGTGTCATAACACAAAAGGAAGCTACCACTGCCAAGAGTCCAGGTGAAAGCCTTTCAGCAGAAATAGAACCCAGATATGGCCCACACATCATAATCAATAAGATATTTTTTGTTTTCCAATAGGAATGGTAGGGAATACAGACAACCAAAGCCACTGTCACACAAGTAATTACCTTTTTGTGATCAGCTAAGCCTGTCTTCAAATGGCTAGGGATCAGGGTTTCCCTTTTAGCCTTTGCATTCTTTCATAAATTCAAGTTAATCTACAGTTCTCAGCCTGTTCTTCTTGGTATCCTCCACTGCTTTCTACTGTCCATGTGTTGTCAGTGAGGTCCCATTAGAACTTTATTCCCTATAATCTTCCACATACTTCCTAATGTATCTGACCTTGTTTATTACATTTGCTAAATATATGGCTAGCCATAAACTGCAGCAATCTAACCACAGAAACAAAAGAAAACAAACAAAAAGTGGGACAAAAAAAAAGAAAGAAAAAAGAGATTAATGAATCCCTCATCTCACACACTGATGACCTGCACAAAATCTATACCACATCCACATTTTAAAGGTTCATTTTTTCTGAAAGCTTTTTAAAGATCAAAGTTCCTTCAAGTTAGGACAGATACTCACATTACTTAGGTCCACAACAATCACTATTTCCAACAGCAAAAGAGAGGATATGGCACAAAATAAGCCAGCAGAGAAATTCAATACAATATAGTCCCTCTTCCCACACATGTGGCCTATGTTAGAAAAGCCCCAGAGTGCAATGTTGAATGATGACTGACTCATTCTCCAAACTCCTCCCATCATGAAGTACTTACTAAAAGACATCTGGACAGGACTAAGCAAGCACGAAAGGAAGTCATGGCCAGGAAAACCTGGATAAGACTAGCCTTATACACTGTATCTTCTCCTTCTACTGTGGGAGAGGCATTCTATAGGCTGCCACACACATAAGATAAGCAGAAAAGATCTGCAACATTTGTCACAGCTGTTTTCCTCCTGTTTTATAATTCTTGCTAAAAACACTCAGCATTTATCATGAGCTAAATTTAACAAAAATCCATTTAAATCCTACTCTCCATAGACCATCTGAAGCTCCATTTGCCAATATACTCACAGTATAGCTTACAAGGGGAATTTCAAATATTGAGATAAGTTTCTTTGCCCTTAATGCCAATCACCGATATTTTACAATATTCATTCAAATATCAACACTTCAATCAAAATTAGTGACAGTTTAGCATCTTCCTGACACCTCTCTCTTCACATATAAAAGATATAATATGGCATGGCATGCCCAACTATTTACTGACCAACTGAAAGTTACTAAGAACAGGGACAGGCAAAAGAGGGACGGTGACCAAAGAAACAACACAATTACTCAAAAGATGTTGTTAGCAAGCGTCTGTGAAAAATCTTTGCATATGATTAACTCTAAACACTTGATACTAACCTTTCAGAACGTACCTTCAGTTCACATTGAACCTAGCTTCCTCCTCAGCAACCAAACCACAGAAGGAATTTCTTCAAGACTTTTAGTAAAGTCATGTAGAAGTAACTCCCAGCAGGGAGCAGCAGAAATAAGAGTGTAGAATCACAAAGCAATATACAGAGACAGACACACTCTCTAGCTTTGTAAGTTTAAAAATAAAGCCAAGGAATGATGCCAGCCCATGAAGCCAAAGAAAATGCCAATCCCTTCTAGCTATTTACAGCTATCTAGAACTCAAATCCATAGTTTTGAAAATAAAATGCACAGTGCTTTACTGTTCAGTGAGCTAAAAATTCATTAACTTGGTAACAAAAGCTGATACTGTAAAGCATGAAAAAAACAAGAGACTGTATAAGCCAGAGCCAGCCCACAGGTTTTGTTTATTCAGTTCTCGTTAAGGGAAGAACAAAATATATAAGAAACGTATTTGTGTTGTAAGACAGAACTAAACAAGAGGGGCTGACACACAGAGTAGGATGTAAAAGAAGGCTCCTGCTGTGCTGGTGAGCCATAGCTGCTGGAGACAAAGTCTGCTGTGCCTCAAGAGAGCACACACAGAAGATCCACCACTTACTGAGATCTACCTTCTGGCAGAAAATCTTCCCTGAGATTCAGTGGCAGTTAAAAGAACAATCTTCTATAGTAGCCCTGGCAAGATCCCACCCCCCCCATCCTCCCCAAAGACAATTTGTTGTAGGATTTGGCTGCTTAAGTGTCATTTGCAGAAACCTTCCATAAATAAACTGTCTGTAAATTTCAGTTCCTTGCTGCTTGAGGAAAGAATTCCCATCAAAACCCTGGGAACAGATAACAACATAATAAACTTCTTAAGTTGCTGAGGTGTAAGGCTCTTCAGGTCACTAGCTTAGGTTTTCTGGGTTTCCTTGGTTATTCCTCTCCAGTATACTATACTTGAAAAATTCAAGTTAATTCTTGATTTAGTCTACCAGACTGACCATCTCCCTGATCCCATGAACAAAATAAGGTCCAAAACAAGCAAAGCAAGGAGATCTACTCACATGAAAACACACCAAACTTCAACCTCCATAGTACAAAGATAGTACTAACATTTTCTGCAGGCTGATATACCTGCTCAACCTCAGCCTCAACGCCCAAGGCAAAGTAAAGCACAGCATGTTCTATCAGGTCCCTCAATTAAAATGAAGATGCTTAATCTAGGCAGCCCAATACGACAAGATCACAGAGGAGACAAAGGATCTTGCTGTACCTCGCTGAAGGCAAGAAGGTTAAATGTTGATAAATACTGGGGAAAGGAGGGTGTTGTACCCCAACTCCAGAACTGCCCATTTCCAAAGTTAATTCTTGTAAGAGTCTTCCCTTCCACTGAAGGCTCCTTCTTGAGGACTGGCTGAATCTTTACACACCAGGCCTCACAAAACTCTCAAAGTTGGGGCTACGGAGACACAGACTGGGCCATCCTTGAATAAGAAGTAGGAAAAGTGATGCCAGGAACAGGAAAACAGAGCTTCCACAAGGCACTGATGCTTTTCATTTTTGGCTGTTTTTTCCAAGCATCTATAAAAAGACTGATGCCATGGAATTTCCTCAACTCAGGGTAGAGGGGAGAGGGAAATCAAGGTTTGTTCCCATCAGCAAAGAGTAAAGAGGATTCAAAACAATTGTTCCTATAGGCAAAGCAGACATGATGACCAAATTGCAACAACAGAAATTGATCTCGTTGGAGCAGAATTCTGGATTACTGAAGGAAACTATTCAAGACCATGTGAGGAATCTGGACATCTGCCTTCAAAGCTCTCAAAAGGGCAAGATTAACCTAAAGAGGCACTCCTTCCAGTGAGGACGTTCCTTCCTCAAACAGGAAGAAAAAGGTATCACAGGGCTGCCCAAACTGTAGTGCTTGAGAACAAATAAAAATGTTTGTGCACAAATTCATTAGCTTTACTGTGTCTTCCTCAAAGTTTTTGCATTAATGGGATGATTCATGACTGGAAAGGAACTTTCTGCCAAAAGAAAAGATTCCTTTCCAATAAATTACTTAACAAAAGTCAACTCTCCACATTGATGTATTCACAGAAAATAAATAGCAAATTGCCACAAATTTCTAGAACACTTTATAGTTTATACACATGTATTTTGCAAAGCTTAAGTACTTACTTACCTATGTGTCTCTATGGGAAAAACGTAAAATAAATCCAATTCAGAATGCGAACTCAACACACATAAGATTAAGCTATGTTAAACACCTTGAACTATCTTAAACACTAATTCCACACCTGTAAAATTTTACATGTATCCATACAATGTCAAGTGAATGCTCCTTTTCACTTTATGTATGTGCTCTCTCAGACACCTTTCAATTTTCAGATTATCCACAAGGTGGAAACTTGCCACAAATTTCACCCCAAATCCTGGAAGAGCTAGTACATTCCCTGTCCCCCAGCAGGCCACCAGACAGGAACAGATCTCCCGAGTAACATACTACCCAGTTCCCATTAACCCCTACTTCAGCGGCTTGTACAAACTTCACTTAAACGTAACTCTCATGAAAGTTGAAACAGCAATGAGAGATGGATGTGTGATGTAACAAGAAGCCAGCTTTGAAAACAATACAGAATAAAAGCAATTTCCATATGAATCTAGAATCTTAATCTTGTTATTGCACACTAAATTTCCCACAGATCCCATATTAACTTCTGCAAAGCTTTAATTCCTGAATTTTGGTCCCCAAACTTGTACATTTCCTTCCCTCCCCTTTCCATGCTCTATGCTTTATAATCAAACGCAAGACCTTCAAGACAGCCCCTGAAGTTTTAAAATTCGCCAGCCAAAACCAGCTGCATCTAAAGTCTTTTTCTTAATGTAACCAAAAGTTCCACTATCAGTCAGATCGTGAGATACATACGTTGCAAGCCAACCATATCACCAGTGTAAACTCAGAAAGTGATGACAACTGAAAACACATGCAATACATGCACTAAAAACTTATTTCATGATCTACTTATTCTCTCTCAAGCTTCACAGTTTTCAGGGGCCAAAGTTATATTCTGCACATTCTAACTTCAGCAATTTTGGTACTTAATAGACCTTCCCACTTGGGTCCTGTAAGTGCTCCTAAAACACCCCAGACCAAATACAAAAAGTGCTACAAGGGCTTAATGCTGGCAACATTTTCCTATTAGATTCCATTCATGATCTCAATTCAGGCTTCACCTTGTCTCTCTCTTGTTCACTTTGCCATTTTTCTTTTTTGTCTTAAGCTGGAATCTCAGCACTGGAACAAACTATCAACAACAGAGGCGAACCTTCCACTTTCTCAAAGTATCCTAGCAGGGCTGCCAAATCTGCTCGGACTCAAGTGAAAAAAATACCAGCCCACTCATCCCAGTATATGTGCAAACCGGGTGACTACAGTGGTTCCAGTGGCACTCTAATTCAGTCACTGGACCTGCAACCTAAAAAAAGAAAAAACAAAAAAAAACCCCTACCATCAGGTGAATGTTTTCTAGAGGTTACATTTCTGTCAAGCAAAAATTACGGGGCTTAACACTGGGACATACAGGTGGAATTCAACAGCACACTTAGGAATAACTCATAAGATCTCCCGTGGCAGCTATTTCTGCTGCTGATTTCTATGCATCTTCAACTGACATTCTTTGTTGCTTTCTCTTATAGTGCACAACAATGACCATTTATTACGACAGCAAGGAACGTAACAGGAAGGCTCTGAAGCATAAGCTCCCATTGCTTCATAACATCAAGCTACATTATCATAAGGAGCAGGTAAGAACAACCATACACCACAAAACCACAGAAAAGCAAGTGCATTTACCAGATTTTATTTAGAGTTTACTTAGCCCAAGATAGATGGACAAATGCTTTTCTTTCTTAAACACTCATTTTGCAGGTTCTGCTTCAAAGGGGTTCAGGGTTTTCTATCAATTTGCAGTTTTTGATTTAGCTCATTTCTAGTATTTTACCTGTTTTCCCAAAACCAAGCATCCTACCAAATGAAATACAGCCACCTTACATTAAAAAGAATGTCAGGGGCTCCAGTTTCAAACTGTCTGAGTGTCAGCTATAGTGGCTAAAAAGAGGAAAGGAAAGTCCCCATAAAACAGATGCCTTATTGGTATCACAGACAAGCATTTAAAAAAAAAAAAAAAAAATATATATATATATATATCATCAGTATTTGCTGTCCTAGGGAGCTGCTGAAAAATTCAAGGCAATGTAAGTATGCGTTCCAGTATGAGGAAGACTGCCAGTCTTGATAGAAAAGAAAATGGGAAAGGACCTCTAGTGGGCTGAAACTGCACTCCCCGGCTGCCAGACAGCAACCTCCTTCCACTTCGCCTCCCTGCACTTACACCACAGCTACTGCTTCACTTGCCAGCAAAGCCTGATAGTTTTACCTAGTGACTGGCATCAGAGAAAGCACGTACTTCTTTCTAAGCGCAATTACAGCAGTAAGCCTCCTTTTCAGGCCAGCTAATTAGAAACATTTCCTTGGTCTGCTCTCTGTCTTTGGAGGGACACATTTTCATTTGCTTCAGAAAAAAATGGAAATTGTTTCTATTTTACCATGTAGGTCACTAATATGTCAGACCACTTCAGAGTGGTTTTGTGTGGCCTAAAGGACATAACATCAGGGACAAAGACACACAAATTCAGATGCACATCTGGAATGAGGATTCAGAATATTATTCAGACTGTCAAGACATTTTGTTCTTCCAACACTTTTTAGCTGTAAGCAGTTCTGCACAGGCAGCAGAAATACCATTTAAACTGCATTTTTAAGGTAACTGCAAGGTGAAAGAGCTTGCAATTCTTTATCTGAGCTCAAACAAGGCATAATTTCATGTGATGGTACATGAAAAACAGATTAGTGAACGCATTCAGAATACTTAGATAATAAAGCAGGTCAGATTAAGAAAGCTTATTTATTAGGCATCCCAGTTAAAAAGAAAATAACTTATTTTGAATTGAAGTTCATGATTCACCTCTAAGTCTTTAAAAGCCTTCTCTTGCTATATTTAGGTTTGTCTTCAAGTCAGATCAGTTCTATCGTTTCCCAACGTAGACTAATTTTCATCTTCAGCATTATAGGCCACAACTTAGCTCTCTTTTAAATGATACAAGCAATAACTTCTCTTTCAGCAATTGCCCTCAAAGGGTTTGTATCAACTTGAGAAAGACCATGAATTAAAGTTGACATTGTCAAGCAGAGTGATGCAAGACAGCTGCTCATTATTATTAAAAAATATCACCACCTATACTGCAGTGGTGCTCCTTGTGCCATTAAGCAGCATGCTGGAAAGGAAGCAAACCATTTTACAGAGCAGTTGCCTTCAGGCATAATACTTGCACTAGGAGTCCAAGGCCAGAAGAATGCATCTGGTCTGTCTTTCACATAGAGCAATAACAGTACTGCCCTGTCATAATCGAAAAGCATGCCTGAAAGTCACTCGATACAAGCATTCATGCAGAAATAACAACTAAACCAAAGACACTAACAAGTTTATATCTTACGATCAGAGACCTGATCAAAAAGCAACCAGGGTCTCTCAACCTTAATCTTTTTGGACCAGCCATCATCGACTAGAACCATCACTAGTAGCAGAATAAAATAACTTATTTTGAAAGAGTACTAGTGGTGCCACAAAGCCTAATTGTGTTTCTCTCCTCTGTAGAAATCAGTAACCAAGGCAGAAAAAGAAAGAGTTGTCTGTCTTGAAGGATTTTGTGAGTAATTTTACAGAAAGATTGTGTGCAATGGAAATAGTCCAAAAGAAACCTCTATGATTAAAAAGAATCAAGAATTGGAGCTGACAAGGATCATTTAAGGATGAGAATGAAAAACACAACATCCTATGAAAACATTGCTTAACATCTTTAAGTCAAGCAATTAATTTCTCAGGAATTAACTTCTTGAATCTGAACTGCTTTATGACAGAAACAGCAAATGAAAAGAGAGTTGACCAAACTCTTAAGAGAAATGACAGGAAACTGGACTTTCAAAACAGTCGCTGAATGAGGTAGAATATAACATATGAAAGAGATGTGGGTATTACAGTGATTTCAGGTGCAATTAAAATCCCTTTTAAGGACAGAGTGGGGAAGAAATGAAAAAAAAGTTGTGCGTTTTGCTTTAGGTTACAATGCAAAATTCTGCCAACAGCATGAAGGAAAAACTAAATGAGTCTTTTAAAACAGGCTAGTTTATATAAGAGGGAAAGCTTAATACAGAAGAAGCAAATATTTTTGCCATGTTCCTTCTTTTCTGATAACAAAGTTGGTAACTTGCTTGGACTCACTTTTAAAGTGTCAAACCCCCGCATCCATGAAACTGCCCACTATTCCTCCACATGGTTGCTTTTAACAACATCGCTGTCTCATTTACTTTTCAGTGTTCCATTAGTTCTGCAGTCAAGCACTGCTCATCTGGCAAATAAAGATCAAAATGTCATTTTGAAACAGCAGAATTTGTGAATTTCTGCATGAACAGAGTGTCCAGCTTTTATCCACCCAGTTTCTTCCTATGTCTATCCAATGAGAAAAGTTTTAATTTACTGTCAAGACAGCTGCAATTATGAATGTTTTATTATTACTACTCTGACCAGGATTAATGTTCTGGGAAAAAAAAAAACAAACCAAAAAACCCCACAAACATAACTCTAAGTATTTGTAACGGCCTCTTAAAATTCCACTACCTTCTGTGGAAAACACAACATGATTTCAGATACAGTACCATAAATGTTGAACTATTAAATTTTGCATCATGGTTGGACTATTAATTAGAAAAAACTTATCCATTCTTTCATGGAGCAAAATCCCTATACACTGCAATGTCTTTCCAAAGTATGTTCCTACCTTCCACAATGAACAGAGAGAAGCATCATCCTACAATATCCCTTCCTTGCATTTTCCTGTGTCCAAAAATCACTCTATTTTGCTTCCTTTCCACTAATTGTGGAACTCTCCAGAGTAAAGTGAGCAGGAATTGTTTATATCGGTGGTATCCAAAGTGGAGTGCATGCAGCCCAGGGGATGCACAAGACAATCCACTGGAGGGCAGGAAGAAAATAATAAATAAATTAATTAACATTTTAATTTATTAATAAATTAATAATGGTTTTAATTTAGTTAATAAAATAATATTTTAAGTAGTGTTTATTTCATCTTTACCTCATCCTTTTTAAAGTTTCTATTGTGCATGTTTTAGAGCTTGCGTAACACTACAGTAGTACATGTCTATAATTTATAAATAAATAAGTATAAATATATTGGGGGTGCGTTCTCAAAAAAATAATTTTACTGATGGGGTGCACAATCAATAAAGTTTGTGAGACAGCTGGTTTACGTGACTTCAGCACCAGGAAACTGAAGCAGCATTTCCTCCTTTGCCAAAAGGAGGTAAAAATAATGGAGGAAGAACTGCGTGCAGGGAAAAGTTTTCAAGTGGGCTGCATTCTTCAGTTACTTAGTTGCAAGTTTCATCACAGGCAGGGAGTGATTTTTCAGGAACAGCTAAGTGCTTATCTAACACTATGTCTAGTAGTTGAGCAACCCTTGAAAATCCCATGAGATTCTGATTGGCATCTAAAGGCTGCCAAGGCCATTCAAAATCTTATTCTGGATGACTTAGGTTCAGGTCCATTGACTTTCAAAGAGATTTAAAATCTAAATACATAAAATTCAGTTTCAGCAATATTTTATGCTACTGCATCGCTTGGCCAGTTTTCTAATGCAGATGTAAAGTCAGGCTATTTAAATTACTTTCAAACACTCACGAAAAAAAAAAAATCTCTGCTAGTCACTCGACACACTTTTTTTTCTTCTTCTTAAAAATCACCTACTAAAACAGTCACTTCATTTCTGTAATGGCCATGGATAAGTATCAATTAAGTGAAACTTTAAAGTTACTAAAACTTTGGAGAAGTTTTACTTAGTGGGTATACATTACTAAGAAATAGTGAAGCAAGGCAAACCATGTTGCCAAGACTCTCTTTTTAAAAATTAGGTTATCCTGACTAACGTCTTTTTTTCAACCATTTCTGTTCCAGTGAAAATGACACTAAGCACTTCATTCAATAATTACACATGTTGAGATAAATTCCTTTACTCCACCTGAAAAGTTTCCAAGCAGCACGTAGCATTGATTACAGCTCTGAAAATTTCAATATAGCATCCTCTAAAAATCAGAGTTCAAACATTTATTTTAAATAGCTAAGAGTGCAGCTATAGTAATGCAGTTTTTCTACATGACATTTCTCTCATGTACTTTGATGTCAAACAATGAATGCTATGAAACAAAACACTTAACCAACTTGTTTTTCTAGTCATGCATCGCATCCCTCCAAATTCTAGCACCAAGAGTTCACAATATACGGTAATTAAAACAGACACTTTTCTCACAGAGCAAGGGACATGACTGCATAACCATTTCAGGATTTACAGCACCAATTTAATAGAACATTTCAGCACATGCTGACCTTTGGGCATCTAAGAACTCCATTTAAATAAAACTACCCATGCGGAAGGCCAAGCACTCCTTGAACCAGTCCCCATAATTACAGAACCCAGTAAATACCAGTAACAGATCTCTGGTCCCTTCTGCAGTTTTCCTAACAAACAGGTTGTATCCTGACAGACCAATAGGCTCTTCCATCCCCAATGTGACTCTCGGAAAAACGCTTTCACCTGCTCTTCATTTCCTCACCAGGCAGTTTATACAAGGCAAAAGCAGAAATGCTTGTATGCTACCCCTGCCAATATAACTCTGGCTGTTCTGTTTGTTCTTTGGAAGACTTTCATCCTCCCGTTAGTCTTAAAGTCTTAACTATCACTCCACACTGTGCAACAGAAGCAAATAGCACAGACTGTTCACACGTGAACACCACAAAACAGTTTCAGATGTCTGTCTTACCCTTCTATCTCGTCTACCTTCCTCTCCTGCTTTTGTGTTTCACAACAGAGCAACAATACAAGTGCATTCAGATGACCTTCATCAGATCAACCATCCTTTAACGCATGAATGTCATTACTGCATAACCTTCCTCTTATCTCTTCCTAGGAAAGAATCTAACCTTACAGCCCTCTGCATGTGGCAAGCTTTCACACTGTCCTCACTGGAAAGGTTCCCAGGAAGGTACAGCTTCAACACTAAATCTTCTTCCATTTCATCTTCAGGGGATGCTCTTCAAATTTAATGATGCCTCTTTTTACCTGTCTTTTCTAAACATTTTCTGGGTTTGACCACAAACACACACACATACAAGCCAGCTTATTTTAATTTATTGACTTTCTTCTGAACACATGATTTTATTTGTCCTTAAAACACTTTACTAAAGAAGAGCAGCACAAAAAGCTAGGCTCCCTCAAAGTACAGGAAGGTTAGAACAGTTGAGCAAAGCCATGTAATTTATTTCACTTACTGCAATGAGACGACGTCTTCTCAGATGGGATGGCAGAACCAGAGGTTTCTTGGCTATGCCTGTTCTTAAGATCCTCAGCTAACACTCAGGTAACCTGGGAATGGTACATATCTATCCCCCATGCCTTTCAGACAGACACTTGCTAGGATTATCTTCCCCTCTCCCAATTCCTGTGCCCTGAATGAGAGTTTTGCCCATATCTTCCTGCCAAATATAGTCATATATCTTGGAAGCTGCAGCCATATTTTCCTGCATCTCTATTTTCTGAAGTAAGTTTTCCGCCTTCTTTTCTCTCCAAAGAAGATGTCATAACTCACCCACTAGAATGATCTTTAGAAGCTCATATGTATTCTGGTATACCAGCAACCTGATGATGCAGAGAGGCTGCATCCCTCCAGTGCGTACATGCAAATGCTACTGCATTTATGAAAATGCTAGGCCCTCCGACCTATAAGCACAATACTACTTCAGGGACAGAAGCCAAAGGATGTCTGTCCTCATCATTTTCAGGAGACAACTGCTGCTCAGGTGAAACTGCAAAACTCTGCATCCAACCAGTATCAGTGAGAAAGAACACTGTTTGCATGCAATAAAGACAATTTACTGTTTTGGTGTCATAAGTTACTGTTTTTTTAGACATCCTACCTGTTCGTGCCACCAAGTGGGTCCAGCCACTCCAAACTGCTCCAATCTTTTCATGTGAGAAAAACTCAGTCTCAATCTTCTCGGGCTCCGCGAGAAAGATCTCTTTGCTCACTAGCTGCCCATGTTTGTTGCTACCCCAGACATACAGGTGTCCTTCATCTACAATAGACAGAGAAGTAACATTTGTTGAAAAGTCATATACATAGAACACCACCAGATACAAGCTCTGTCTCAACTCAGTGATGCTGAGGAAAGAACAACATTTCATTCGTGTGTTCACTGTATGCTTTTTCCTACCATTCTTTACCACATGTGCGCACAGTGTAACTAGGATATCACAAATATTTGCAAGGGCCTTAACAACACAGCCTGGTTTTTGAGGGCTACATGACTTAGGGCAACCAAGTTGGTGAGGGGCCTGGAGCACAAGTCTTATGAGGAGCTGCTGAGGGAACTGGGGTTGTTTAGTCTGGAGAAAAGGAGGCTGAGGGGAGACCTTATTGATCTCTACAACTACCTGAAAGGGGGTTGTAGTGAGGTGGGTGTTGATTTCTTCTGTCAGGTGGCTGGAGATAGGACAAGAGGAAATGGCCTCAAGTTGAGGTAAGGGAGATTTAGGTTGGATATTAGGAAAAATTTCTTTACTGAGAGAGTTGTCAAACATTGGAATGGGCTGCCCAGGGAAGTGGTTGAGTCACCATCCCTGGAGGTATTCAAAAAGCGCGTAGACAAGGCACTTCAGGACCTGGTTTAGTGGGCATGGTTAGTGGTTAAACTCAATGATCCTGAAGGTCTTTTCCAACCTAAATGATTCTATGACTCCCTGAAACAACCAGAGCTTTAAGGTCAAACTGCCTAGACCTTATTTCTACTGTGAGCTTCTCAAAGATGACAAAGATGTTTATAGCAAAGGCTTATTTTTATTAGAAAACTAACCACAGTAGTCAACTTCTCCAAGAAAAAAAAAAATCAAAGCATCTTGGGGACACTCACTGAGCAGTCCCACTCAGTCCACTCTGTTCTTACAGGCGAGCTTTTACCTCCACCCCAAAGCTTTGATTTAGTCCAGTAAATAACTTTCTGATTTGCAGCAAATAATTTAACTCCTCTCCAGTACCTGGGACTCTTCAAAGCCTGGCTGGCTGCCCCTGCTCTGCATTACAGTCTCCCACCCTCTCTACGAGAGCTACAGACTCCTAGCTCTGCTCCTGCCTTCTTCAGCTTGAGCAAATTCAGTAAATCCCCCAAAGCAGAGACAGTCTAAGGCTCCTTGCCTCACCTTGCACAGTCATTTCCTAAAGTAATTGGATACATAGCTGTGAACATACAGCTAAAGCAGGTACCACCCACCACAAGGCAAAATTAAAATCATGCCTCAAAACAATGCTAGACAACTAGTGAGAGTCCTCTGTAAATTATCACTGGTCTTCCCCACCCCTTCTCCAGAATAGATATTTGTGCAAGTGCACACTCAAGGATTACACCCACAGGGATAATTATCTTTACAGAAACATCCACATTGCTTCATATGTTTCAGTGGTGCAAGCTGGAGTTGCTCACAGCCTAACGACCAATTGACAGTAACAAGATGACTGTGGAGATGAGTCCTTCTGCAGATATTACATATCATTTGTTTCATCTTTTCAGCACAAAATCATTCCGCCCAGGTGCTAGGCCTCCATGTAAAAAAAAAAACAAAAAAACAAAAAAACCACAAGAAACACTTAACAGAACATGAGCTGCATCAGGCCTCCCTAAGTCCTTTGCCACCCTGTACAAGCTGCAAGTATAAGAAATAAATCTTGCGCACATGAAGTACATGATCATGGGCCCAGAAAGACTGGAAGCCATATCATTTTCAACATGGAATTGTCAGAGCACACGTCCACAACACTCAAGGCTTCTGAAGTCTCAGGTCAGCACCAAACTCTTTAAAAGCAGCATGACAGGAGTAAACCTTTCAGAGGGAATAAAAGATAAAGTAGGACTTAGGCTACAAGATATTTAGTGATCACAGTTTGGTAACAGTAACAGAAGGAATGAGCCGGGAGAATTCCACTATACTACTGCTGTTGAAAAACAAGAGCAAAGGGCTGAGGGAAGCCAGTACTTGTTAAGTTACACATTACTGACAGTCATCTGCAGGACTTCCCATGTTCCTCATTAAAACAACACAACTGAAATGAAAAGGAGAAACAAATCAAGCAATTGTTTTATTGGAATTCTCCACTAAAATTGATAAATTCTTTCCCAGAGTGAAGTACATACAGCTTCTGGAGAGAAAAAAACGGTCACGGAAACAGCTTGTTTCAACAAAGAAAAACATTATGGTCATTCATGTTTCCACAACTAAATGCACTGCCTCTGTCACCTCCTTTTCTTCTCCAGGAGGTGCATTTGCTTTATCCTGGGAAATGTCATATGCTCAACCCTCATCTCATTTCTTGAGTAGGCTTTAACAAAAACTTAAATACTAAGACTTAGCACCATACTTTCATCATTGGAGGGTTCAGGCCAGTTTGGATACAGGTAGACTACCATCCTTTTTTTAAAGGAACTGCCATTCATGTTTTCAACAACCCACTTCAACGGCTGTGTCAAAAACCTGCCTGATTGCAGGTGTTTGGTATCCTACCAGCAGGTGGCTCATGCAAGAGAGCCAAAGAAAATTGCATCACAGTGTGACAGATTCCTAGAAGAAAATCTCCATTTAAATACTACACCCTGCAATAGTATCTTTACTATATCAAGTATCTTTAAAATAAAAAGTATATTTTAAGCAATAACGAGTATCTTGCAGGATGAAGGACAGCAATAGCATCACTTTATTACTTTGGCACTTATTTTGTTACTCTTGGTCCCCCTGCTGCCAAGTAGACTGCTCTCTTAAATAAAAAGCAAAAGCATGAAAGAATAATCTGTTCACACCCTAAATACAGAGTGCTAATTAGCTAAAGTAGGTTCTATTTGTCCTTACAGTTCTTCTTCACTAATCGCATATACACTTTGCATCTCAGAATTCAATATAATTTACATCTTGGACCATCCCCCCCGTACAACTAAATCTCTATAGATCTGCATAAGCAAATACTCCAGTGCTCCCTTAATGATGACAGAGGTACCAGATGGCTGCATATTTGCTAAGAACTTGTTCCTACAAAGTTTGGCAAAGACTTGTCATCGTAAGGTTCAATATGTTTTCCACAGTTCAAAACGTAAGATTACAGCATGAAGAGCTATTCTGTTTCCCCTTCTCTCAGTCTGCCAAGAAAAAAAAACAAAAAAAACCCCAACTTTATTAGACTTTCATTACTGGATACTTAATACTCCAGCATGGGAGCACTGCCTGAAGATCAAAGAACAAATGGCAGACATTATGGAAGTGCCTAAGTGATTAAAGCAACTTCCTACTGCTTTAAATAAGCCTTGTGCTCTTATGTTACCTCACACAGATCTGCACACTGTTATATTAGAGCCACCTAAGATACTCCAGACCATTGCACATCCCTGCACAGCACAGTCCCATGCAGAGGCATTAGCTCACATAGCAGAAGCAGGATAGCCACTGGTTCCAGCACCCAACCATCCAGAGTTACCCAATGGGGCATCATCCTGCAGGTCCAGAGACTTACCCAACCATGTGCTTCCACAAATCCTTTCAGAGTGTCTAACCATTAAAAAGCCCAGACCCTTACTTACTCATAATGGCTGTCACACCTGACCCCAAGAAAAAACACACTTAATTCAGAAAATTCAAAACCTGAATGCAGCTCTTAGAAAGTTCTCAGAATCTAAAACTATTACAAAACAATTAACCAGCACTAACTAGGCCAGATCAAATTTTACCAGTCTAACCACGATTGACAAATGTCTCCAAAGCACAAAAACCTTTATAGGCTGAGACAAGGAATTTCACTTTTGTACCTAAGGCCTACCTGTGAGTGACACTGAATGATAGGAGCTTGCAGCAACTGTCTTCACCTTTACATCTTCCAGGCCTAGAGAAAAATTAGTCTCATAAAATTTGTATAATTTCATGCATAAATATGCATACAAGCATAACAGGATGATGATAAATTTTGTAAAACCCTCTGCTTTTGGGCCATAGACGTTGCAAGACTATCTTCTTCTCCCATAGATTATGACCTTGTACGCTCATTCTATCCTTCAGATACTGCACTACATGTTTATAATACCAAGTGGCTTTATAATAAAAGGATGCTACATATCACTCCAAATTATATTTCTGCTCTATCCACCTTTACAACGGAATCAGATTCCTGGATTACCTGTTACTTCACAGGGTTCTTTTGCTGTCAGGAACAGGGGAAGGGTTTTTCCTTGGTTTGCACGCTTTGCCCAAGACGCCATGCCAGTTCCCCACTGAAGCACCAAACCACTCTCTTTCCAGAGTAAACACAAATAGAAGAGATTAACATACATCAACCAACAACAAAATCACTTAACTCATTAATTAGTTTTAAAGGTACATTCACTTCATTTTCACTGATTCACATTACACTTTAAAAGATCTTTATGCCAGAAACATATGGATAATCCTGGTGAAGTCATCAAGCAACAAACAGTTGTAGTCTAATTATACAGATAAGAAAACTAAGAAGATACTAAGCAACCTGTATCAGCTCTGAGGCCTATATTAGGACATTATTGAGGACTTAGTAACAGAAGTCCCATAGCTGTAGCACCTCCAGAAGGGATACAATTTACTTATTACTATAAGTTCATTGCACTTTCTCTGCCCTTTCCTTCTCTTCATGCTAATTTGTTTGTGCAGTCCAGCGCACACTGAGGGAGTGAAGTCATTTGTCTTCTCCTCAGGACCTTTCAAAGACTTGACCTAGCTCTGAAACAAGATGTTCACCGAATGCAGAGCTCAGGGAAGTTTAATTCCCAGTATTCTTACAAGCACCAGAGATCCCACTCTTCTTCCAAGCATCTCCTTTGCATCTTCAGCTAGACTCCACTACCTGGAATCCATACTAAAGTTCATGCAAAACTAAACCAAATAAAAGAGCACATCTAGTTTGTTGTTCCTCAATTTTAATACAACCATGCCACTTGGAAGGTTTACAGTTAGTCCATGAACAAACTCAAAGTCTCTAAGAGCAGCAGGAGAAATATTTAGACGTTATGACCCTCCCAAGTATACGCACAGCAGACAGTGGGAGAAAAGAGTCAGAGGACCAGGTTTTTGAAGGTGTGTGAGTGAAATCAACTCCAATTATATCCTTTCCCTCCTCCCTCAATAAAAGAAATGTTTCATTCTTGTGATTTTTCCAGGTGTCAATTTCAATTACATCATTAAAAAAGCCACATGTCATGTGCAGTTCCATTTTGAAACATCTTATACAAACCTAAATCTGTTACTTTGCATATTATAACAAATTCAAAATCCTAAGAAGATATTATGATTGACCAGGAATATTTTTTCCACAAAAAGGCTACTTTTATGTTTTGTTTCAGAATAGGAGAAATCAGTAAGTTTTCCACCCATCAGAAAATTAACTTGTTAATAAACTCAGAGTTCTTGGAGAACAGTTCTTCACCACCAGTTTCCAGCAAGATGTTTCTAGCATATTTATTATTCATGTTAATTTTTACCAAAATCTTAGTACAAGACTTACAGGAGTATTTTCCCTGTGATATTTAAAATAAACAGAACCTAAAATAAATTTCATCTTCTTTCCCTCTCTCTCCCCCTCCAAGCTATTAAAACTCCATTTCATTTGTTACTGAAATGATATTAAAATTATGACATATTTACCTGTAGCAGCAAGGGCATGTCTCAGTCCTGCAGCAACATCGACCACCTTCTCTTTGAGAGACTACTCAAATAAAAGAAAAATATATTTTAGTTGCTTTTTGCATTTAGTGCCTCTGAAAGCAAAATACACCAAACAGACAGATGTAGAACACTATGAAAATAGTTCTCACAATTCCAGCCTGCATGTCACAATGCATACCAACATTTTGTATCATAAAGGAAGTAAATTTTGGCCAACAAAAATTAGTGGAAACACCTTAAAAAAAAATCAAGCAAAGCAACTGGATGTACAGCTTTGTGGCAATAAATAAAAAGCCACAGTCAAAATCCTCACATGAAAGAAGGAACCTTGGTGATACAAATATGTTTATTTCTTAATTTTAACTCAGTGTTCCTCAAGAATTACACCAAAACCTCCACAGCAAATACCAGCAACAAGCAGTAACAATTTCCATCAAGCTGTTCAGTCTTACCAAGTTCTGCAGTCACAAACAATACTGCTGATAGTACCACCTATACCACTGAAGGTTGCCCAATATGATCATCCAAAGACAACTATATCACCAAGTCATGCATGCATAAAATTAGTGAGTTAAGTTTTGTCCTGGTTTCAGCTGGGATAGAGTTAATTGTCTTCCTAGTAGCTGGTACAGTGCTATGGTTTGAGTTCAGTATGAGAAGAATGTTGATAACACTGATGTTTGCAGTTGTTGCTCAGTAGTGTTTAGACTAAAGTCAAGGATTTTTCAGCTTCTCAAGCCCAGCCAGCAAGAAAGCTGGAGGGGCACAAGAAGTTGGCACAGGACACAGCCAGGGCACCTGACCCAAACTGGCCAACAGGGTATTCCATACCATATGACATCACATCCAGTATTATAAACTGGGGGGAGTGAGGGTGGGGGATCGCAGCTCAGGGACTAACTGGGTATCGATCGGCGGGTGGTGAGCAATTGCACTGCGCATCATTTGTACATTCCAATCCTTTTATTATTACTGTTGTCATTTTATTAGTGTTATCATTATTAGTTTCTTCTTTTCTGTTCTATTAAACCATTCTTATCCCAACCCACGAGTTTTACTTCTTTCACCGATTTTCTCCCCCATCCCATTGCGGGGCGGGGGGGGAGCGAGCGGCTGCGTGGTGCTTAGTTGCTGGCTGGGGTTAAACCAAGACAAGTTTGCACAAGGTACTTCAATTCTGGCACTTCTCCACTTCTGAGTACTCAGCAAATTTATTATTCTTCTTACAGATGTAACACTATTTAAAATACAATATGTTATAATACCTAGTGAAATAGATGACTTTCTGTTAGAAGCGGGCAACTTCTTCATACACGAAAAGCAGCCTTAGCTTCTCATCTCTGGGTCAATGACCATCTTTGGTCCTTTACTTTGTTTACTGTAACAGGGTCTATAGATGAGTCTGGCTTAAAGCCCACTGAAGTCAAACAACCTTTGTAAGTTGTTGGAAGCAATATAAAGTACAGAGCTCTAAAGCACAATTCCTTTTAAATCTTTACCTCAATCTTTTGTGGAATCAAGCACGGACCTGAAATTTGAGGAACTCCTAATTGTCCAAAAGAGTTAGACCCACAGGATAGAACTAGGCCAGATCCTGCAAAATAAAGTGTTAGAGCCCAATCAGTAAATCCATGAGCAAAAGCAAAGCACTGTAACATTCTAACAAGCAAAATATCACAGACAAGTAGCTCAAAAAAGGACCTAACACATCCCATTCCAAAGCCCCTGAGGCCATAGGCTTCTGGTCTTACACACCATGTTCAGTGAAGGTCTGAAGTTCACTGGGATACAAGGAACATGGAGCAATTTAGTTTGCAAGGCAAGTAGCTTAAAACCCGTGAGTGCTGGTGCATCACACAAGCAACAGCAATGTGGAACTTTCACCGTGTTCTCTACATCAGGATATTTCTTCAGCTCTTAAGAGAGATACATTTACCTACTAATATGATTGTAAAATCCCAGCCACAGGCAACTTGTTTTACACAAAAGCCAGACAGGACAGTGCACAAAGTAAAACGCAGTACATCCTCTGTATGATTCAATCCCAACTGCCCATCTTTGTTGTGGCCACATACAAAGAGTTCTCCTGCACCTGGAAGGAAAAACAAAACAAAAAAATCATGTTCCATTTCACCAACTAAAAAGACAAGTATACATCCCTGAGATCCTGTGACAAATAAGGACAGTGATTTTGTGTCATTTTAGGCACTGCAATCAAGCTAAAAAGAAAGATAAACAGTTATTTCTGATGCATCAGAAACATCTCTGAATAAGTACAGTTATGGAGAGTTGCATTTGTCAAGGGAGACAATCCATACAGTAAGACAGGCACCTCTCACTAAGATGCAGATGAAGTTTTTTTATCACATTCACATCTGTCTGTATTCCTTCTTTCCCATAATTATCCGTGGCATACAGCAGAACCTTTCAAAGACCAGATGCTATCTTCTGCTCCTTACCTTAAAACTTCTCAAGATTGAATAACCTCCAGCTTGACTCCTCCCTCCCACCCACTCCCATCCTCAATAAAGAAAAATTGGCTGCTTTGTATGAAAAGCTGTTATATGAAACAAGTTAAGAAACAGTCCTCACATAGCCATAAAGTAACCACACAAGATAAGCAAAACAGGAATTTCCCCAATTTCCCCAAAAAACTGAGTTAATTGGCACAGAAGGAACCTGTTTTGCAACTAAGAATTGTACTTGCTCAGAAACAGAAGCTGCAGATAGGTGGCAGCACCAAATCAACAGGGAAAACAACAAAAAAAAAATGTTTAGAAGTCATACACTCCTTGCAAGTGCAACGTTTTTACCAGTGATAACTGCAGAATGTCCCCCTCCTCCAGTAATGCTTTTAATGTCTTGACATTTGCAGGAAACATCTTTCAGTGACTGAGGTACCAGCACATCCTCTTTATGACCAAGACCAAGCTGTCCATAGCTGTTTGCACCCTTCAAATACACACAGAAAAATAACACATTTTTTTAAAACAGTTAACAAAAAAGATGATACACATCCACTCCTAAGAGCAAACAAGTTTAACGGGGACATGTCACATGCTGTCATGAAGGCTGCCCTTGCAACCCCAGTATTTTAAGAAACATACTGGAATATATCTTGATAAAACTTTAACTGCAGGCTAACAGTTACTAAGGAGGAAAGCCTTATTATCAGGATGATTACCACCTGTTTAATTTTAACACCAATGATTCCCACTCTCACTAAGATCTCATTCATGCCAATGCTTTCTGGCAGTCCACCTCCAACACAAGATCGGAAAAACATGCTACCTTGTTCTGGAACCTAAACAAGTAAAGCAGAAACACTTATTCCTCGTTAACTAAGCCTTTTAACTTAAAGTGGTCAAAATTAAAACATACCAATCATGAATTTGTAAGTACAAAACTATAGCCACTAAACCGATCATAGAAAGCAACCACTGACAACACAGTAACATGTCAGGGAATTTCTTAGCCAATTTAAGCTCTATTAAGCATCCAACAGTTTGGACTGCAACCTTCATTCACAAAGGTGGATTCAGTCACTTTCCTGGCCCACACACTGCAGTAACAGCAACACTCAACACCCACATTGCTCCCAGCTGGTGATCCCCAGGGCAGACTTGCCCTACCTCACCCATGCTCCTCCTGCCTATCTGCTCTCCATTTGCTCCCCCTACCCCAAGATGCAGCAACCAGTGCATTTAGTAACACTTTGTACCTACAGAAACAACGACATTTTAGACAAAAGCAGCAGGCTGCTCGCCTTAGCCCATAGTTAACAGGTAGATGAGATGTCAGGATCTGAGCTGGACAGGCAGATCAAGTTGTTGTCTCACAGTCACTACTAGTGGCAGACAGTTTTAGAGCGTGCTACTACTTAACAGATGTAATTCTTTTTAGAAGGCGTGTCACAAGCTCTCATTTTAGCCTGTAACTTGCAATGAATCTTCAAGTCTTCAAAACCAGGCAAGCTGAGATAAGGTGCAGAAAGAAAACAGGTGCCTGAAGAACCAAGAGCCACACGTGTCTACCCCTGCGCTAACATACCTATCTTCATTTACCCTTCCAAGGCTGCTGGGTTATTGCCAAACATGACCACCGCAGAGCAAAACGAGCTAACAAGGAAAAGAAATACCCACTTAGTGGCTCTTGGACCTTCTTTGCTCATCAGGTAAAATCACGGTTCTGATGAACCACAAAAAAAAAAAAGTCTTATTTCTTCGGAGGAGCTCAGGATTTCACCCCAGGCTACGCACTCAAAGCGAAACGCGCTTCCACCCGCCCCCCACGCCTGGGTGGCGGCAGCAGGTGAGCAACGCCCCGGCCCCGCGGGGCCCAGGCCAAGGCACCGCTCAGCCCCGGCGGGACCCCCCTGGGCGGGAGGAAGCCGCGGGGCTACGAGCCGTCAGCTTCCCGGCTTCCGCGCGAAGCGGCAAAGAGCCGATGAACTGCGACGAGGGCGACTCACCACAACTTTACCACAGCATTTTTATTTTTTCGGGGAGGGGGGGGAACCCTGGCCCGCCCTTCCCCAGGGAAGCGAGGCGAGGGCCGCCGGCAGCGCACGCGGCCCCGGCCCCCCCGAGCCCCGAGCAGCCGGGCTCCGCGTCCCGCCCGTCGCCCCCTGAGGGGGCCGCGCCGCCATCTCGCGGCGGCGGAGCAGAAGGAGGCCCCAGCTCCCCCCGGTCTCCCTCACCGCGCCGTGCCCACTCACCCACGCGAAGAGCACGGGCTCCATGGCACAGCGGCCCCTAGCCCTTCCCGCCGCGCCGCAGGCCGGGGAGGAAGAGGCGGGCCGGGGCCGGGCTGCGGCGGGGCCCCGCCTCACCCCGAGACGCCGCGCCCCGGGGGGGGGTCTGTGGGGAGCGCGGCTATGAGCCTAGGGCGGCCCTTGGGCGAACGTCGGCCTTCGCTGAGGAGGTCCGTCCTGTCAGGGGCGGGAAGGGCGCGGAGCCCCGGTTGACCCGCTGAAAGCCCTCGGGAGCGTCTGGGGGGGGGGGCCGCTGTGGCGAAGAGCTGCCGGTCCTAATGGCCTCCCCCGGCCCCCAGTTACCTGTACTCCACCGGCAAGCTCCAGCTCTGGCTGCCGCTTTCACGAAAAACTCCCCAAAAGCCCAAGCGCCCGGTCCTGCCGGCGCTGACAGAGCCCCACGGATGGCGGGAGGCGCACCCGCCGGGGTCAGGGCCTGTGGAACGCCTCCTCGACACTCACCCGTTCCCACAGGGAAAAAAGACGAAGCCTTTAAAAAATGAGGGGAAAACAAGTCACTCCTCAGGTAAATATATGCGGTTCTGAATGGAATTAAATCACACACGTGGAATACCTGAACCACAGCACAAAACATACAAACCCTTGGTCAGAAGTGAGTACTTCGTGTTTATTGCTACAGTGCTGAAGTAAAGGGGTTTTTGCTTCTAATAATTACCAACAAGTCATTTTTTATTGACATTTAAAGCCTCCACGATAGTTTAAAATATTTAAATTATTACTGTTCTACATAGCCAGAAGGTTTGGATGTGTGAAGCCAAACATATGTGTTGCTAATGCCATGGAAATGCATCTGCTCTGTATTACTTTTAGCAGTTTACTTAATTTTTTGCTACACAAGTGCAAATAAAAATACAATTGCTGTTTTTCCAAAATATTCAAAATTAGGTGCTGATTTATCAAGTATAAAGTTTCCTACTTGGAATGTATACATAGTTCAAACAAAGAGTTGAATTAACACATCTATCTATATTTCAACAACACAACACCAACATTTTTAAAAATGCAGCTGAATATTAACTGTTACCACAGAATACTACAAAATAGATCCTCCCTTACTACTCACTCATAAGAAGGTTTCTTATTTAGAAGGACCAAGCTCCTAAAATCTATTATAAAGTGTAATGTAAGCCATAAATGTTGTAGAACATATTTCTAGGTCTTAAATGTTCTTTAAGAAAAAAAAGTTATAGTGGGTTATAGTCATAGAAAAAATTATCTAGACTTGATTTAAACAGTGAACATACTAGGAAAGGTTAGGCCAGTGATTGCTTATGGAACAGATGTGGCCTGCTAGAAAGTATATGAAATTCAAACTGATTTTCAGGCAGAGAGGTTCATGGAAGTCCTTTCAAGTTCTCAAAATCCTGGACTAGCATCTCCAGTGTATTTAAGATTTCAGACCATTTTTCCAGCAACCTTCACAGCTGCAAATTCTGGATTTCCTAACAAGCTCTGCCTATGAAGAATCAGTGCCTAGGGTGCTATTAAATACACTCTGCACATCACAGATCTTCCATTCAAATGTATTATATTCTGTACACATACTCATTTCATTAGCAGGGTTGGCAGAAAAAGCAGCCAGCACAGCTTTGTACAGCTATGCAGGATGCTTGAAACTATGAAGCCCTGAAAACGGTGCAGTTTGCTACTATGCAATACAGACAGTTCAGCAGGACACTGCTTCCAAACATTTGTAAAGTGCTCCTTGGAATTAGATATACTTTACACTACAAGGTAGTTTGTTGCATTCATAGCCACAGAATTCCTATGAAATGCTTGGGCCTTCAGTTATCATTTGCTTGATAGGGAATGAAGGTGTTCAGGCCTAGAAAAGAAGAAACGAAATCTATCTTTGTGCAGCTTATGCAGGTCAGTAAAGTGACCGAGCAATCAATAGAATACTTATTCTTACAAAAAGCGGACTAGACTATGAACTTTGGCTGTTATTTTAAACTTTTGTGCTATTTTAGAACCAATGAAACTCTTTTGAATATTAAATTGTAATTTGGAAATGGTTTTAGGCTTTGTGCTAAGTCAGTACCTGATGGCTTGCTATATTTTTTGCTAAATTAATTCAATCAGGAAAAAGGCAAATGGTATTTCTGTAAGGAAAGGTCTTCCCTCAGGTGCAATATCAAGGACAGCAACAAAAACCCTGCCTCTGAGCTGACAGCAAATCTCTTAAAATAAACAGAATTAGGATTTCATGCAACATCTCTGCATTATACTAAAAGCATGTCAAACAGCACATTTGCAATTCTTTGGGGCAAGAATGATCCCTCTAAAAGCAAGATTTGACCCCTCAATTTCATCATGGTGAACCTCCAGCTATTTATGTCCTGATGCCTATGTTGTAATCATTCAATTTTTAAACTTGGTAGCACAGACTTAGAAGCACTGATTACTATAGCTTCTACACTATGAAGTGTGCAATGCTATAAAATCAGTAGCATAGACTACTAGAGTCAGAAACAGACATTTCCCTGTGGTGAATTATTCCATTATTGCCTCATAAGCCACCTTCTGCAGCATCTGATCCCAGCCCTGATCCACAGTCTAGCAATTTCTCTATTGCCCCACCAGCTTCTCAAAGGCAACTCCAGGCCTTTTTTATCTAAGGGGGATGGAGGAATACATTCTGCAGGGGACTTCACACAGAGAAACAAGATAAAGTTATTATCCTTATGGGCCATTCACTCTTCCATTTGTAAAGGAGAGAGTTCTGCATACAACACATTACATGCCTAGAAAGAAATCAGTAGGGAAAAGAAAAGACTGGCCAAGTGCACCACACTGCTGACAGGGATGTTAAAATTCCAGCTGCTTCCCCATCTTGCTGAGGGCATCGCTGACAATGTCCAGCTCATGACGTAGCTCATTCACCACACTGGCAATGCTCTTCGTGTCTTTCAGGATCTGCACACTTTGAGTATATGGATTGTACTTCACACCAAATGGGCGCTTGATGGTTTTTGCAAACTCTCTATTCAAGTAAAAAAGAGAGTTAGTTATAAACAAAACACAAATGCATCCTCTGTATGCAGTCAGTATCAATAACCATTTTGCCAAATTACTTTCTTTAAAATGGTTGTAATTGTTATATAGTTTATCACCTTTCCCACCCAGTGCATGGAAGACCAAGCAAATACTAATCTCAGTTTTCTAACCCCATGAAAGTTAATTATAAAACTGTGATAAGAATGAAAGGGTTTGGTGCTGCTACTGAGAGATGCATGAAATCAAACCTGCTTTTATAAAACAGGGACAAAAATCTGTACCTCATCTTTTCCTTTGCTTCTTCAAAACTTTCAGAAACAAAGTAAACCTCCTGGAAAGTTGTAATGAGGCATTCTTGCTTGCAGGTGACCTTTGGATCAAAAGGCTTGACTTTGGCACTGCCAGAGAGTGAGTGCTGGTAACATAATGTGTTATCATGCGTCAGAAGAACATCACCACCCAAAGAATCCATGAGGAAGATGGCATGAGGTAGAGTGAATAAAAAAAGATTAAGTGAGGCCATATTTAGTGCATTGCTTCTTAAAATTTTTATCTGCAGATGAACAGTGGTTAAAGCTTAACACACAGAATAACTGAACAGTCATATTCTGCCAATTTGGGTCAAAAAAGAGATTCCTCAGACGCAAGGCTCATGTGTAAACAAGAGCAATATTTTCAGAATCTGGTTAAACCAGCAGAGCTTTATTCTGAAAATAGTTACTTGGAACCTAATGTTAAGAAATACCAGTCATCTAATGCTTCCTGTGAAAGACATGGGAGCTGCTCAGCATATATCCAAAAGCAGACTGTCCAGTAATTATTCCCACAGTGAATTTGCTTGAAGTCTAGTAGGTATCTAGGAGTTTTCAAAAGAAATTATACTTCTTAAAAAACAGGGCAGAACAGTGACAATAATCACATACAAACAAAGAAAAGATACAAATAAGCAGTAGACATCTTACCTTGAGCTCACTAATCGAAGAGAGCAAGCCAGCCCCATAAACTCGTAGCTGTCCCTCTTGCTTGCACAAGCCAAACTCTACAGTGAAGAAGTAACACTGAAACAGAGAAGGGCGTAAAATAATTCAGCATTCAGCAAAGATGCTGTAGTGAACTAAATGGGGGCATTTCTGTTTGTAGTAGTGTCAAACAGTTGCAAATATCAGACAGTCATCTCTTGGTTATCCTTCTCAGATATTTAAAGAGGATGGAAGCCAGAAAGGAAGGGTGAAAAACCACAGGATGGCATGTTTCTCATAAGAAAGATTGATATTATAGATTACCCAGCTAGGCTAGAAGCTGTTAATGTCAGTAGGAACATTGAGAGGTAAATCTGTTTTGAGAAATATTGTCACAACAGGACAGCTTCAGCTTAAAAGAAACTGGATAGGGAGGAGCTCTGTGAGTGAGTGAAAACATCAGCCCACTTTGTTTCCAGTTTGTTTCTCATTTGCTTAGTGGCTTGTAAAATTAAAGATGTTTAGTTTGCTGGATTTCAGGATTTCTGCAGGTATAGGGGAAGAATGCTATTTTCACAGATGGCTTAGTTCTGCTCCCACTGAAGGTAGTAGAAAATTTACCACTAGCTACACCAGGTGCAGGAAAAAAAAAAATTAAATCAGCAAACCAGTTATTTCATAACTGGCATCAATTATTTTTCATCTAAATTTAATTTTAATCTTCAAATATTTTTGCCAAAGCATCCAGAAACTGATATCCAGGAAATAAGATTAATTTATATTATGTGAATTTCTTGGCTGAAAAGTATCTAAATGCTAGTGCTCACCACACTCAGTGAAAACACCGTATCATTTCAATTCATTCTACACATTAAAGAAATGGATTACTCTTAAAATCATTGAATCATGTTCCCAGAAGTAAGAAGATTTTGTCTGGAAGAAACAGACCATAGAATTTCCATCTGGAAGAAGAGATCTACCACCAGAAGTTGCACCCTTACTTGACAGCCAAGTGAAAAAAAATACCAACCATATCAACCCTAAAATATATCTTTTTTCCTAGCATGGAAAATTGTTATATGCTCTAAAAGCCAAGGACCAGTGAAACACATAGGTCTAGCAGCTGGCGTGGCTAATTTTGACATGATTTTCCAAATAAATAATTTTCCAAATTTATTCAATGGAGTGGGATCAGCCTAGTAAGCTTTCAGTGGGATCACCAGGGACTCAAACACTCACTGTTGCCAGTTTTTGGACAGCCTCATCTGATGCCCCAAGTGATGCAAGACCAATTTCCTGAGAGAACTGAGCAAAACTGGGTTCAGCCAAAAGCGGGACATGGCCTAGGAGCTCGTGGCAGGTATCACTGGAAAAAGAAAACAAAGAAATCTCATGATCTGTCTTTGTGGTAGAGTGAAAAAGTAGCACCACTGAACAGATACAAAGTCTTGTGTTAAACTATTTAATATCCAAAAGACAGAAAAGTGTCAATCGTGTCTGGCTGAAACCAACTGAGCACATCATACTAACTCTATATAAATACATAAGCTCAGATTTTCAAATGAAGCTGTCTAAAATTAAGATCCAAGCTCCACATTTGTGAGGCAATTGAATATTAAACTAACTCTGCACACAATGACATCAGTGAGAGCTCTCCAATAACATGCTGTACTTTTGAAAATCCTGTACTTATGAAGGTGGTACTTGAGCATGCTAAAACTTCATTACATTCAGCGTGAAGACTGAGTCTTCAGCACCTTAAAAATAAGTTCTCTTGCTGGTGTTCTTGAACAGCTTATCAGTAGCTTGGCTCTGGGCAGTGAGATTCAAAACTCACTCGCTCTCAAATTCTACCCCAAGATTAAATGACTCACGGCTCTGGTGTATAGAGAGGGTCCGAGCTGTGTCTAACATATTGAGTGCAGTGAAAAACTCTGAATGCTAATCCTGCCAAGAAGTCTCTGGGTGACAGATATCCAGCAACGGGGCGAATGGTGAAACCCGTGCGCTCTGAAAAGGAACAGAGAAATTGTACATTAGTTTAGCATAGAACTGCACAATGTTGTTACCTTTCCTGCTACAACTAGGGTAAAAGCCTTGGCTCAAGAGCACGTAGGAAAATTAGGCACAATTCAAAAAATTAGGCCTAAGCTTGAGAATAACCAACATTTAGCAGAAATGTCCCTACCTCTGTGTCAGTGGATTTCCTACAATTTCATGCCTACAGCCAACACAATACAACTAGGTATGCCTTTAGCCAATCCTAACAGTCTCTTCAGAAGTAGCATTGCCCCTCAAATGTCACTCTTTGTATAAAGCCTCTTAAAGGACCAGAATGAATACAAGCAAAAAATGACCAAGGTTGCTTTCTTGTGCCTACAAAATAGCAGCGTGATTTGCAATGGACCTTAGTTCCTTTTCGTGTAAGAAAACTAGCACGTTACCTTTCAGGAAGCGGGACACATCTTCCAGCTGAGGGATATTGTCCTCCCTGTACCCACAGTATTTGGTAAGCAAGGGTAAGTTTTTAAGGTACTCTCTGCAGGCATGAGTTGGGTAAAGCTTGTTAAGCTCTCGGTACACAGTCCCCCAAGTCTTGATCTCCTCCTCTGTGAATTCAATCTTGGGAATTGGGTCACCACTACAAGGAGAAGAGGAAGAAAGGACATTCCTTGGTAAATGGCTAATAACGGATGACTCATTTACCTACTATTATTATTTAAAATCTATACAGCTGTAACACCTGGTCAGGGTGCATTAGGCACTGTCAAATGCAGAGTGAGATCTGGTCTATACCCTGGAAATCTTTTAGTCTAAGGGCTTGCTCTCTTTTCCACCTAAATCAACTGACAGGGATCTTTGCATTGTCCTCACTGGAGCCTGAAATCTTCCATTCTGCAAAGGGTTTCTTAGGTGTCTAATGCTGAGAGTAACATTTAAAATACCTGCATAACCTTTGCACCTTCAGGAGCTGAAAACACATCCTTTTCCCTGTTGGACTTCCCTGTCTGCAATTACTTTCCATTACCTTGTTGATTTGTTTTAGAAAAAAAGAATTCCTTAAATTAACACCACATTGTGTGGAAAAAGCTAAATGTACACATTAGGTAAAAATCATACTTCCATGCAGAGGAGACAAGCGTCTGTCTGAACATATTAATTGTAGTCCATCTTTCTTATTTAGCCCTCAGGGTCTTGATTAAAGTGGATTATAGCAAGGGTGTGACCTAAAGCAATGGGAGTGTTACACTGAGCTTCCACTGCCAGCCAGGTAACCAGCACGGCAGATGCCTTCCCAAAGGAATCTCTGCTAGCCACACATTAACAATAACTGGCTCTGTGCTGCGGTAACCAGTTGCATTAATACCCAGTGCAACAGAGCTCTAGATACCCACCATTTCTAGGTCATTTCCAGCTGAGGAACTTGGCATCTATATTCAAGCAGGCAACAGCAACATGAAAATCATGTTTAGAAAGAATTTACGGCACTGGGCTATGAAACTCTTACTGCTTTAAGAGCTCCCTCCCCAAAGCAACATCTCTAAAGACAGAAGCTCTTCAAGTTTATTTCCACAGAAAACTTCTTATCTACACATCACATGCACTAGTTTGAGCCAGGAAAGAAAATTCAAGTATTAACATTTGCCCAAAGAGTTTACAGTCAGTGGTCAATGGGCTATATATGGGGTTTTGCCTCCCCTCCCTCTCCTTCGCAAAGAACACCAGTTTGCCCTAGTCAAGCCAGTATGCCCTGGCACAGGCAGCTGTGCAACATGCATTGTTGTCCACCCTCTTCCTTTATTGCACCCATTTCCAGAGAATCAGGGAGGGACCGCAGAGTCCAAATGCACCATGCTGCAGGAAGCCCGTGCTGGTGTTGCTGCCCATCTGAGGATCAGCACTGCCACAGATGCCATAATGACCAAGCAACCACGGCCCCAGACTGATCAGAGGCCCAGGAAGCTCTAAGATGGCCTAGATCTACAGTTTAATCCTGTCTTACATCTCCCTTTCTTTTTACCCCTCCAGCTCCAATTCTCAAGCTGAGCATGTCTCAGCGAGATCTGAGCCCAGGGAAGGTGAGCCCCTGCCAGTCCACTCCACTATTATTTCAAGGCACCCAGAAGGCATATTCTGGAAGAAGCCAAGCTTACTGTTTGTAGTTCATAGCCAGGTCTGCAAAATACTTTCGTCTCTTGCGATAGACATTATCTTTGAAACCCTGGCAGGGGGAAGGAGAAAAACAAAGTTAAATGAGTTTCCAGGCTGCAGTAAATAATTTAAAATGGATTTTAAATGCTGTGTAAGAATGAGAGGGCAGGGCAGGAACATCATAGCTGTAGTCTGAAATGTTTAGTAACTGTGAACTAAGCAAATACTCCAATTCAAAGTAAGAATCAGCGGGTTTATGCGTGCAACTATATAGTCAGTCAACTATATAGTCAGTAGACAAGGATTCAGTTTAGTCATATCAGTATTTATACAAACTTTGTTACTTGCTTGATTATTCCAAATTACAGAACAAATTGCCAATTTGCACTGCCCAAGTACCATTTGTCTGGTCCAATTATAGTAATGAAGAAAAAAAGAAGAGAAATGAAGCCTGCCTCACAACAGTTTTTTTGTTTGGTTGGGTTTTTTGTTTGTTTTTTCAGTTTGCATGCGACCACTCAGGGCCCAGACCAGGAGTCCTCACACAAGTAAGCCTTGCAGAAAGGCACAGGAGCTGAATTCAGTGGTGGCCTTGCCTGAACTAGGAAAAAGACATGAAACACCCAAGAGAAGGTGCTCAGACCCACAGAGGCACTGTTGAGGGGAAGGAGAGGGAGGAGGAGAAGCTGCAATTTTTTTAAAGTAAACTCCACAGAGTATGTTTTCACTAAGGATTGGGTGTAGGGAGGAAAAAATACTTACTGGATGGTCAGCATCCAAATCGGACCCGTACATCAGCACTCGGTTTGCACACTTATCCAAATCTGAGATCTTCTTTGGAAACCAGGGAACATTGTCCATGTCTAGGGAATGCATGGAATCCACAAAGTTATTAATAACGCCGAGCATGCTGAGGGAGGAAACGCTACTTTCAAGTATGGCTATAGCGGTTACAAGCGAAATCTATAAATTAAAACGGCATGAATAAGACAAGGGAGTCCACTGCCTATCGGGCACCAGCCTACAGCTCACACTTCCTCCTCTGTCACTGCCACAGCCTGCCTACAGAGTACAGCCAGCTTCAAAGCGTCCAGGGGAGGAAACAGTTAATATGAGTTTTCTGTGGCCCTTAACTGTTATTACTGTTAGAATAGCATCTAGAGGCTGTCACTGAGACAAGGCCTCCTTGTGCACACTGCTGTGAATCTTCTACAGTGCGAAGTGTGCAAAGGAGTAGGTTTGCAAAGTGATTTGCCTGTGGTCCCTGGGCAGAGTGGGAACAGGTTTGAGTCCTCCCATCCTGCTTTACTGACCATGGGAAATAAACATTGCTCTGTGGTTATGTACTTCAGAAGCATCCAGCTCTGCTGAGGGGTTTGTGGGAGAAGAGGAAGAGGATGCCCTGCAGCCTTAGAGAGACACTTCATTACAGTTTTGCTACTGAATACTTTTTTTTTTTTTAGCCTCTGAGAGTTTTTAACCAAGCTTTTGGCAGAGCAGTTAATACATTGGTTTTCTGCCCTGATGCTCTTCAATTTTCTTAAGAAGGACAGGGGGAGTGTTTAGATTGAAATTGCCCTTACTTAGGGCTAAAGTAAGACATTTTTATCTGAGAACACCAGATCTCACCTTCCCCTAGCTACCCCTAGCCAAGCACAGTAGCCGAGAAATACATGGGACCGACTTCCTGCTGCCCTGAACTTTAGGCATCTCTTTAAATAGAAGCAAAGGTAAACAGGATGTTAAGCATCCTAAAGTTAAAAGGCACTCTTTCACACTAATATAAGTAACAGGTTATGATGAAAAGTGGTTAAAAAAAAAAATTAACTCAAGAGCTACATGAGGAAATTGCAGAATCCATCTCTCACTTTCACCAGTGTCTGAACTGAACTGGGATCTGTTAGTATTATACCTCTGTCATCATGGTGTACAGTCCTTAGCCAAGCCCTGCATTCAGACTGTGCCTACATGCCAGCCTGCTTTGGCCTGCGTGGGTGCAGGGACTCCCATTGATGCCAGCACAGATAACAGACATGCAATTTGCACCAGCGTGAAACAGCCTGTATTCCTAGGTGACACCAGCCAACGCAGCCCTGTTCATATCAACCAAACTGCACTCATTCACAACACAGAAGCAAAAACCTGGTAGCTACTGATTGAAAACACTACACAAATGCAGATGTGGACACCATAAAAAGATTTCAAACCAACACATTGAGAAGTGCATTTTTATCAGAAATGCCTTTTGTACTTACCATCTTCTTGGACATTGAAATGCTCTGTCAGACTCATAGAGACAACATTGACGTGGGATTTCAGGACCTGAAATATCTCATTCAGTTGTTCCCTGTTACTGTCACAGTCCACAAAGATCTCAAACTCAGAATTTCGTCTCCTGGACTTCCGTGACTCAATGTGTACCAGATTTACATGCTTCTCCTGTTTTGTAAGAAGTAATGTTTTCAAATAGATTGACTAAAACCAGTTGACTAAAAACTAAAATTTGTTTTTCAAATGAATGTTCTACTGCCATGGACTATTCATCACCTTTGCAAAGCTATTTTAGTTAATTGGATCTCTTCACAGCAGTTTGCTGGGGGGGGGGGGGGGGGGGACAATGATTTGATTTTAAAAAGCCTCCCATTCAGAAGACAATGAAAGACAACCTGTGTTCTTTCAATTTCATTTGCATTCAGGAAGCACAGAAAGGCACAGTCAGGAGGTTTAAATTCATAGGCCTTTTTCTTTCATCCCTCCCATAGGAAGCTGATTAGCAACTGGGTCTGAGGAAATTCACCAAAATGCCAGTCAAGTCACTGTATAATTATCACACAAGCAAGCAAGGGATTTAAAAGCAGTAGTTTTCAGGGTGTAAATTTCACTCTTTTTTTAAGAATTATTTAATCATATGTCTTGTATCAGGAACATAGAGAAAGCCCCAGGCTAAGACATGCAGGGCGAGATGACAGAGCACAGCAGCACTGCACAAATTGCTTGCACAATACCTGCCCAGCAATCGAAGGAGTGCAGCTATACAATTGCAGTTCCTCTGTCACTCTCAGTCTGGCTACGCAGGGTGACAAGGGCACCAGACTCAACCCAGCGTGGGTCAGCACCCCAAGTGTCTACCTACCATCGGCAAGAGCTTCAGAACCACCTCTTACCTGCAGTAGAAACAATGAGTGCCAATCTTCTTTTCATGAGGGGAAAAGACAAAACTCCCTCAGTCTTTAGTCAGTGCAGATGATACGTTTTGTGAGGATTTTTAGCCAGCTAGCATCTAATTTCTGAGGCATAAATTTGCCTTCATGGGTAATTTTGGGTGCAAAGCGGGAGCCAGGCTAGGAATCACATCTTTAATAAATGCATGCAATTAATTCTAGTGTGTTCCAAAACTATCCTTATAATTTAAAAATACAAAGCTACTATAGCAATGCGATTATTACATACCTGAAAGAGTTTTAATGCTTTTACAAGTCCTCCAACTTCATTCTTCAAGGAAAAAATGATGGCTGTTCTTCCTCTTTCAGATGCATGGTGTTCATTCTCTTTATTATCTTCAATCATCATGTAATTTGACTTATTTAACTAAATGCAAACAAACAAAAGAATTTTTTTTGACTGATCAACCTTAAAAGGAAAGTTGCCAATTAAATCATTACATAATAACAGGCATAAAGTTAAGCACACATAGAATCTGTGAGAGCTGAGGATGAAATACTGAGATTTCATTTTTTCAGTTAGAATCATTTTACAGACATCTTTAGTCATTCTCTAGGATGCAGAAAATGTTTTCAAAGCATAGTTTATAATTAGCATTAGTATTTCGGAGGGGGGGAGCTAAAAGACATTAGCAGAAATAGTAAGTTGAACAAAATACTTGTTAGCAAATTCAATGAACATTGGTAAAGGGAAGAATCCAAAACCCACTGGATATAGGTAGGAAAAGATGGATCAGGATTTAGCCAATCAGAACTGAAAAATCATTGCCTTTCTCTCACTACATAACTGTAAAGCACTGCTGTTAGAGAGAAAGGAGTTAAAATGTTACACTGACCAGAATCTGTTGACTATAGAGACAGTCCCACTCTGATCAACCCCAGCAAAGCTATTCCATCTGTCAGGTCCCCCAGTTCACAGGCCAAACCCCTATCATAATCACCCAAATCACACACTAAAAAAATTTTCAGACAATCAACACTGTAGGACCACGCAGTTTTGTGCCTTACTAGTGATCACACTCCTGACTACGTTGAAATTGGGGGGTATCACATACCATATTCTTAGCTACATGTAGCCAGGCCATAAATAGAGATAATATCAGACCAATTAAGAATGAGGAAAATGCAAAGTAAAGAAGAAATACAAGGCTTAAAAGCAGAGGCTGTGTCTCATACGTCTTCAAATCTTGCAAAAAGAAACACAAAAGGTGAGGTTTCTGAAGGAACCAGTGAGAAAGAGGAGAGGAACAATGAAGGCACATTATTGCTATTTGGAATTATTTTTTGATCTGACACAGCTTTTAAAGATATGACTATCTGGTGACATTTTGGGGAATGGAAAGAGCAAAAATGAAAATGCAATCAAAACGCAGCAGTTCCATTGATTGCCTTCTACAGTCTCTCCAGCTTTAACTTCTTTAAAATGGATAATGCTGAACAGCTAAGTATTTCTATCTATAATAGATAAGTTTAAAAATAAAAAACAGATTTTACCTATCTGCTATCAAAATGTTCCCATTTACCTTTCAGATCAAGAAGGTAATCTGCCTAACAAAATAATGAAATTAGTTTCATTTTAAATTGAGTATTTTACAACAAGGCACATGTTTTGTGCTGCTCTAAGAAACGTTTCAAGCAGGTTACTGGATGTGAGCTCTTTGGGGTGCCGAGGTGGTATCCCATGGAAGAGGTCTTGCTCCAAGCCCACTGATGCTAATGGAAGTGTCTGGATTTCTGACTGGGTCCCCACCTCTAACAAGCTGTCACTATATGATGAGCCTAGGCAGCAGTGTGAGCCCATCACACTGTTTCTGATCCAGTAAAGCCACTGATCTCCATCAGCTTGAGTCCAGACATCAAATTCTTTGCTGAAAGTGGGTGACAGGGCCCAATCCAGGTTCTGCTGAGCAGCTTGCAGGCTTCACAGCTTACTTCAGTGAGTGTCAGATCAGGATCACAAAAGCCAGGAACAGGCACTGAGCAAGGGTACTCCAAGCAGAGAAGAAAAAGCTAATAACTCCACAGTTACATATAGATTATTGGCTGTTTTCTCAAGTGCGGAGATCACCATTGGTGTGAGCCAAATCCTATTCAGACAATACTGCTGTAGAAGAAGCTGGATGCAAAGAAGTCTCCATTACAAATAGAGTTAGATGACAGTCTTTGAAGGCAAAAACTGTTGGGCTGTTTTATATATACAGTTTAAATGCAGCATGTTGGCTTGATTCCACATTCAGGATCATTGACTTAAGACAAGATCAGCTCATGCGATTTGGCATAGTTGCATGCAATATTATAAGGTATACAGCTAGGACAAACTACATGCCTTGAAGACATGTTCTTATTTTGTATTTTGCTAGTTCAACTAACATTGTGTTTAGGATCAGCTGACAATATTTATAGACTAATATGTTTAAGAGACCAATGAATAAAATACAACAAAATGCAGTGTGTTCTTACATCAAGTTCTAGAAGTGACCTCTAATTTAGGAATTTGAAAAAGCTGCAGAAGAGAAATTCAGATGCCTACAATGCCAAACACACACCACTTACATCTTTAACCCTAAACCACCATTAATCTTTGGCTTTTGATTAAAAAATGGACTGAAAACAGGTCTGTGTTAATGCAGCAACCATTTTAGTGCAAGACAACAAGTGATAATGGTAATGCAAAAACAATTCCTCTCCTCCAACAGCTGCACCTTCACTTTCATTTTATTCTGTATCAGTAACTCAGCTGTAATCCAATCTGACACTCTTCCTTTGCATGGTAACACATTTGAGCTTTTTGGAGGGTAAGGGGGGGAATTAATATTGCATTGATGCTTGTTATTAATGATGCAAATCATTAACTGATTTGCCATGAACCTGACTCAAGTCCTAATGAAACTACACAAGCACAAGAATACTCTAACACCCTTATTTAGATAGATATCTAGGCGTCTTCTGGTTAAAGATCGCTCCTTTTGGAGCCCATAGCAATTACCTTCCCTTTCTTCTGCTCCCCAAGGAATATTCTTTGCAAGATAGATATTTGAGGGTATATATTTTGTGCTTTAGTTCTTTATATTAATGGATAGCCAAGATTTAAAATTATCCAAACATACTCATCTAAAGGACATTACATTTTAAAGCCATAAATTGAAGACCAAAAAATCTTTTCAAAAAATGTATTTGATACAGATTGCCATTAATTGTACTTGATAAAAAGTCTCAACAGGTGTTTTATATCCTCCTCCCTCTTTAAGTAGCTGCTTACTTCCTCACTGTCATTTTGACACACTTCTTAGTAGGGAAAGATGAAGATATCTTATGAGTGACCATGACTAGATGTCACATTACAGGGGAATTTTTTGGCCACACCAAAGGTCTTCCTTAGATTTAGTTCTCAGACACCAAACTGAAAGCTGTGCTGAACGGTTTTTTTGGTTTCGAAAGATCCGAGGGATACGGCAAAACAATCTTTGGTAAAACTTCACTCCATTACAGTCAGCGTTCTTGTTTTCACAACAAATTTTACCGACTTCATAAGCTGCACAGTATCAATAACTGCAGCCAACGCATAAGTGCTGATTTTATCTGGTCTTCTCTGACATACTGAGCATATTCCCACTGTAACTTGAAATAATCCAGGAGTGGATTTTTCCGGGAGATAGATATACACACACACACCCCCTTTGTCTCCTAAGCGATGATGCACCAGAAGTTACTTTGGTTCTACCTTAATTTGATCCGCTCGCATTTGAATTTTGCCACTTTTTTCCCCCCTTCTGTCCAGAAACGGAAGCATACTCCCTCCCACCCCAAGCCCAGCCGCACCGAGCGCTCCCACCGGTACCGGAGGAGCGGCATCTCAGGGCCACTACCGCTCTCCAAGCAACGGGGGCCAGAAAGCTCCCCTTTTCCCCCCAAACCCACCGCTCCCACAACCGCACCGGCGAGGCGGCAGAGCCGTAACTTCAGAGAAGCACCGTTTTTCCCGCAAGCCGGGACGGGGCCCCCTCCCCTCCCTTGCAGCGCTGCCCCCGGGGCCGCTCAGCCCCGAACCGCGCCCGCAGCTCCCCGGTGCCCCGGCCCGGCCCCCCCTCACCTGGCCGGGGCCCTCCCGCGGGCCGGGCGCCGCCTCCAGCGAGCCGCCGCGGCGGGGCACGGGGTGCATGGCCGGGACCGGGACCGGGACCGGGACCGATCTCGGCACCGGCGGCCGCTTTATGGAGGGGGCGAGAGCCGCCCCTAATCGCCCTCCGCGGGGGCGGAGGAGGCGGCGGGAGGGAGGGAGGGAGGCGGGGGCAAGCGCTGCCCGGCCCAGCTGAGGAAGGGGCTCGTTAACCTTCTTAGTAATACGCGCGGAAAGCTGGTTGTCCAAACGCTGTCGGCGGAGCGGGGATGCTCAGATGCAGCCGCCAACCGCCCGCCTTCCCTGCGCCCCAGAACCACCCGCACAAAAGAGGTGCTTTTCCTCCTGGGTCACCCGCGCAAGGCGGTCAGAGGTGACCGGCTTTTTGTGGGTAACTTTGTGGGTTTCGCAGCTAACGCGAATTTGCACCCCGCGGGGCTGAAGGGAGCGAGCATTTGGACGGAGGGGGCCTGTCTGCTTCCACCGTGGCCACGCAGCCTCCTCCCAACGCCTGTCCGCTCCTTGCAAATTGATATGTACACTGCCTGTGTTAAAGGAAGGCACGCTGCATAAGAAATGAGCGATGTGGTGAGCGATGGGTGGTGAGCGATGGGTGCAGAAGCGGAGGGTAAATAGGCAAAGTGGCCCACAAGGCGATGGCTTAGCTACTGGGAATCAGCGGGCCAGGCAAGGAGCTCCCCTAAACGCTCCGCAAGGCTGCTGCCAAAGCGTGTATCACAGGCTGTAGCCTCAAAGAGAAACACCACAAATTGGTGTATCGAGTTCTTCACTAAAAGTAACAGTACGTTTGTTGCTGTGAAAATACATTGCAGCACTGCACTTCTTTTCTAAAAAACTCCTGCACATACAGGAAGGATAACTACATTTCAGTTAGCAGGAAACAATGTATTTTCATATCTTATGTATAGTGTCATTTATTGTCTGTATAGATCTAGACATACCTTTATGTTTTAGAAACTATCATGGTTTTCAGACTCCCGTAAGCGTAGTCCTCACTGTCTCCTCTCAGGTCGGACTTGGCAACAACATTAAGATAAGGGGATTTGTGCTACACAGCAGGAGAAGCCAAAAAGTTTCCCAGAAACATAATCCTTTGGAGGCTTTAGGGGCCTGGGGGAGGAGATTGATTATTTTGTGTTGGGCATGGGGCTGTCCAAAAACAAAGATTCTGGTCTTTTGTTATGTTCCTTACAAACCTACCTTTCAGAGAAATGCTCGAAATCACCAACGACTGGTTTTACCCTCATTTACTCAAGTGTCTGAAAAATCTCCAGTATTTTTCTCTTCAGTGGCTAAAATATTGAAACCTTGATTCCAGCTAGATCTCTCAGACACTGGTGTAACGCAAATGATAAATTGTACTGATGAAGACAATATGCAGGCTAACATCTAACCAAGGCAGACATGGTCACACTTGTACCAACGTCTCCAATGATGTCAGTGTCTTCCATCTTCCTAGAAGACATTGAACTTTAAACAATCCTCTTTCTAAGAGGACTGAGGATAACTAGCTCTGCCCTTCAGACACAGCACGGAATTGAAAGAGTACGGCTATAAGTGATGACATAGCTGGAAAAGCCAATTTGTTCCAGTTTGCTAATGGCATATATTTTGTGACGAGATGCTTCAATTTTCCCTTCATAAAGAAAATGCAGTATTTATTCACTCTATGCCTTAGCTCTACAACAGACATTTCACTTCCGTCTTGCAGAATAGATCTCCCCATCAAACAAGCTGACTCAAAAAGCAAACAATTCATAGGATCTTTGCCCAGTATCTTAAGCATATGAGAGCCTGATATTAATAATGAATCCGTGAACATGGGCATAGTAAGACATTTATGATAGAATATGACTAATCTGTCAGTTTTCCCTAGCTCAAATGCAGCAATAAGAACTAACATGTCATTCTGCATATAATTTTTTTTTTTAATTAGTCACCAGGTAGCCCTCTGGAAACTCTTCCATTGCAGGTGAGTATCTTTTATTCAGAAATCTGGGCTCAGGCTGGGTTTCCAGTATTTCCTGATAGCAGCCAGGTTGAAATTTCCATGCTTTCTTTTCAGTCAAAATGTTGTGCTCAATTTTGATAACATTTGAAAGAAAACACAAGACAATTAATTCTCACTCACATTTCCTGAGGCGTCAGAAGACAGCTGAGTTCAGGTCACTTTAACTGTGAATGAAGGATTTTTTTTTTTAATTTATTTTTTTTTTTACTGTTACTCAGATCTACCTTTCCCTCTCCTTCAAAGGCTATAAGCTTTCACAAGATACATTCAGAAAGCCAGTTTATTCTTGGTGTATACATATGGATTATTCTAGTGTTAAGGGGCATGGATGTCCTTCCCTACAGTCCAGACCTGTAAAGATGCTCAAAGAAGAATGAGTCACCCAAGCACTTGTGAAAATCCACTTTGGAGTCTCTCTCTCCCTGGGAGACAACAGAAGCAGTGGTTTGGTTAGCAGCTACGGGTACATGAAGACATGAAGCACGAGGAAGGGCACAGGACAGTCCCAGGGGCCACACCAAGACACAAGATGGTGAAGCAGAGCTCAGTGGAAGCACACAAGCTTCATGGCACACAAGAGCCACGGAGGGGATATAAACTGAGCTGCCAGCTATGCCAGATTTAAGGGCACTTCCTACCTCCAAGGCCCCAGTCTGATAAACAGACAGGAGCATCCCTGCCTCCCATCCTCGCCCTGTCATTTCCAATTTGAGCAGGAGCTTTCTGGGATACTGGTCATCCCTCTCCTCATACCTAACACTGCAGAGCACATGGTCAGCTTGGCCTATAACTGCTGATACAATGCGAGCAGTAAAGTAACAGCAAAGGAAATTTAACCTAATATGAAATGAATTTGTTACATAAAGAGATAACCAGGGTACCCAGAATTTTGGGGAGCAGATTGAAGCTGATTCACTGGTTTAGTAAGAAGTGCTTGTTCACCACAGCCAATGCCCTGTAGTCTGAAAGAGCAGAACCACAAAGCATGAACTGACTTGGTTACAGCCTGTAATCACTGGGTGCTCACTGGAGCCTGCTCTGCTCCTCTCCACGCAAGGTTTCCAACTCCTGTGAATCTGCAGGTGGTTTTATAGGAGAACTGTTTAAAACATTTGATCCGAAAGCTGAATCTTCACAGTTTTAAGGTTGCAGGGTTTCAGAAAACCATCACTCTGTTGCAAGCACAACTGCTGCTTTGGGTTTTCACAGACAGTGGGACTCTTCTACCTTTTCCCAAAACTTGGCAGCATATCCTACCATTTAAGAATGGTGGCTTGGGCTCCTCACCACAGAAAAGAGCAATATGGCACAGCAAAACTACTAGCAGTCAGGTACGGAGTGCAGTGTAAACAGGACAGCAACATGCACAGGTGCTACTCCACTCACCCTGGGATGAGGTGGCACAAGCAAAGGCTGACCCAGAAAATGTCTGAATTGTCACAGAGTTGGTCTGCAGGACCACTAAGGCAGAGAAAGGCCAGAAGTTTTCAGTGGGATGTCAGCAGTCTACACAGACCCTGAGGTGGGAAGGAGTTGTGAAGGACAAGGAGACAACCTGGGGCATTGACACCATAGGGAAACAGGCCTCTCCTTATCTCGTAAGGCAATACAGTGATTTTTTTTTTTTTTTTTTTTTTTTTAAAGCCCACAGGAGATTTCTCACATATAGCCTCTCCTACAGACAAAGCCCTCCAGACAGATAATCAGCACCTGAGGATCAACTACGGGTCTGACCCTGATCAAAAGTGGGTCAAGCTGATCACACGTTTTGCAAGACAGCGTTTTGCCACGTGTGGCTGCTGGAAAACCTGTTGCATTGGCACAGAGCCTCTGTGATAGCACTCATCACAAAGTCTATGAGAGCTGGCTTTCAATTACATCACTGCCTCATAATTCCTCATTAAATGAATCCTCCTCTTCTCAGTATTCTTCAGATGCAAGTGAGAGGGTGGTGTCAGACTGAGAAGTCCCATATTTTCTGGGCCGAAGCTCCAGGAATGTCAAGTGGCTCCAGAAGAGGCCACAACTCTAATACTGTTTCCCAGCTGCTAACTCAGAGATGACTCTTCTCCTCTAGTTTTTTTTTTTTTGGGGGGGGGGTCTGTTTTGTTCTTCAAAGCAGGAACTTGACAGCAGAGTTTGCAACCAGACAGTGGTGCTGACACTTCTGGGTACATATTTCTAGATAAATGCTCCAGGAATTTTTAGGCTGAAAAGTATTAAAAACAAACTGTCACACCTCCAGATCTTCCCCTCCCTAGAGGGCCCCACAGTAAAGGGACTCACTTTCCCCTGTCTGTGAAACAGAACAACATAAACCTTCTGCCCTACGTCTCCTTTTCATCCCATTCTGAGAAAGTTTGCTGTCCACGGATCATAGGTAAACTCAACTAACCTGGCACATCTTTCCAGACATAGCAAAAGTCTTGTATCCACCAACACTTTGAGGAAGCTGCTCTGGGGAGGGGGTGGTGTGGGGGGGAAGACATTAAAAAGAAAAATCAATGTAATATAGGGGCTCCCACGTGCTCCAGTGCTGGAGAAGAGACAGAGTCAGAGGGTGATTTTGTTCAACTGGCGACAACTGATGAGGCAAGAACCATGGAAAGGCAGTTTGGGAACGATCCACAGGGATATTAATCTTCTGCTGAAAGATAAGATTATCTGCCTGAACACAGCAAGACTGAAGGAGAGAATCAGTCAGCCCTAAAGTCTTCTCATTCCCGTCAAGGTCATCAGTGTGAATTACCCCTTCTCCCCGCATGGTAGGAGAAAGTGCTCTAATCTCCAATGAGGCAATTTCACAACATCACTTCGGGATAAAAACCTCCTCGGCTGTACCTTGGACTTCATTTGGCCCAGCCATCTGCCTTTCCAACCAGGAGCATTTGCCTAAGGCAATGTGGCGACTTAAAGCTTTTCCAGAAAAAGGCTTGAAGTGTTAAATCCCTGAAAAAAACAGGTTTAATACAACTTAATACTAAGTCCGCTCTAATCATAATTACCTTCTCCAGAACAGACTACTGCAAATTCTAATCACAGCCTTCTGCCTTTTTGTTAATTAACTGCTGCAGACAAGTTATGCCTTTAAGAATCACATGGCACTCAGGCAAGCACTATGAAAGTTGCAGGGAAGAGTGAAGATGAACATCATGGAGCTCTTTGAAACAGCTTGTTTTCCAGTATAGGTTTTACAGATCTTCCTCATATTCTGCTTGTGTTTTATGGATGCCCTCATATACTGATGCCTGAAAAACTGCTGGTCTGAAAATCTGACTCATTTTCTTCTACTGATTTTTAATATTTATGAAGCATTGATCATAACAACACCTAAGCAGCAGCACTCACTTCCATTCACTTTCTAATCTTCATTCTCCCAACCTTTGACTTCTCTCACTTAAAGGAGTTAACCTATCATTGTGGTTTAGGTCATTTACCTAAATGTTGGGAGTTAAACAGCTCCAAATCCAAAAGCTTTTCAAATTTTCTGAAAATATATGGATCTGAAATCCCCAGCTTTCAACAAGGGAATTCTTCCATTTGCTCCCTTATTCTGTGAACAATCATTCTTCCAAGAAACACTTCCCAGGCCAATTCACCCAACCTTTCACCAGCGTGAGGATACAACAGTGTCATGTGCTGTGCTCAGAGCAACCACCGAGAAACATCTGGAAGTCTTGGTGCAATAACTCAGCTACTGGGAAGGGGACCACATCCCCATGAAGGTGGTTTAGCAGTCAGTGAACTCTCCGTGTTACTGAATAGTTGTTGAATAATAAAGCATTTGATTCATGAGCAGTTAATAAGCAACAAAGGAAAAAGGGGAATTTAAATTACTCAATTATTGAAAACACTTACAAATATCTTTTTTCAATAAAAAGTGCAAGAACCAATCAGGCAAATTACCCGCTCGGTGTGATTCAGCCATCTGTAGTATTAATAGCCTTTAAGCATGCTTATTTTGAAAAGCCAGAGATGCTGTGTAAATCTACTGAAACACATCTAGCCAACAGACCATTCACTGTTTGTATATTTGCTTTGGACTGTTTAAAGAAATAAAATTAGCCCTTTCATCTGAGGCAGGTAATATTTTTCTTTTCATAAAAGCTAAATAAAATCATGACTGACATGAGTTACGTGCTGCTCTGAGCAAACAAGGTGTAGTTTTTCCTAACAACATCTTTGCAAGCTTTTTATGAAAGGTTAGTTAAGATGCTGCTGGGGCAAGGGCAAAACCACGCTCTGATTTATTTTCACCAGTGAATATGATACCACAAATTTAATATCAGCTACATTTCAAACAAACAGAACTGTTGTCTGACTGGGAACCAAAGTCCTGAACAAGCTCTCTGCTCCAACTACTCTGGAGTTAGTGGGTACAGAAGTGCCAATTACAGCTTGCTTTTTTTTTTTCCTTCCTTATCTGCTCAGCGTTGGCCAAGTCACCTCAAGTTAAATCTGCAGGAAGCAACAGAGCTCTGGTTCTGCATCAGTTGGCAAAAATTCCCCATGTTACTACAGCAAACAGGATTTAGCCCAGAAACAAAAATCAACCAGGGGTGGGGAAAGCCAAGTAGAAAACTTGATAAACTGATCTACATACTGCCTGGAAATACAGTGCAGCTTACAGAGGACAAGGAAATACTGCATTTCCATTAGCATAACCTGAGTCTTACAAATGCTGTTCTGCTTGGGCTCGCGCACCAATCCTGCTCTCCTGGCAGGATGGTCGAATGACTACCCGGATGGTAAAGCAGAAAGGTCAGGCACTCAGATCCCTCCTGCAGGATTTGGCAGCCCTGCTCACAGTTGCTGGTGCGAAGATGACAGCTAGGTGGGTGGTCAGTACTGGTGCGCCCAAGCAAGGGGAGCAGGGCAAGCCCGGGGGTGGCACCTGGGTGCAGCCAACAGATCTCCAGACAAGTGTGTAGTGGCAAGCAGGTCTGAGGCCAAGATGGGAAGGCAAGTCAGCAAGCTGGGATCAGCAAGGCACAACACCAGGTACAGCATCCCTGCTGCATAGCTCAGGCAAGGGTGAAGGGGAGGCTCACAGCTGTTTTCACAGCTGTCTGAGCCGAGGTTACACAGCTGCACAGCACCAATCCTGGCCATCAGCCCCAAAGCCCTGGCAAGGGGAGAGAGGCTGAGAAGCAACTTGGTGCTGAGGGTTCTGGCACCAAGGCTGCCATTGCTGTGACCTGCAGAGAGCTCAAAGTACTGGGTTCAAAATGCTTAATCTGAATACGAAAGACAAAGCATCCAAAAAGAGGAGAACAGTGTCTGAGAGCCATAGGCAACCTCAGCCACCAGCAATTAAAAGAGCCACTCTTAGCATTCAGATTAACATGAGATCCAAAACCAGGGCTTACTTCTGACCAGGTCCTGATGCTTCTCCATCCCTTAAGCAGAAAGCATAGCAGAAGTGGACTCCACTCATTAAGGAACCACCCTGCTAGCACTATTTCTACTACATTATCATTTCTATTTAAAAAAATCAATAATTATCCAGTTCTTCCACATCATAGGCAAACACGAAGCAAAATAGTCAAATGCATAAATAAGCCTGCTGATAAGAGAAGTGACTGAGTGTTAACCTCAGCCTGCTGGCCTAATTAGTAAACAGCAGCATATTTTGCATTCAAAGTGAGGTGGAACAAGCTAACAAAGGAGAAAGCTTTGTACTTGCTAATGATATGAGTAAGCACAGCTCAGAAAGCGATTCAGCAGACTTTGATCCACTTAGAAAGGAGAACAAGAGCTCTTTAGGCACGTCTAACAACACAGCCTTACCGTGAGCGTGCGCCAGTAACCAGCCTCTGCCATATTCATATTCATTTAGGAAGTTTATCTGACGTTAGATTTGTTGAATATAAGAAGCAGAAAGACTGTGTTCTATATATTTCATACACCTTAAAAATAGCAAGGCCAAGGGAAATCAAGAGCTGACTCTAAGTTCCAAATAATCACAGAAGACATCGCGTCTGCCTGTTACAGCAGGGTTTTTGTAGCCGTTTCACCTCCTTGCTGTAAATGATCAGCCTTTCTAAAACAGTGGATGTGGCCGGATTTTTTGTTCCTAGCTGATCTGTTATGTTCCATCAGTGTTTCAAAGTGAAATGAGCTTGGAGGACCATCTCAGTCTGCAGACTCTAGACACCCCCATCCGCTGAAATCCGGGTGTTCTCACAGCAAAACAGACTACTGTGGGCAGATTCTGGTCTAGACACTAACACCAACCACTGGTCAGCATTAACAAAGAAAATTAAATCACAGTTACTTTCTGCTGTAACAATGAAAACCAGCAAGCAATGTAAACGCATCAATTCACAGTAGGGACTTTAAACACATCAGCAACTGTAAAATATTCAGCCCCAGAGCTGTAAAACACGTAATTTCCAAGACTGGCAAAAGCTGTTCATCTCGCCATGTTCTCATGACAGACGTTTTTCTCCCTCAGTTTCTTTTATCTTATTAGATTTTAGCTCCCATTATAGTTAAGACAATTTTGCAATGGGGCAAAATTAATTAGTTTGCATCAAAGAAAGCCTCCTTGAAACGTAACACTAATGAGTTTCATCTGCCTGATTAGAGGGCTTTGCTTTTAGTAACACTTGGTGCAAATTTTTGTTTCAAAGAAATACAACATTATAAGAATATTCAAGACTAAAAGCATTAGCTAAACAGTAACCAGGATAATGTATAAAGCATTAGGGTGGTAAACTGTGAGCAGGCATATAACTGAATATTGACAAGAGGATGCAAGCGTAGACCAGAATAGGTTAATGAAGATTTAAGAAAGATGTGTTTGTGCAAGCAGAGCTTGGTACAAGTCAGAACAGTATATTTAGTGAACTAACGCTACACCTCCCGTCTATTCACAATGCTTTTAGGAATTACAGGGAAAAGAGCTAGGAATGGGAAAAAAGAGTACTCGTTTTTAGAAAGAAAAGATGGAAAAACAGTTTGTTCTGGATGAGTCCAACTAATTTTTTATATCTGGCAAACTACCTGGACAAAATATTTGCTTATTTTTAAATCTGTTTTTAGTCAAGAACAAATTGTGTTTAATCAACTTTGGTTTTGATGGATGGGAGAATTGCTCCAGAGGACAAAGGGGATTAAATAGATTTGGTATTTCGTGCTTTTATAAAGCTTTTTCACCCCACCCACTTTCTCTTACCCTATTAGTACAAACAATTAAGAAAATATGGTCTAGAATTAATTTCCTGATAGGCAGGTGCAAATTTACCTGAAAAAATCACATGGTAAAAGTAGTTATCAGAGATTTGCTGGTAAATTGGGCATAGCACACCATTAATGACATCTGCATAGACACATGCTGTGTCATTTGCAAATGACAAACACATGACATAAGCACATGTAGTAGAATATAAGGGAACTGTCTTTCCTGTGATTACGTCTCCTTCCATAAACCTCTCCAGCACATACACGAGACTAGAGATGAAGACACAGTGTTAGGAGAGAGGGCAGGCCTAAGCTGCTGCCAGGAACAGCTCCATTTGAGAGGAGGGAGAAAGCCCACGTTTGGACAAGGATGTGCTTTTACACAACACTATCTGTGGCCAGAGAAAGAAATCACTTGAAATTTGTGACTATGGTCCCAAAAACACACAGGCAGACAGTTGAGCAGTACAACTGAACAGGCGGTCACTTCTGGCTGGCAGAAAACACTTAATCCATCTCTGCTGCTGAATCGCATCACAAGGCACCAAGGGGTTGTGCAGCTTAAGGCGGTTAAATACAAAAAGCCCCTGGATAAGCTGAGAACTGAATTCAAATCTCTTTTATCTCTTTCCTCTGTTTTGATAAGGTTTCAACTCGAACATTAAGACTTTTTGTCAAAATTATCTTGACCTGCAATAAGTAACACTGAAACCTTGACATTTTGATCCTTTTGCCAACCTAAACCAGGAATTTAAATAAAAACTCCTCTCATTTCAAACACCCATGTGTCTTCTTCCTCTGATGCCATGCACATACTGCACCTGTGCATAATATTTCTCCTGCTGGCCTTCTGCAACAGGTCAACAAAAACAACAAAGATGACTGCACCTGTTATTCGTAAGCTTTTTGTTATCTCTTGGAAGAAGCAAAAGGGCCCAGAGCATATGTGGGAAGGGAAAAGCTTTGTTTAATTTAATTAAGTTTACTTCTTTCAAGTCCAAGTAAACTCAGGGATCAGCAGAATGACTGGTTAATTAAATCATGGCAGCAGTTCCTTTACCCTCTAAGGGCAACCACATCATGCTGTGTCACATTCAGTGGGTTCTTCCAAAAAAAGCATGCTCAGCCTTTGCACTATGGACCAAAAATAAGTCTACTACACAGGGGGTACTGCAGTATTAAGAGCTCTTCTATGGCAAAAGACGACAGCTGTGAAGTAGCAGTGTGATTATTTTTAACACATCCGTCTTGAGGGCTGGCTCCAGATCCGCTGGTGAAGACTCGCAATAACGTTGCAATAAAAGATCTGATTCTGATCATTAAGTTCACCGCTGAGAGCATTGGTCAAGAGGGACGCGAGCAGGGTGGGCTCCAAGAGGCACTTGCCCAGATCCTGCCCTTACCCACCTACTCTGGCATCCAGAAAGGCCGGAGAAGCAGGAAGGCTGCAAGAAGTTTGCCTCTAAGTGGTACACCTGGCTGCTCCTGCTGGGTTTGTCTCTTGTACCCATAAACACACGCACTGTGCAGGAATGGGCCTGAGCACCTCCAACCCCACTGCAGAGCAACTCCATGCCAGTGTCTTCTGCACCTATCTCCCACCTCCTTTTAGGAGTTGGCAAAACCTCTCCAAGAGGAGGAAAAGGACAAATCTTCCTTTCATTCAGGTTTGGGACTTTCCCAGGTGAACAGCTCAGATTGCACGGTGCCAATATGTTTAGTTCCCTCAAAGACTCTCCTTGGACCTACATCATTTGCCAGCTCATAGACAATTTCCCATGTTTCTTTTTATCCCCTCATAAATGTCTTCCACCTAAAGAGCTCACAAAGTTGGAGTCCTTCCTTGCTCTTCCCTGTTTTCACCATTCATTTTTCCCTTTCCCATTACTCCAGCCTTCTCCTTCCATTCAGCCGTTCCGGTGGCCTCATCCCAAATGGCAAAATGGAGTTATTTTGCAGTTTTGTTTATTCTCATCTAAGCTGAAGTGTTTCTCCTTCCTTTCTACTCTCTTTAACTCATGAAATCAAAATCTCTACTAATCAGGCTAGCATAAACTCAGAATGTCTTCCCATGGTTCTTGTGCCCAGCGTTCCTCCCTGACTAATGAGGAAACTCTCTGATGTTGAATAAAAGAGTTTGTGCATTACAGAGAATTTTAAATGGAAAATAAAACCTTCTGATATCACTAGCTAAGTACAATTTGCTGCACTAAAATACAACACTGTGGCTATATTGCAGGGCAGGATAAAAGCATGCACATATTTTTCTGTGTGTTTCAATATCCTCCTATTGACAGAAGATAGGATGACTGGTCTACAACTGGAGGCCAGGAAATGATTTCTGTGATTTCATTAGAGTAATTGACAAAAGTGTTTCCCGTCTATGTAAGGTTAACAGATGGCTTGTTAAAGTTACAACTTCTTTAAACAGAGCTGTCACAAAAAATGATGTGCATGACAACAAAAATAATATTGACACAAGCTCATTGCAAAATTAAAATGGAGTTTGCATAACCTAAAGCACAGAATAAATAACTGCCACCATTGCAACACAAAATATCAAGGTGCATTTGCTTTTCTAAGGTTTCCTTGGAAACTGGATGAAGGGACATAAATTGGGGAAGTGTCAACAACATAGGACTTCGGTTATTACAGGCACAGACATGCAGTCGGTCACCATGCCTACTCCACATGTATGAGGTTAACTACCATGGATGTATGAGCATGTTACATCAAGGCTTGGATTTTAAACAGAATATATTACACAGAATTTTTAATTTTGGGTAAATATGTTTTTGTATAAAAATGCTGAAGTCAAATTCAAGATTGTAGATTTGTACTCATACTGACTGCTGTTGCAGACTGAGCAGGATTTTGTTTTCCTCCAGTAAAAACAGGCAGGCATCAAGCAGGCCCCTTGCCCTCAATACCTAACTAGTTACCAAAAGCAGGAGTACGCTGCAGCCTGCTGTGCTCATCTCAGACCAATGTGCAACACCAGCATCAACCCTGTAGGACTCTGCTTTCACATCCCACCTCTGGCAGGTTCACTACTCATACAAGGCAAGGGCATGCCACACCTGAAACTGCCTCACCTCCATTGTGAAACAGCTCCCTCATGCTTCAGCCTGCCAGCAAAAACGGGGTGGGTGTGTGAATAATAATTTAAAAAATAATAAAATTAAATCAAGCAATACTAGTTTGCCCACCTGCTGTGGTTTTTAAGACCTCACCTTCACCTTAAACTTGTCTCATTTCCATTAGACCAGGAAAAACTACAAAGGACATTGAGCTTTGAAAATAAAAACTTTTTTGATAGGTGACCACACATTAGCTATTCCCCCTGGACAGATCTAGAATGCTAACATTGTTACCGATATTTAATACTTTTCTCCTTCAACATCACACTTACTCGATATTTATCCTCTTTGTCATAATTCTTCCAGGTTTTTTCCTGTTTTCTTTCATTCTCCAGTATCCCTTCTCCATCTCTTTTCTTTCTCTAGTGTTACTGCCTTAGTTCTCTTCACAGCATCCCACCACTGTTACCTTTTCAAGCATTCTTTTTTGCATTAGTCTTTGTATAAAATTCAGCTTTCAAACTTTTCTGAGACAACATTAAGACATGCAGCTAACTCCCAAAGAACTGAACTGGAAGAAAGAAAGAAACCACAACTCCAGTGGGTTTTCCCTGGGTTTGTTCATCTTCTTCTCAATAACTCAGAAGCAAACCTTTTGTCTTACCAAGTTTAGATGTCAGCTCCTTGCATTATAAAACCATTTTTTTGGAAAAGAGGTAAATAATTGAATCAGGGAGGAAAATAAAAGGAGGAATAGGAGCAACTTTTCCCATTGCAAAATCTCTGTTCATAGCTATTGGAAATAACCTGGTTTATTTTACCAACTTTGTGATGTCAGGTTCACTTAACACACGCCTTGTCGACTCCGACTGAGGGGCACACTAACTGCATGACTGATGCACACGGGGAGCAAACACACAGCTGCTCGCACTTTTGTCTTCCCATGAAGGATTTTTGAGAAGTCGTGTAATATTACAGCAGACTTGTCCTTGCCCCAGGTGTAGCAGGTTCTTCCTTTCTCATTGAGTTTGGCAGAGCACATGAATTTCATCATCATCCAGAACAAAAAAATAAGTAAACAGCAAGCATTAAAAAGGAAAAAAACAGATAACATTTAATCTTGAGGGAAAAATAAAGGACATGTCAAGGAACTGCCGCAACCAAGAGATTCTGCTCTATAAACAAAAGCAAATTCTTGAGTGAAAAAGATAACAGAGATACTGCTGCTTTTAAGTCTCAGGAACAGCCAAAATAAGGTTTGTGGGAAAGAGCAGATTTTCAAAACCAACAAACAAAACCACAGTAACATATCCATACCTTTTCATACCAGTGTAATAACTATGAAGGTGGTTAACTTACAAATAAAGATTGGGGGTTTGGGGGTTTTTTTTTGTTGTTTTTTTCCATGCAGCTTAGTTACAACGAAAGGTAGTTACAACAGGTCAATCCTAACAACACATAATCTGACTGAAAAAGGAATCACCATAGCAGTTACAAGAAAATATGAACTAAAAAAGTAATGACAGAAAATTAAGAAAGCAGAGTGACCTGAATATGGAAAGGCATAGAAAAGAACTTCCCAGCATATTAGGTTTCCTGGTTTAGTCCACCAGAAAGGACAGGTTTGTGACATGAATATTAGGCAAGCATTAGGATATCAACAGCAGCAACAATCTCCTCGCACTGTCAAGGGAGCAGATGAAGCATTCCAGTATCATTGGTTTTTTTCCCCACTTGTCAAATTTCTTTGGGTTTATGGTGCTTTGCCCCACCAGGGAAAAGTTACTATGCAGGAAAAAGATGTCAAATGTACATAAAATGTGAGTCAAGAATGTTAGAAACCTATCTTTGAACGTTGTTATTATTATATGGATCTATTAAGCCTAATTTAAGATAAGGCCTTCCAGTCTGATTTCTACCTTTATTTTCTAGGTGTTCTCATGCCACAGTTCACACCCAGCTCTGCCCAAGCAGGACCGTGTTCCTGTTACTTTAGTTCAATGCTTCCAATACCCACTTCTTGTTCAAAGCTCTGCCCAAAGCAGTGACCAGTACTTCTCATTTTTCCCCAAACGAGGATGTTATGGAGGTAATCAGATCTTTGGTCTGGAAGAAAGCTGCTCGCCTGCTTGTACAGATAGATAACTATTCTGAATCAACTAGCCCAGAGAGATCTTGCTTGCCAGTCCATGTCAAAGCTTGGCTAGGAGAGGGAACACCACCACCCCCCCCCCCCCCAACAACCAAAAAACCAAACACCGCCCCCCCCCCCCCCCAAACCCAACACCATCAAAAAAAACAGACATAAGATGTTCACAAAGCACAGCCTAAGGGAGATCCCTGCTGGCAAGATGATAAAATACAGGCACACCATTTCCAAACGCATCATTCACCTGCTATCACAAATAGTTTCTTCCACACCTGAATTCCAAAAACATTGCACATTCACCTCGTGTTCAGTTGGACACCAGCCTCTTGCTCCTGAAGACAGCACTGCCCCACCCGTGCAGCACAGACAGCACAAGAGCAGCTGTTCGGGGGGGGAAAGGGGGAATTTGGTCTCCATTTCACCATGTTTATCAAGCATAAACATTCCCGGCATACTGGAATTAGCTGATGGACCCGTTTCTACAGCTGCTTCTACTGCAGAAGAGCGGGAGGATGGGACCCAGTTGGTTTCCCACTTACTGACATCAGTCATTTTTTCTACCACGTGACAGGCTTTAGATACCATTCCACTTAGGCAATAATTTTATCAGGTAAATGATTTATCTCACCTACTCATCGTAATTAGTGATACAACATTTAGCAATTAATCACCCAATACTGGATATTTGTGCACTGAAAAGAAGAAGGAACAAAATAAAACAACAGATCTTGTCTCAGCTTTTTTGTACATTAAACAACTACTGCAAAATTTCAACAACTGCAACAAATTTCAAGAGACACAAACCAGAAATAATTCTTAACTATGGTGGACTATCATAAAGATACTTATGATACACCTGGGGACAAACTAAGCTCAGAAAACTGTTAACGACTGGATGAGAGACACATAAACTTCCAGACCATAAAAATGACTAAGCAAAGAAAGCAAGAGAGAGTTAAAATGAATATCCAATGAAGGACAACATATTTCACAGGAAATTGGCATTATAAAGAGGTTCAATTTTCCTCTTACAAATGACATATTTGAGAGTAACAGACATTTCCAGTGACTCAGAAAACAAATTTAATTGCCCCTTAGAATGAAGGAAAGCGTACAGGTTTTTTTTTTAAAGAAACTTTATTACAAATCTGTAGGTTTAAGAAAATAGCCCAAAATTGTCAAAGTAGTATGAAAAATGCTGTCATCCTATTCACAGTTACCAGTCTTCTCCAATAAACACAGCATACAAAAATTGATAGAAACCGTGGCAATTCTTTTCAGTGACACAAGTCAGATACTTGTAATTCTAAATCCCCTCCTGACAACTAAGATGCTGCTGGCAGCCCAAGGGAATCACTAAATTGCACTATTTTTGAAAACTGGAAGTTTGGATGAAAAGGCTATATACATATACACATACTGGATTTCATCACATGTACAGGTAACTCAGGGCAAACAAAACATGGCCCAGCACAATACTTAAAGTCTATAAAAACGTGGAAAGCCAGGGCACATGTGTATATGGTATTAAGTTATTCTCTATGCTCTGGTTCCCATTTTTCTTTTACATCTCAAACCTCGTAAAGACCAATTGTTTTGCACTCTCATTTACAGAAACAGCGAAGCTGATGTGTTGCTATACTGTCTTTTCAGACACAGAAAACGTTAGCTGCACTACACGCAGGCAGGTGATCTAAAAATGTAATTCAATTATATTACGTTCTAACTGCAAGTGGGATTTTTAGAAGACTGTAGAATTTACTGCAAGTGGCCTAACACCTTAAGCTCCTCTGAAAAACTGGGGCTAACATGGCATTTCTAATATCATTCACAGATAATTCTTAAAACGCAGGAATGAGGAAAGAACTGTCTGATACATGTTACATTCCTAAACTCAAGTATAGACTGCTTTAAAAAAAGCAGAAAGTTTGCTAGTATGCCATGGATTAAACCCAATCCCGCCCTACAAGTCTAACTCTGGATAACTGGCTGCAATGGTTGGAAGCTGCAGCACAGACCACCGGTAACCATATTCTCAGATCCTTTAGACTGCACAGGACCTAGATGCCCCAACTCGGAGCTGCAATGTAGAAGGGGCTTCAATGTAAGAAGTGTGAAGATTTTAAAGGAGCAGGATGAAACATTTCTGTTACAATACCTGCTCCAGGTACTGATATGATCTAAAAGGGCGGGGGAGAAAAAAAAACCAAACAACTCTGCAACTCTGTAATTTAACTCTTGTTTTTATCAGGTGCTTGAAGGTCCTTAGGCAAAGGACATCTGGGATTTCCTGTTGATCAATCCTCCTTTTGCCAACAGCAACTTGGAAGAAACCAGCATCATGTTAAAAAACTACTCAGTGCATTTCATTCATTTTGCTGTTTCAACTTAAGTTGAAAAGCTCAGAATCAAAGAGTTATTCAAAGAAAACTATGCTGCAGAAGAGCAATTAGAAATCAACAGTCTCTCATCACCAGAGCAAACAGGATGGAAGATGCAGAATTGAATTTACAGTAATTTCCTTCCCCATACAGACCAGATTAACCCTAGGTTAATCAGGGCTACCTGGAACACTTCTTAAAAGCCACCCATTGGTAAGGAGGTTGTCTCATTCTCCTGCATTTTCTGAAAAGTTGATTTCTGAAACACTGTAATGAAACAGTCAAAAATCTTCATTCCAAAGAAGGAAAATAGTTCAGGTACATTCTTAGGCGTGAACCTTCAGGCTTGGGAAACGCTTTTCTAGATTGTCAGCAAGTGTCTGATCAGCCTCACGCAGAACCTCAAGGAAACTCTCCACCTGGAAATAAATTGCAAACACACACATGCACAAAAAGTAAAAAAAAAAAAAAAAAAACCAAAAAAACAAAACAACCTCAAACAACTTGCATGGAACACAGAATTCTTATACTCGGTATAGGGGGTCTTTCTACTTCTATATCTTCCCACCAACAGCAGCCAGCAGCAGTCACTGCAAAGAATAATGGAAAATGCTCCACAGTAGATACCTCCCTCCTAAACCCCACAATTTCAGTTGGTCTAAATTTTGAAACATTATCGCCTTCCCAAAACTCTTATTTTATTGTTTAAATGTACACAAAGAAAAGCTCCCTATGAAAAATATTTAGAATAATTATTCTATAAAAATGTACAGGACAAATTTTCAGCTAGCATAAATTTGCAGACATCCATTCATTTCAGCACAGTTTGACCCTTATATCCGCTGATGATGTAGGCAAAGCTCTGGCTGAAGTAAGCCAGAGGAGACAGACAGGGTACGACTGTTTAGAATGGCATATTACTCCTGTTTGAGCAATTCTGTCCTACTTCTACATCTGATTCTGAAAGGTCTTGTCACCCATGTAGTATTTTTTCAGCTACGTTAAAGACCTTGTCAAACACTCACCGATACGAAATATAGAGGTAAGAGGTTCTGAAACGCACAGGAACATGTCTGTTCATTTAGATGTCCCTGGTGTAGTCCTTCTAACGTATTTTCCTGGAAAACAAAATAAGAAATACAACTAGCATGTCACAAACAGCTGTCGAAAGAACAAACTCAAAATTGTGCACAGTGTCTACAGTATGCGCTTCATTCTCAAAAATGGGTAAAACAACCAGAACTTACAGTTCTCAGAGAATGCCAGATGTAGCTAATACAAAAAGATGTGAAAGCTCATGCATCACAAGTCTCAATCTGAATGCTCCCATAATAAAAAAGTGCAGCTGAGAGAAGTAGTCTATATACTGATATTCTTTCTTTTCCTTAAATAAATTGGTTTTCATTCAAAAGAAATGGCAACATACACCTAGAGAATTTACCATACAGAATCCTGGCCCTGAAGGCGCACACCTCAAAAACCCTGTGTCCCTGCCATTTAACACACATGCTGCCACTCACCTTCTGATTGATTCTCTAATAAATTTCCAGTATGCAACTTCACTTGCACAGAAAAATGCCCACATTCATAGTAACGTCTTTTTTCTTACCTACCATGCAGAAACCCCTCTTAGAATTTTGTTTATTCTTACCTTGGTCAGTTCTTGAAGCATATTGGAAAGTAATTCACAGCAAATATCCTTCAAAATTTTTAAATGGAAATCTTCCTCATTTACATCGGCCCTTCCAGTCTCTCCTTGTTCAGACTCCTTTGAGTTATCAACAGATCTCCTCCCACAGCCCTCCATGTATTGTAAGATACGAATCAAGCTCCCAATCAGAGGCATATCTAATATAAAGTAACAAGAAAATGGAAGTTTAACACTGAAAATTTTTCCCCATCCTTTCAAGGCATTAGAATTTTGAAACACACCACAAGATTTTATACAAAAGCTACAGGAATCTATATTTTGACAGTGTTCTGTTTCGTCATTCAAAGACTGTTTTAAAGAAGCAAGTGGAAGTGTAATGGAAAACCAAAACCATTTTTTCTGCAAGCTACCTATATCTATAAAAAGTATATACCAGGGGTAAGGAATATGAGAAGGAAAATGTCTCTAGTAGTAACTCAGAGAGGCTAGTATGTTAAATTTGCATCCAGATAATCCTATCTGATGAACCAAACCAACACATCTTTTTGTGAAGAAAAAAAACCCCCAAAACAAACCAACAAAACAAAAGAAAACAGAAAAAAGCACGACTTGCTTTTCCTCATCTTGGTATATTCTTGTTCTGTCTGTGAAGCAAACATAGCAGACAGCACGGACAAAATAGAGGCCAATACAGTCTTCTGCTCCTGCACAATAATCGGTGGATCGTCTGGCTGGCAAAGTTCATGGCAAACGAGGTCATAAAGCAAACTCCAAGTCTCTTTTCCTCCATCAGGAGCCTGCACTTGAGAAGGAAAGAAAGAGAACCCACCAACCCAACAAATTTAATCTAGGTACAGGAATTATTTTTCTCCCCATTAAATATCTGATGATCTAGAAGTTACTACCATTCTTGGTCCCACTGTATGTAGCAATTCAAGTGTCTTACCAATAGCCTGAATACCCTCATCCACTGTAGTCAGGAGCTGCAAAATATGCATATAAACATCAAGTCCTTCTGGATTATCTGATCTGCACGGACCAAACGAAAAAACAAAGACAAATTAAAGAACTGATTACTGAGTTTATATTCTGTGTGTTTTGGACACACAGAAGACTATCAGCAACCACTGCCATTCTCTCTGCTAACAAACTAGTTGACTCATTTCAAATTATAACTACAGGAAAACGTATTCTAGTGATCTGTCAAACTATGCAGCTCCCAGTGAAATCAAGATGTCCACACACAGGCCTTAACAAGGAGTCTCCCCAGCCATGAAACCAAAAAGAAATCTCACATACCGGACTTGCTTGGCTGCTTCAAGTATACAGGGCACAATCTTAAAATCTGGAAGTTCTTCAGGGGAATCATCTACAGATGGTCCCACAGACCGACAAGTGCCATTTTTAATCCAGTTTAACATTAGCTCTTCATCCAGATCAAAGAGTTTGTCCACTACTTCACCTACTTTTACCAGCAATTCAACTGCACAAGAAAGAATGTATACATTTCAACAAAAATAAAAACCAAGAGCAAAAATTAGCTCACAACATGCTAATATATAGAAGTATTCAGAGTAAATTCAGTGCTGAAATGTATTAGTTTTGTTCACGACCTACTCATGATGTTTAATTCCTTTTTGCTGCATAGCTCAGGTGAAGAGCTTGATAAACAGGAATTCTATGAAAGATCACTGACACTTTCTACCTTATCATGCCATTTATGAAGCAGGAACTTGATTCTGCAAAGAGACTTCATGTTCCTGAAAAGCTGCAACTTCTGCTTCTGAAGTAAAACTTTTCCAAGATTTGTCCCTAAATATGCAGGTTTCTGCTAATCTTACACCTGCCAATCTGCATTTTACTTAAGTAGATCTGTGATTTCAATTGGATGGAGCAGGACTTCTGAGGATTGTCGTTAAAAAACCACAACCAAATTGAAAAAGTTAAATTATTAGGATTCCTAGACAAATGATAACTGCTGTTACAATTGAGTTGGACACAAAACATAAATGCTATTCAAAGTATTTTCATTATTAGGTGCTTAGTGTGGTTTCTGCTAAATTAGTCCCAAGATTGATTTGTGTACCACTGGCTGCATACCCAAAGGCTGTGCAGTATTCAGCTGCCATTCTGTGCTGGTTTTGGCTGGGATAGAGTTAATTTTCTTCATAGTAGCTGGTATGGGGCTGTGCTTTGGATTTGTGCTGAAAACAGTGTTGATAACACAGGGATGTTTTCGTTACTGCTGAGCAGTGCTTACACAGAGTCAAGGCCTCTTCTGCTTCTCAGCCCACCCCACCAGCGAGCAGGCTGGGGGGCACAAGGAGTTGGGAGGGGACACAGCTGGGACAGCTGACCCCAACTGACCCAAGGGATATCCCAGACCGTAAGTCGTCATGCTCAGCATATAAACCTGGGGAAGAAGGAGGAAGGGGGGGACGTTTGGAGTTACGGCATTTGTCTTCCCAAGTAACAGTTACACGTGATGCAGCCCTGCTGTCCTGGAGATGGCTGAACACCTGCCTGCTGATGGGAAGTGGTGAATGAATTCCATGCTTTGCTTTGCTTCCGTGCATGGCTTTTGCTTTACTTATTAAACTGCTTTATCTCAGCCCATGAGTTTTCTCACTTCTACTCTTCTGATTCTCTCCCCCATCCCACCAGAAGGGGAATGAGCAAGCAGCTGTGCGGTGCTCAGTTGCTGGCTGAGGTTAAACCACGACACATTCAGAGTAACTGAATCATTCCTCCAGTTCACATTCCACAAGTATGGTAGTTTAAAAAAAATGGAAAATACCTATCTGATTTGAAAAAAAGAATTTAAATGAGGTTTTGTTTCAACGATCAAAAATGACACATGTATATCCCTGAATGAGCACTATGTCATTTCCTTTACTGTGCCAAATAACAATTTCTTCTATTAGACTTATTTTGATTCCCCCCCAGAGCTTTCTTCTTCCTCTATGGGTGCTTTTCTGGTTGTTTTTTTATATATTTATAAACCTGCAAAGGCAGGACAAGTTTATTTTGGTGTCCTTTAAATTCATGAGGTTTACTTTACTTTAAAGAAATTCTGTACTCCCAATTGAAAATATTTGTCTTTGAAATTGCATACTTAAGTTCTTTTTTTTTTTTTCTGCAAACACCCACTAACTCCCAGCTTGTTTTGGCAACTTACCATTTGTAGAGCTGGACATGATAAAGCAAACACAGTCATACACAGAAGGGTTCTCTCGGATTCTCTCAACCCAGACATTGGCCACCTCAGGCTGGGAGAGGCAAGTTAACAACAACCTAGAAAAGAATTACCCATTTAACAAATTACAAGCCAATTCATTCATTTTAGCTGTACAAGTGTAAATCCAAAATAATGAGAATGACGTGACAGAAACAGAAATACAGCTCACAGCAAATAGATTCCAGAACAATGTGGAAATGATAAAAGGATAGGATGAGAGGATAATAAAATAGTGAGCCCACTTGTCAACTTTCTTCCCAGGCAACTACACTAATAATGCATTGATTTCTGAGATATCCTACCTGCTTGTTTCCAGAAGAGTTGGGGAGTCTGAATCACACAAACGTTGCAATAACACTTGGCTTTAAGGAGGAAATGTAAGATAAAAGTTAATAAAAATCTATCTTTGTTTAAAAAAAAAAAAGTTATAAAAAGGTTCATTCCATAGCTGCAGCCATGTTTTAGATTAAAACCAGCTTTTCCTGACTGTGCATGCATTTCCAGTGTTCAAGATTGCCAAACTTAGAAATTAAAGATTCAAGAACTTGACTGGTGATTAAAAACAAAAATAAATAGCGGTCTGTATCCTTTTTTTTTCCCTTCACTGAACACTTGCCACACAAATACAGTCAGCCAAAAAGGTGTGAATGAAGATGAGGCATGGCAGGCAAACTTAATTCCTTCTGTAACATGTATTTCACGATTGTGAGCTCAGAAAAGCAGTACTCATGCATGTATAAAGCACATATACACTTACCCAAGATTCTCATCTTTACTGATGGACATGCATATGTCTTGGAAACAGGCCATATTTCCTAATATTCCCACACAGATTTCCTGAGAAGTCAAAACACAGTATAATGAAGCAACTGCAACGCAGTTCACGATATTACTTCCACAGCCATAAGACAAAAGTAAGAGAGGTTCAAAGACATTTTTCAGTTTGATTTCCACGTTCTTATGACCCACCAATTTCAAGACAGAGATACATATTTTTCTACAGGATGCTATTAGACTAGCTTAAAAAATACTCATGACAGGTACTACTCAGATATTTAGGTGTTAAGGTGTTCCATAAAAGCAAATACATCTTGAAATCAACTTTGCTTGCATATTCTATGTACACCATTTTGAAGCTAACCTGGCATCCCTATTATTAAAGCAATAAAGAGTCCTAAGAATAAAAATATTACCACGTAAGTGCAACCCTCACAGATATTCACTTCCTCCCATAAGAAAAAGGTCTTAATACAAGCTTCCGGCAAAGCCCATTTTCTGATTGCAGAGATAAAAAAACAAACCCAACACCCAACCAAAAGCAGTGCAACCCATTAGAATATTCATGCCTAGACAATCATTAAAAGGATGCACATTTCTATACAGGGGACCACAAAAGCTCTGAAGTACCTGTGGGTGACTGGTGCTAACACAGAATGTCCTTGGGATCATTCATTTTCAGCAATTTAAAGTTGGATATCAACTCTCACCACTCAAGGTTATCTTCTTAATTATTAACATGCTATTACCTCTGCTAAATTACAGCTGACGCTCCAGCAGACCCTATTTCAAGAAAGTAGCTGCGATGACCAATTCGCACTCGCTTCCAAATTTTGGCTGTACTTTCAAAACACAAAGTACTGAACTTTCAAAGCCCTACATGCCTCTACTCATCTCCTGAAGTAAAGTGTCTGGTAACTTCAGAGAAAAGGGAGTTGTACCAAGACTGAACACCTCTGAAAACCCTATCTTAAATCCTATAGTACACTGTGTAATACAAGCTGCAACACAATGACATCAAAAGAAAGGGAGAAAAAAAAACGTATTAAGTATTGGTGTCTAACAGTTCCTAACCTCCAAGATTACTTTTTGTATTGGGTTTGCGCGGCAAGGTTTTGGTAGTGGGGGGGCTACAGGGGTGGCTTCTATGAGAAGCTGCTAGAAGCTTCCCCTATGTCCGACAGAGCCAATGCCAGCCAGCTCCAAGATGGACCTGCTGCTGGCCAAGGCTGAGCCCATCAGCAACAGTGGCACCACCTCTGGGATAACATATTTAAGACAGGGAAAAAGTTGCTGCAGAACAGAAACTGCAGCTGGAGAGAGGAGTGAGAACATGTGAGAGAAACAACCCTGCAGGCACCTTTGCAAGGTCAGTGAAGAAGGAGGGGGAGGAGGTGCTCCAGGTGCCAGAGCAGAGATTCCCCTGCAGCCCGTGGGGAAGACCATGGTGAGGCAGGCTGTCCCCCTGCAGCCCAGGGAGGTCCATAGTGGAGAAGATATCCGCCTGCAGCCCGGGGAGGACCCCACGCCGGAGCAGGTGGATGCCAAAAGGAGGCTGTGATCCCGTGGGAAGCCCGCACTGAAGCAGGCTCCTGGCAGGACCTGTGGCCCCATGGAGTGAGGAGCCCACACTGGAGCAGGTTTGCTGGCAGGACTTGTGACCCTGTGGAAGGGACCCACGCTGGAGCAGTCTGTGAAGAACTGCAGCCCATGGGAAGGACTCATGTTGGAGAAGTGTGTGCAGAACTGTCTCCCATAGGAGGGACCCCATGCTGGAGCAGGGGAAGAGAGTGAGGAGGAAGGAGCGGCAGAGACGTGTGATGAACTGACCACAACCCCATTCCCTGTTCACCTGTGCTGCTGGGCGGGGAGGAGGTAGAGAATTTGGGAGTGAAGCTGTGTCTGGGAAGAAGGGAGGGGTGGGGGGAATGTGTTTTAAGATTTGGTTTTATTTCTCATTACCCTACTCTGATTTGATTGGTAATAAATTAAATTAATTTCCCCAGGTCGAGTCTGTTTTGCCCGTGATGGTAATTGGTGAGTGATCTCTCCCTGCCCTTATCTCGACCCACGAGCCTCTCGTTGTATTTTCTCTCCCCTGACCAGTTGAGGAGCGGAGTGATAGAGTGGCTTGGTGGGCACCTGGCATGCAGCCAGGGTCAACCCATGCCACTTTTCTAGGTCTGACTTAAAAAATTCATGACGATTTCTGCTCAGTAATCATGAAATGAATCATGAAAAAAAGGTCAGTCTTCACAGGTTTTTATAACAAGCCTTATAACTACATTTGATAAACTTAGTCCTTCATCAGTAATGACATATATCAGCTTCAGCATCGCTGAAATACTGATTAGACCGTATTAAAAACACTGCACAAAAGCATTTTAAACTTTGATTTTGCATTTTCTCCTTGTTTCCCTAGTGTATTCAAACATGCAATGGGAGGAGGAGGGAGATAGGTGCAAATGCATGTACAGAGCTATTTACTATTGCTATTAATATGGGACAGCTTTTTGACAGCCCATACTTACTGTAAGGCGAGGGCATTTTGACTTGGCAAAAACTCCCATGAATATATCAGGGGCGTTGAACTCCTGAAGAAATAAAGCAACATCCTGTGGAGAAAGTGAATGGATAAGTAAATGGACTTCTACAATTTCCAAATGCAAAATCAAACCTTTTCTCACAGCACAAGGACTCAGTCGAAGAGATGTCAAACTCACTACACGAGATCAGTTATTTCCTAACAGTTAATACCAATAATCCTTGCTTTTCAATGCGAGAAGATCAGCAAGCCCCTGTGGTGATTCAGGATGCCAGTGATTTGCTATACAATGAGCCAAATCACATTTAGTTTCTTTTGCTCTCTCTCAACAGAGGGTCAGAGGCGTTAAGTCAGAATTCAGCAAGTATCATGTTTTCAGACAGTGACATCACCCAGACATACAAAAAGAAACAAGGGAAGGGATTACCATTAGCACTTGATCAGACCATACAGAAGAGGAAACCTCCTCCTCATTTTACCACATTAAGCCACAAAATTAGTTCTCTATTTGGGAGTAAAGGACACATCTTCCATGTTTATTTTAAACATCTAAACAAAGAGCCACAGAATAACATAATAATTAAACCAAAAAAAAAATCTCTTACTTGAGAATTTGTTCCAGCATTTGAGAATGTTGGGAAAAAGATCAAAAAGCTACATTACATTGCCATTGTGAGCGTGTAGCTAAACTTTAAAAGGTTGTTATCTACCAGAGAAAACTACGCTTACCAGCAGGATGCATTACAATTGCTAGAGGGAAAAAAGCCTGTTTAGAGATGACATCAGTATTATCTCCGTAATCAAACTGCTGAAGATACAGGCTATGCACCTGGGTTAATTTCAGCTACAGCTAAGGCGCTATCTTCTAATAACTCTGAGCTTCAGTTCAACCCCTGCACATAATACTGAAAGCCAACAGGTGTGAATATGGTCCCATTTATGCCAGCTGACCCTAAAAACCAGCACCACAGGATCCATTAGACACCTGGAGGAAAGGTCGGGCAGACCACCTTGTTTCTTTCACATCCGCACACAGCTCTGCTTTACATCCTCAAACAGCAGCACAGAGCCCAGCAGCTAGGACACAACAAAAGCTCTGCTTTTGCAAACCAGTGCTGGGCTTAAGAGAGCACACAACTTACTTGCTCGTCTTGAAAAGCAGCCTTCGTGATGAGCCTGCTTGATGCCGATTCACCACACCTGCCCTGCCTAATGACTCACAGCGTGCTGCCAGCCAAACCAGAGAATAATCAACACCGTCGAAATCAGAAAGCTGACCGAGCCCACATAATTCTGTGCCTTCTCCTGCTTCCAGAAGGCTTCTGACCGCACACCGAGGGCAGAAGCCAGCCGTAGCTGTGGACCACCCTTGAGGTCTGACCGCCGCCCATCGCTCCTACCTCGTCCATCGACATGTCCCACACTTTGCAAATGTCATTCTCCATCTCTTCATCCAGCTCCGTCTGGATTCCCCCGGGACTCACGGTGGGCTCCGTCTTCTCGGGGCTAATGACCTGAGGGAAAACGGGGGTGGGGGCGCACACGGGGGGACGGCGGTACGTGAGCTACGAGCAGACGACAGAGACACGCCATGAAACATTAACAACGACCCATCGCTTCAGTCACGGCGCAAAAAACCCCCACACAACCAGGAAACCGGCGTGTCGTGTGTGTGTGTGTGTGTGTGTGTGTGTGTCCCGGTAACGGTCGCACCGCACCCGCCAGGCGCTGACCGTTACCGGGCCCGCCGGCCTCTTCCCTCACGGCGCCCCCGCTCCCCCAGGCCCGCACCTCGATGAGGCGGGTGAGGATGCTGAACAGCCAGTGCTTGCTGTACACCGTGTTCCCCACCGCGTCGCCCTCCTCCTCCTCCGCCTCGCTGGAGGGCGGCGAGGGGTTACGGTCCATGGCGGCCCGCCACAACCGCGCCGGCGCCAACGAGGCGGCGGCGGCGGCCAGAGCGGCGCCGGGGCGGCGCCCCGCAGCGCCCCCTGCCGGGGCGGGGCGCCGCCGGGAGGACACCCCCTCAACGGTCGGGGCGGGGCCCTCAGCGCCCGGCCCTCAGCGCCCGGCCCGGGACGGCGCGACGCGGCCCTGGCCGCCGCCGCCGCCTCCTCCTCCGCGGAAAGCGGCCCCCGAGGAGGCCGAGGCAGACCCCTCGCCCCTCGGAGGCCCAGGCAGACCCCTCGCCCCTCGGCAGCGCCGGTGGGCTCCGTGACGCCCTCACACCGGCCCGCGGGGACGCGGCCGGCGCTGGGAGTTGAGGTCCCCACCCAGAAGGAAGGGAGGCGAGCCAGCAGGCAGCGGTCTACGGGAGAATTTCTTTATTGGGCTGCACAGAGGAGGTGTAACAGGGGAGCAGAGGTGGCCTCCCGGGGGGCAGCGCTAGTATTTGCTGGGGAGGCCCGCAGGTCTGTAGCGGTTGGGATCCCGGCCGCTTCTGCCCCACTCATTCGCCTCTTGGTCGGCTCGGGTGTCTTCTGCGCCTCTGCCACTCACGTCGCTTTGCCATTTTTCCCGGGCATCGCTAAGAGGAAGAAAAAAGGCCACCTGAACCAACCGGGATTTAACTCCACTTTGCGTCGATTTCCTCGCTCATGTAAAGCTAGCTTTTCCACAGGACTTCTCAAAGCGAGATGCAAGCGCATATTCAGTCCTTGTCCTAGAACCATAGTGGAATCCGTAAGTGCTGTGTCAGGAAATGAACCAGCAAGGAGGAAGTTCCTTCTCACCAGAAATGCAGAGGTGAGCAATCTGCCTTCTGGGGAGGACAAGATGAAAGGCCCAAGCTCATGTGGGAGGAGAGGCACCATTCCTATAGAGACAGCCTGTTCGGACATTAACTGCTTCCCCTCCCCTCCACTGTCTTTCTAGGTCAAAAGCTGAGTACAAGTCAAAAAGGACTTCACTCTGACTGGAATGCCTGGATCCCTAGTAACTCACTGTTAACAAGCCAAATACGCTCCATTACCTGATCACTTTGGCTGCCCAAGCACCGCCAGGTCCTCTTTGGGCAGCATCATAATTCCCACGAGCATGGAAATATTTGTCAGCACCTTTATAATTTGCCTCGCGCATGTCCTGGTATGCTCTGAACATATCCCATGCCCCTGAAGAAAGCAGAGAAACAGAGATGACGTTGACTTTAAAGAGTTATCAGTTAAGTCCATTTCAGCCAGGAGCTGAAAGGCCCAGTAACACAGAGAGGCACTTCTCCACATCAGCCTTTGCACAGGGGCATGCCCACGGAAAGGGCCTGCGGGGGCTGATCAAGGCTGTCTTCCAGCAGCAGAAACCAGCGGTGGAGCTGCGGACCTCCCACCTCCGAGGACTGCGTCCCTTGACTGCCAGTAACCTGTGCTCAAGGAGGGGGCTCCTGAGAGAAAGACCTGCAGTAACAGCAGCTTACCTCCCGCTGCATCCCGGACAAATTGTCCGCCTCGGACTAGTAGTGGCGTCTCAGCACTTGTGCACAGAATAAAGGAGAGCAACATGAAGCAGACACAGAGCCTCATGGTTCCTGGCCCAAGCCTGACACAGAGCTGTGAGACAGACAGTTAGAGAGATGAGCAGTTCTGGAGCACCTTTGAGAGACTGTTGCCATAGCATCCATCACACCCATAGCTGTGCCTGGACAGCTGCCCCAGCACTGATGGCTAGCCCAGGAACCCGCTTCTCCCCACACAAGGAGAGATGCCCTCTGTGTGACCACAAGCTCAGCTAAGGACTCCGCAACAGAGGCAGATGGACATGAGAAACTTGCATTTTAGCATTCCCTGCTGCTCCTGTCACGAATACAGAAAAGCCCCCCCATGCTAAAGCATTAGTCCTGTTCCTGAATACCAGCTAAAACCACAGCATATAGCTCACAAATTCAGAATATCACTCACCACTGCAGAAAGGCAAAGCCAAAGGAGGGGAGCTTGTCTTGTGTGCTCTCAGACTCAGAGAGGATATTTATAAGCAATTCAAACCCCTCAAAAGAGGAAATTGGAAAGGATACCCTTGGCTGGGAATTCCCCACAACCACCCCACTTCCAAAACTGAAATCATTACAGTAAGCCTGTCCTTATCATTACTGTAAGTTCATAGCTCCTGTTACACAATTTTTTAGAAAGTATGTGGTGCTTCTTCAGCTGTCCACAGGACTATTTGCGCCTCATAACAAGCAGGATGAGAAACTGTCTTGAAGACTGATGTGTTCTGTGTCGTTGAAGTGTTACAGTTCACTTAAGGGTGACACTTTTGTTCGGCTCTTCTGCTGGACAGAGCTCAGAGGAGAAGGTGCCTGATCATCTGCACTGTATGTTGAAGCACAAGGTCAGGTCTGTGTTTGTGCATGAGCAGCAGTCAGCTGCATTACCACAATGGCTGCAGGAACCACTAAGCAAAATTCCCATGCATGCTGGGATGAAAAAATGGATCCCAGAGTTGATAGAATGGAAAACGTGAAATGTTGCTTTTAACTCCACTGCAAAACAAACTGCAAACACCTATGTCCCTGCTGATAATGCTTCAAGATAGCGCACACACACCCCCCCCCCCACCATAAAGAAGGCCTGAATGGTTCGTCCTGCCTTTGCTTACTCTCATGGATCCTTCTCAAGGGGCTTCTAGCCATCCTGCTGCAACAGTGGCTCAGTGAGGCTCAGGTAGGCTAAACTAAGGAAGTTTTGATGCAGCAGTAAACATTTTATGTAAGGGGAAGTTCAGATCCATACAGCCACAACTCTGCTAGATTTTAAGATCGATATTTTAACTGTCAGGCCCTATTGGCATGCTTCACAGTTTGACTATCCACTGTGCTCTCTCTGCTTAGGAGCCTGCTTGCTTCCCTTGGTTAACAACTAACACAACTGTTTCCACTGCATAAAGCTCTGCGTTTGAGTGCAGTTGCACTGTAGAATGAATGTGCAGAAATGTCTCCCCATTGTGTGGTCTCATACGTGATTTAACAAGTCTAAGAGAACTTCTTTAAATTCTCTGCAGAAGAGGTATGTGTAGTAGCCCCAGTCACAACTCTTAAACAATTAGCTGCTGGAGCCAAAGGGCAAAGGCACGAGGTAAAAGAGGTGCAATAACAAACAGCTAATAAAGTGCCAGCAGCTAACTTCCTTGGGCATCACTAGACTTCAGACAATAATTTAGCGTAGGGGAAGAAGAAACACTTTCCACAGACAAGCCTGGAGTGGCAGGACAGATATTCTCTAGGATACTGTATCTCTAAATGGAACAATTTGAGATGAGAATCTAAACCCCAACCCAATGGACAAGGAAACTTTGCAAAAAGCAGGCAGCCAGGCACATAATTTTGTCCCCTACCACCCGGGAACCTGATACTTAGTAGTGTAACAGCTCAGTTACAGCAGAGACTGGAAGGCTGTGGTTTGCTGCAACTCTGTTCACATTCTAGCAATGACTTATGCCCTTACAGTACATCAGCTCAAGTGCCTTCTCTGCTGGCTGCAAGTAGCCCTGTCTGTCTCTTTTTGGTTTTGATTTAAAAAAAAAAAAACAAAAACAAACTGGAAAATTATACCTGTAAGTTAGGGTACAGGCTCACTAACGCATATCCCGTTTTGGCCAGGGATCTAGAACAGAGCATTGCCTTCAGAACTGACTTAAGGAACTTTTCCCTACAAAAGCTTAGACATTTTGGACCACAGAGAATATTTCTGAGTTTTCTGATGTGGCCTGATGTGTTTCACATTCTCTCCAAACCAAAATTTTCTGCAAAGAGCACAAACACGAGGATAATTGCAAGAAGGCAGGCGCTGGAGGGGATTTTTATAAGATCTTGGATTGCATCCTCCTGACTTGTCTCCAACAAGGAAGGCAGCAGCAGTGACAACAATACTAGAGCTTCCTACAGTAACTGAGATAAAGCACCAGCTTTGTGCTTCAGCAAATAACAGCCTGAGCATTGCTTGTCCATAGCCTCTTTGCCTGCTTTCCAGGTCACAGCTCTTGGCCCACAGAAACAACCTGCAGCCAAAATCGTTGCTTTTGCAACACAAATAGGCAAGCTGCCTCTGAGCATGTAGAAGGGTTTGAATGGAATATTCCTTTCTGGCCCAGCACTAAAACAGAGCCTGCATGGGCACACTGGGTAAACATAACACATATAGGGGCACCTAGGAGACCCTTTTCTAGGTTTGTACATTCTGATATATTTAAGATGAAAAGCAACCTCAAACTGTTTGCCCTTTAACTATCTACGAATGTAAGCTACATTCTGCAAACATTCTGCAATGTAGGTATTTTGCAATCTAAAAAAATCTCAGCTTGAGAAAGGGGACGAGGTGAATTCCCAGCTCAGGCAGCACAGTAATAAATGTAGTCACCCCTTATTCTGGGAAGTAATAGCACCTTATCCAAGTTTACATGGGCAGTAATTCACTTCAGGAGTTTTGCCATGCTGCTGTATGGAATATTTACTAGCATTGGCCTCAGGTTTATAGACATGTAGAGCAACTGCAAACTTAGCCCCTCTTCAAGAAGCAGTTTGCATATGCAGATATTTATTTTAAATAAAATTTATTTCACCAGAGGTTTTGATGATAATTCTAATGGTGAAATAGTGTTTTGAAGCAGTTATGAGGCTTTTAGATATTTGGGGGGGTGGGGGGGAAAGACCAACAACAACAAACCCAACACTGCTTCTACATAATATTGCTCCAGGCAAAGCCCCCTTTATTCATCTCTGCTCTTCAAGGGTCCCCTCCACCAACAGTCACCAAAACCAAAGTTGAGCTGCAGCTCATCTGCTCCAGCAGAGGCTGGATTAAAATATCAGCAGTGTATGCTTAGCTGGCTGACAAGAGCCAGTAGGGGCTGTAGCTTTAGGATGAGGGCATTGCTCTGTACAACCATAACTTCTATTTAGAAGACCATTTCATTTCACAGTCCCCTCACTTACCCATATGAGATGAAAACACATGCACCAAGAATAGGAAATGGTGATTTTCCAACTCTTCTTCAGAGTAAATTCTTACTTTTTATTGGCAGCCAAGTTAGTTGAAATCAACACAAGCTCACTCTAGACACCAAATTTGAACAAACGCTTCCCATTATGTTAGCTACATGACAGTTCTGACACAAAGTTAAAAAAAAAACCCTCTGAATGCAAAGTGTATGATTTATTGTAAAAAAACCCAAAAGCCCCAACCCTCACTCAAAGTTAACCAAGTGTTCAAAAACCCCACAGAAGTAAGGAGGAGATTGCTGCGTACACAAAATACACAGAGCAAATAAAGCGGAACCTTAGAGACAAGCCAGGTACATTCCTGGAAAGCCAGCCAACTTCCTCTAAGGAGGGCAACACAAGTACTCAGCTAAAGCTGTACTACATTCACACGCTTGTAATAGAGTTAAACACAACAGCCACTGAGCTCACTTGGCAGGTAGGAGAACAGGCACCAACATCTGATTTGTTTAACCTCACCACACACTGCAGGTGCCTGGCTCCTATTCCAAGTCTTACAGTAAGAGCATGGAGTGTTTCCAACAGAAGGATCTGTGCTGTTTCCAATGTCAAAAATCTAAACCCCAAAAGATTTAAAGTTTTCTTTTTTTGGAAATAGTTCTGTATTGGCTTTTCCACAAGCAACACTAACAGATGAAAGCCTGCCACTAATTGACTCCCTCTAACTTCATTTTCTCTAGTGAAGTAACCAACCCTCCATAATAAAGTCTTTTCTTGCAGTTGAGATAAAATAGACTGCACCTCTCAGAAGTCTGGAGGTTTTATTACTTAAGTCCTATTTTCATTAAAATAAAAGCATTATTTTGCACCACTGCAAGTGCTGCAAGACTACATAAAAAGATGCATTATAAAGAAATATTGTCATTTCATGACAAAATTATGGATTTAATAATAAATTTAGTTCCAATGCATGCATTAATTTTTTGTTTAAATGACATTTGTGAAAATGAAATATTGACCAGACACTGTGGCCTTCTGTTAAAAATGTGAGAGTCTTGACAGCAAAGAGGGCGAAAACTAGAAGCCTAAGAAGAAACTTGTTCAAAGATGTATTAAGTGCAGAAAGAGTGCTGGTACAAAGCATAGTTCTGTAAATGAGAAATAAAATCCAAGTGATTTTATAGATCTTCATATTCTAGCAGATACTTAAAAAGACTTCTTGACAGCATCCATCTAAAAATACTTATCCAAACCTTCAGCTTTTAGAAAGGTTATTAGAATAAGACATGCAGTCCTCTTACTTTCCAAAATGTCAAAATTAATTGTGGAATTACCAAAGTTTACCCAGACTTTAGTAAAGCCTTTGACAAACACCGTTTCCCACAGCACTCTCCTGGAGACACTGGCTGCTCATGGCTTGCATTGGCATACTCTTCACTGGGTAAAAAACTGACTGGATGGCCAGACCCAAAGAGCTGTGGTGAATGGAATTAAATCCAATTGGCAGACAATCACAAGTGGTGTTCCCCAGGGCTCAGTATTGGGGCCAGTTCTGTTTAATACCTTTATCAATGATCTGGATGAGGGGATTGAGTGCACCCTCAGCAAGTTTGCAGATGACACCAGGTTGGGTGGGAGGGTGGATCTGCTTGAGGGTAGGAAGTGTCTACAGAGAGATCTGGACAGGCTGGATCAATGGGCTGAGGCCAATTGTATGAGGTTCAACAAGGCCAAGTGCCGGGTCCTGCACTTCGGTCACAGCGACCCCATGCAGTGCTACAGGCTTGGGGAGGAGTGGCTGGAAAGTTGCCCAGCAGAAAAGGAGCTGTGGGTGCTGGTTGACAGTCGGCTGAATATGAGCCAACAGTGTGCCCAGGTGGCCAAGGTGGCCAACAGCATCCTGGCCTGTATCAGAAACGGTGTGGCCAGCATGAGCAGGGAAGCAACTGTTTCCCTGTACTTGGCACTGGTGAGGCTGCACCTGGAATACTGTGTTCAGTTTTGGGCTCCTCGCTACAGGAGAGACATTGAGGTGCTGGAGTGTGTCCAGAGAAGGGCAACCGAGTTGGTGAAGGGCCTGGAGCACAAGTCTTATGAGGAGCGGCTGAGGGAACTGGGGTTGTTTAGTCTGGAGAAAAGGAGGCTGAGGGGAGACCTTATCGCTCTCTACAACTACCTGAAAGGAGGTTGTAGCGAGGTGGGTGCTGGTCTCTTCTGTCAGCTGGCTGGAGATAGGATGAGAGGAAATGGCCTCAAGTTGCAGCAGGGGAGGTTTAGGTTGGATATTAGGAAAAATTTCTTTACTGAGAGGGTTGTCAAACATTGCAACAGGCTGCCCAGGGAAGCGGTTGAATCACCATCCCTGGAGGTATTTAAAAGACGTGTAGACGTGGTGCTTAGGGACCTGGTTTAGTGGTGGGACTTGGCAGTGTTAAGTTTACAGCTGGACTTGGACATCTTAAGGGTCCTTTCCAACATAAATAATTCTATGATTCTAATTCCGCCGTCCTGAGGTTTGTTGAAATATCACAACTTATGTCTACAGTCATGTTGCACAAATAGTTATGGGCAATTTAGAAATACCATGCTTATAGTTTAACAGTGAGTTCGTTTAACAGTGAGTCCATTTAACAAGTTCTTCTGTTAATCAGCATTCTTAGCTATTAATCCAGTCTGGAAAAATATTTCCCTCCTATTTTAAGACGTAACTCAATAAATGCATTTCAAATGGGCAAGACCAGTCCATACAATTTAAGAGAAAGAAAAAAGGTATCATAATAAGCACTTCTACAGTAACTTGAGAAAGTCAATGTCATTTACAGAAAAATTAAACAAGTACGGGCTTAGATATTTCCAAGGAATTGCTTCTCATGTTTGCAAACAAACAAAAAATTCTGTACACCTTAATACAATACTTAGGGGCTCATATCCTTAAGCACTTAAGTTATATAGACTCAGAAAATAAATTCAGGAATTTTCATCTCAGAAATCTGTGACCTTAATTTTAAGATAAACACTGGATTGTTTTAAGTTCTACAGTTCAAAACTCATCTCCAAAGGAATACGGAAGAACCATCAACAGTTCCCAGTCAGATACCTGCCAGATGGAGACTGGCTTAATATAATTGAACTTTTAGACAGGAGTTAATCTCTTTAAGAGCCTGTTCAGTTTAGGAGGCACTTTAATATACAATCATTACAGTAAAAAATGTTCCCAAAGTTTTCCAAGTTGTTTTCTATGCTTGCTGAGACCACAAAAACCGGTCACACCTTTCCAACATGGACTGAATCAGCGCTCTGCAATTAAAGCAAAGGGGAGAGGGGGGAAAAAAAGAAAAAAAAAGTCAAACAGTAACAAAAACTAACAACAGGAAGACCAGAGTTTTGGTTTGCTCTTTAAAGCAAAGTTTGTCAAAAAAGTGATTTTGTTTCAGAAGTAACATCATGACATCACCCACCATGCATGCCTTCTCTGGAAGGGATAGGCAAGATCAGAGTTTGTGCAGGACTCAGCAAGACAGATATCTCCTTCAGAGAATCTCCTTCACATACATTTTTAATGTATGATTTCCCGTTTCCTCATTTTCCATTTTAAAATGCCTATATTGCACAATACATAGCTCTTAAATAAGAGAAAAGCTTTCAGATGAGTTTAAAATCCGAGGTAAAAATGTGAAATATTTTACCTTTTTGTTAACTGAAAAGAAAGTTTAAAGCACCAAGAAGATCCAAAATGAATACTGTGGATCTTCTGTTGACATGTCATCTTACCTCTGCCTTTTCTCAGCAATTCTCAGTATCTCACAGACACTAGTAAATCTCTCAGACAATTCTAGTGTCAAGCCACACTCCTGCAAGAGAGGCAAGGCACGATTTGGGCCGATGGCCTTTGCCAGTAAGAGGGCTACATTTTCCACAGTGATGCAGTCTGGGCAGCTCAGGCTACCATTGCTGACAGCATTCCCATTCTGTGAGCCATGGTGGTGGAAAGCTGTGCTGTGATTTTTTGCAAGATGCAGAAGAAACTTCCATTCTTCTGTGGTCTCTGGAATGGAACCTAGATGTAAAATGAGTTTGTTACATTATTTGTAAGATAAGGATAATTCTAAGCCTACTGTTTTAAATACAACTGTACTTAAAAGGGAAGGTAGCTATTCTGTTTTTCTCTGTGAAAATTTAAGAAAACCAAGCATTATCAACAAGCAAATTGTGTGCAGAAGTGTACTGCCTTGACTGACTCAGTATAAAGAATCAGTGATGAACTACACACGAAGCTTCACAATAGTTCAGTATTTAAGGTTTTGGATTAAGTCAAGAGACAAAGAATTGTTTTGTCCATCTTAGGGCTACTGAGATTTTTCTTCTAAGCTTTGCCATGTGACACAATGCTTTGCTCATCATAACTTTGTGTGTCTGCATGTGTAATGGGGGGAGTTTTGTGCTGTGCAAGGAGGCTTGCTATTCCTCTATCTACAACACCAAGTTTAGCTTTTACTCCCAACTGATAAACAACTCTACATTCTTGAACTTTTAAGCATTTTCTAGCACAACTGATTTCACAAAACACAGTGTGAAGATACAAGAGTGTAACATCCATTTACATGTTTCAAATATGCTGCACTACACACAGTTAAGGCTACCAAAACACTTCAAAAAAAGAAAAGTTCCAACTCAACTTCAGACAAATCAGTATAAAATAAGGGCAGTTCCTATATTACAGAAGTATGTTTACACAGCTTAAGACTCACTAACCATCTTCTCCATTCAACAGGCTCAAATCATCCAAATGAGCAATATTAGTAAAGGCTTCTAGTCTTCTATCCAGCTCCAGACAGAGAAAAAGATATCCAGGCCAAAATCTTGAATAAGAGAGTAAAGATTTCCAGGAATCAAATATTCAATCTAAACTAAAATCAACAACAATTAAATGCTTGTTTAAATATCAGTGAAGACAGAAGCAACTGAATTTCTTGAATGCTAGAAATCACTGCAGAGTGGGCACACAGGGACTACCCTTAACCAAAAGGGGTATTTGGTACACTAAATTGGACACTCATCAATATTCATCCTCAGAACAGGGAAGGTTTTTAAATAAAGCCTGTCCAAGTAAGGAGCAGATGGGTCGTTTTCATTTGTACCTTTTTGGGGTCAGAATACCAGCTAACCAAGTATCAAGAATTATCAAGTTTTCTTCTTACCCATGTGATTTACAGATGTCAGCCATCTTCTCTTTTGTAACAAAATCAGCAGGGAGTTTAATCAAAAGCAGAATAAGTTGGCTGTAGCCCCAAGTAAACAAATGTGATCGTGGCCTAGAAGATGAAAAATTCAGTTTTAAAGCACTAATGATTTTCTTCAGAACATTCTGTTCTCTCTACAAGAAAGGCAGGTATATGAAAAGAGAGAAGAAAAAACAAATGAAACACTGTGTGTAGTCTCAGTAGAGCAATCACTCTGAAAAGCATTACAGATAAAGTTATTTAGTCCTTTGGTTGCTTCTGCTGAACTCCACAACATGCAAAATGCTCCAAGGATTCAGTGACATCCAAACTGTCATACAAAATCTAAGCCAAAATCCTGCAGACCTGTTAAAAGCTTTTTGCTGCACTCAGGACTTTGGGTGAAACCCTACTTTACCTGGGATTTCCTTCCGCATCCACAGTATTTGCTTTTTGTGGTGCATCATGAGAAACTGCCAAGCACAACCAATCCAGCCGTACAGATTCAGGCTGCAGAAGAGATCTAAGGAGAGATGACCTAGAAAACAAAACACAGAAAAAACCTACCAGTTTTAAATATACCAGATATGGAGAAGCAGAGATCGTGTGTGGACAAAAAAAATATTGTAAAATTAAATACGGATAAGCCTAGAATGATTTATGTTTCTAGAAGCTGAGGGGACCACAGAAAACCATCAGGTTTGCAGGTTGGATTCCCACAGGTTTTTTTGTTTTGTTTTTTTAAATGCTTTCTAACCTTGGCATACTGAACTGCAGGCAAAGGAACAAAAATAGTCAGTTCCACTGCAAGTATTATTTAGAAAAACCCTTTTAAAAGTAGCATCTAATCTAACAAAAAACCCAGTCTGAGACCAAATAAAACTGGCAGAATGAATTGGAATCTGATGCTAAAGAATCTGCTAAAAGCAGACAGATACAGAAGCAGTTAAAGTCCCCAAAAGCCAAAACAAAAAAAAAAAACCCACACAGCTACATGAGGAAGAGAACAGACAGATGAAAAAGATTCTATATTCCCTTTACCTTTTATCCTCTGGCTTTGATTTCACCAGACTATCTAAATATGCTAAAAAGTGAGCTGGATCATTCCTGCAAAGCTGTTTGATATCAGAAGGTAAAATATAGGGGTGGAACTTGATCAAGGGCCGAAGAGCTGTTTCCCCAAATTTTTCATAAAGCCTGGAGAAAGAAGATAAACTATCGTCAGTACCACACAGCAAAATTATTATTTTTCCAAGTTCTCTTGCAAGTTCAAGATAGTACTGAAAGGTGATGTCTTTAAAAGATTCCCAGAAAGCTTCATGAAACGTTAAGTGAACCAATTCCTGCTAGCAAGTTAACAACACTGAAGAAGAGGAAGAAAAAAAGGACTTGGCTACAAACCTTTGAGCATGTACCAGTAACAGTGGGCTATCATCCCAAGGCCCCAGGTCATGCAGCTGTTTCAGTATTTTCAACATATCTTCATTTTCCATCGCTAAAGCCACTGGACTATGACAAGTTAGTTCTGAAATAAATCAGCACACAAGATATGAGTTACAAGATATGGGCAAGTTTTTTTTTCTTAACACACACAGCTCGTGTTAAGTGTAAGGACAAAAGTTATCACTACTTTCATGGAACTCTCTAGCTAAGAGTACGAACAAGTGAACAGATCCTACTTGTTTATTTCATAGAAATCAACACCACTAATCTGCACTTACAGCAAATTACAGCAATGAAATGACACAATTAAGGCATGGAATAATATTCTTGATATATTTTCCTTTTCTTTAGACTTATGAGTAGGTAATTTTTCTCTGATGTGAAAAAAGCACACTGCAGGACATATGGCTTGCTGAATATAATGCAGATCTGCATCAGTTTTCATATATTACAGTTTGCTTCTATTAACAAATAAAAACTTCAGCTTGGACACTGACTTCACAGAATGTAGAATTCAACACGAACCTCAATCCTGATGAAATGTGGGTATTAATCTACAGGCACAAATGCAGTCCAACTAAGGACAAACTGGGAATGCGTACATTACTTTCACTTCTAAGGCTCTCAGAATCCAAATAGCAAACAGATTCCCATGAACCCAAATACCAGATACCAACCCTCAAAGCAAGATTCTGTTGTTTAGCTCTCTGTTGGCACCAAATCAATGCTAAGACTTTAATTCATTCTAAAAAGAAATGCGTAAAGCAGAAGCTGAATGCAGAGAACAGATGAAGTTCTGTTTTCCAATATAATCAGGAAGCTTTGGTTCAATAAGGCTAAAGAGGCAAAAATATTAGAAGGGATTTCTGTGGAAAAAGGAAGTCTGAAGTGATCACAAGCCACTCATTTGCATGGAACCATTTACTCCATTCAGTTTTGTTTCACATTAACCACATTTCTCTACAAATAAAATCTTCTGTTTCCAGTGCACATACTGAAGCCTCTCCCCTAGCTTTTGCCTTGTTTCTATAGACATATGATTCTACTTAAGATGCTTTTGCTCTTTGAAGCACATATAGTTGTTTTTAAATAGATCTGGTATGAAATCAGTGCAGTGTTCAACCAACAAGCTCCATATAAATTAAAAGGTTCAGAATTGCAAAGTGGGGGAAGGGGAGGAACAGTCTCTCCAAGGAGCCAGCTGATCTTCAGAAGTTAGCCTTTGGGGAGAAGACTAACAACCAAACAACCCAAAACTGCAACAAAAACTCCCACACACCAACAATCCTCCCCCTCCTACACTACACCTGCAGAAGGAAAATTTGCAGCCAGAAATGAGAGTGTCTTCAAGCTTTTTTCTTTTTTTCTCCCAAACAGTCTTACTCTCAGTTTACTAGTAATAAAATTTTCATTAGTTACCTTTCAATCCTGCAGTGTATGTTTCCCATACATTAGGACTGGTTGCATACATGGTTATAATATACTGCTTTATTCTCTTTAAATCCAAAAGAAAGAAGTAGCTTCGCATAAACCTACAAGCCAAGGTCCACGAAGCTGCTGGCGGCAGACTTCCATCAGAGCTTTCCTCAGCATCACCATTTCCACAAGAAAATACACGCAGCTCAAAACACAGTGTTGTCAACTCAGTGAGATCTTTCTGAACATCTGGCTCTACAACACACGGAGGAGACACTTGAAAGCCGCAGTCCAAAGGTCCCTTCAGATCAGTACTATTTTCACACTTGATTTTGCTTACACAGGTTTCATCAGTATTTCCCTGTTTAGTGCAGTCTTCCAAGATACTACTCTGTTCTTTGTCTACTGGGTCTCCATCAGTTGGATCCAGTTGTAGGTTTTCCTCCAGGACTGCCCTCTGTTCTTCAGCACTCACAGTCTCACTTTTCTTAGTGGAGGAAGCAGAATGCTCTTTGCTGCCAAACGTTCCTTCTAGATAGACAATCCATTCCTGTAAAACCCTTCTCATGCGCTGTGGTTCTAACAAAACCAGGGGATCCTGGAGTTTGGCTCTGCAGCATGAAAAAAGGAGTATGCTAAGTTGCCTAACAGTTATAAGATGCCACAAGTGAAGAACTATATATGTTTCATGTAACTCAAAGTATACACCTAAACTTGACTAGTCAGTTTTTTTGTAGTTTTGAGTGCATCAAACAGAATTTAGGCTACTTATGCTGTCTACATTTGATATTAGTACATTCTGAGGTCCCCAAGATTTCCTTCAGAATGAATTTTTGTTTGTTAGGTGGTTTGGGGTTTTTTTAAACTATGCTTGTAGTTAGGACAAAAAGATAACACTAGACTACCTAAATAAGCTTTTAGTGGGTTTTGCTTGGTTTTAAATAGGGGAAACAAACCATTGACCAAATTATATCCTTTCAGATCATGTTAACAGACGTGCAGAGCATTACTCTTGCATGTATGTAGTAAAAAAAAAATTTAAAAAAAAAATCAATCATTTTTTACCAAAGCCCAATATATCTATACACTAAGTTTCCCTGCTTACATAGCTTCTGCTGTTGCAGCCTTGAGATCTCTTAGATGGTCCTCCTCTGGAAGCTGGCAGCTCTGTGGTTCTAACCTAGAAAAAGACATTAATTTCAGTCTTATCTGAAGTATTATCTTTAATAATTTAAGGGAGGATTTCCTCAAAAATTTCCTCAAATTTGCAAGGAAACAACATGAATTCCTTTATTAAAAAAATACAAAGCTTTAATTTCTAAAGAAGGAACAGCTCAACAGAAATTATGGATGAATTGGGCATGAAGAGTAACCAATAATACTATTTTTCTAGGCTTCTATAATGGCTTCTACTCCACCTACAGTAGATTTCTGCAGGTACTGAATAAAAATCAGTATCATGCCACTATACGAAAGTTAGTCCAAAATGGTAAATTAGCAAAACATTGGAATATGAAGTAACTTAACTCTGTATTAATTGGACAACCATTAAAGAAGTTCAATGTTTTATAGCTACCATTATTAAAAACAAAAAACCAAAAAACTCCCAAAAACAACACAAAACAAAATCCACAAAACCCCCAAATGCAACCCACACAAACCAAAAACAAAAAGAAAAGTGTTTTTAGGGAGATAAAAGTGTTTACTCCCCACTCAGAAAGGACAGGAAATGAACTGTTGGACTCATGTCCATACCTATAATGAGCATCACAGATAACACTCCATAAGAGTTGCTGAATACACTACATTCTTGCCCTTCAGTCATTACAGCACTGTAGAGACTACATGCTCCACCATCCAAAAGTGCTCAGTGCCCAATCAGCTTCTAGAAAAGGAGTCAGGGCAAACCAGTGAAACCCACCACAGTAATGAAGGCAGCTAGAAAAACCTAATGCTGAGCAACTCGTTCTACTTGAAACAGTAGTTTTTCTTTAGGTTGCTATCCTCAGAACGTTCAGCAAATGCAATTGCTAAGAAAACATTTTATACTCACTCTTTCTCTTCCTGGGGAGATGCTACCAGATTAACAGTCAACTCCTGCAGCTCCTCATCATCCTTTACTTCTTGCCTCCCTCTAGTATCAGGACTTATATGTAGTGTACCAATCTTCTCAGTAGTTTTGCGTACAAAGCTGGAAACGCTAGGAGTCAGAAGTTCAAACATTTAAAATTGGAAATTCAAAACTGAACAAATAAAGCACTTTCTTTCCATTCAAACCATGATTTCAGAAAACTTAATAATCTGAAGAACTCTTGAGAAAAGGATGAGAGCAGCAATGGCCAACAAGAACAAAACTCACTAAGCAGCTGCTCAAAGTTCATACTTCAGTCACGGTCCATACTTTCAGCACAGAATAAAAACCTGAAGTATTTAAGACTTGGGTTTTTTGCTGCTGGAGAAACAGGATCACATACTAACAGTGCTTAGATTTTGACATATATTTGTATGCAAATAAATGCGGATTGGCTACACTGCATTTTAAAGCTTATAAACAGAAAGCATCATTAGGAAATGATGTCTCTCTTGGTCATAAGAAACAGTTTTACAATACTTCAAATTAGTTCTTCAGGTTACAAAGCTCACAAAAAATGTCCTTTTCACATCATCAGTCCCTATCCCTTCAGATATTGTATTCAAAAGAAAGCCCAGTGAACATACCAAACCCCAACTATTTCTACCACTGGCATGAAGAGAACTATGTCATCACGAGTTGAACAGAAAAATCAGCTTCTTGCTTTCTGGCCAAGAACTAGTTTAAGAGCATCAAGAAAAAAAAAAAACAAAAAAACAACCCTTTTACTTGCTTGCCAGAGAACATGGCATCTTTTACTATACCAGGGTATAGCAAAAGTTGAAGGTTGCTGCAGAAGAGAGAAAGGATTCAAATGTAGCAAAACAATTGGATTTTAACATATAGAAGGATTAAAGGTAAACTTTTAAAAAGTAACTGTAAATATGATAGTATTTTATTTAATTATAAATTGAATGTAGTGAATACTTGAAAATTTAGTCCTCATTACTAGTAATAACTGTTTCTACTAATAAAGTCCTAAAAACTGATTATGGTTTAGAAAAAATTCAAAACATTGCATGTACTTCTGAAGGCTATTCTGAGATCCTCACACTATCGATATCAGCTACAATATTTTGTTGCAGGACACGATTCACATACCTAAGTAACCAAGGGATGGCTACGCAATTTTTCAGACCATCATTAAGGGCCAGCAACATTTTAGCTAAGGAACTAACATACATAAGGGTTTTTTTCAAGTTTAAGTTATGTATTTAACACCATCTCGTTTATATTTGTGGTCCCCCCCCAGCTTTTTAAAGCGACTTTTAAAATAGAAATTTATTTTCCATGTAAAACAGACACTACCATATTTACTTGCACCAGTTACAAGCTACCATTATTCCAAAAACACTTTGGGAATTTATTAGATTCACTGAAAGGTGTGTGCAGGATGATGGCAGACCACGTGGTATACTTTGCAAGTGTGTTTTAGCAGTATCTAGCATGCTTTGAATATTTTAATGTTTGTCCCCAAGCAACATAGGAAGCCTTCACTCATTGTTCAGAAACCTAAGTACCAGGAAATAAAAATCCCCAAACAATATTCACTAAGTTTGCTTTGAATACAAACCACAACCACAGTTCAGAGGGTAATGTTAAACATTCTTAGCCATTTAAAAACTGAGGTTGAAATCTTGGCTCCACTGAACTTAACAGCAGCTCTTTGTATCTTCATTAGAGTCAAGATGGAAGCTTTAAATTGTCTAGCAAACTTGACTGCATCTCCGGTGTTTCAGTTCAGATGTTACATTTTTGCAGAACAGAGTATGAACTAAACCAGACAATGCTACAAATTCAGAGGACAGAAAAAAAGGGAAAGATGTAATGGATGAGTGAACCTGCTGGAAGTTTTACCTTTCTTTGACAGCTTGGAGAGAGACGAGAGGAGATGGGGAACGAAATGACAAAGGAATACTGAATGGGAGAAATGTCTCATTCCGGTCAGCCTCAACTGTCACAGATGCATGAGATACATTGTCTAACAAATGGAATTGAAATAAAGAGTCATGAAACACTGGCCCAGCAAAAATGGAACAATGAAACAAACTGAAAGTCACTAATTCATTAACGGACAACTGGCATACAATATTTTCCTACTTAATATTCAAGAATGTGGGGAACCAGAAAAGCGCTACTTGGTTTTCAAGAGCCATTTTATTACTGACTTTGAACCTAGTAGGCCTGCTTTGTTAACAGTCTTTTGGCTCTATAACAAGGCAAGTGATAATCAACAACCGTATGAAAACTATCTTCTAAAAGTAGACTTACAGTCCATTTAGGAGACAAAAATCTTGATTTAATCCACTAACAGTTACTTAAACACCTAGAAAAATTTAAGTATTGTGGCATACATCAATTCACATTGCATGATTTCCTAAAACCTAAGTCACATATGAACATACAGAGACACATAAGCCATGGTTAAGGTATAGAGCACCCTTTTATCTGAATGGACTTAAAAGTACAATTCTGTCCATAGCTCTCTAGCTTTTGGTAAGAATCACAGGAAATACAGAATCACTGACTATTTCACTCTTACATCCCTAACAGTATCTACAATGTGTTTTGATTAAACATTTCCTGGTACAAACACAGACTGTATCTTTGAGTGATGTAAATAAGAAAAAAAGGATCCTTTTAAGTAAGGATGACACTGCATTTTGCAACAGTCAGCACTATCTGCACTGTTGAGAGGAAAAGATAGCTACTCCGTTACAGAAATTCTACCATCAGAATCTGCAGTCTCTCTGGATAGTGCCTAAAGGTCACAACTGATTTTACGATTGCTTGTAAATAAGGCTGCTTTTGTTCATTATGCAGATTAGAAACCTAAAAACTTATGACATCTTACGTAAATGTGAGCAGGGAAACACTAAGTCCATTTCTCTTAAATACCAAATCAAGTACACATGCTTCAAGAAGCATCTAGAACTTCTCTACTTGGAAATAATCAGCAAATTTGCTATCTCTTGTGGAAGAGAGAGAACTTTTCTATCTTCTAACATTCAAAAACTATGTCCCTTCATTTTAGAGTTTTAATATCGGAAATAATACACTTCCTTTCAAGTTTTCTCACTTCCTGTTTTTATGGTGATGTAGGTAAAGAGGCACATGTAACCCGAAGTGCTACAAACAGCATGTAGCTTATTCAGCAGGTCAACACTACTGACAAGTAGGGGAGTAAATACTAATTTCTCTACTCTCTCTCCCCACTGTGGTTTTCCCCCAACAAAGCATCCAAATTCTCTCCATCCTCAACTGGCATCTACTCTCTGCAAAAGCTAAAAAGCAGCCTTTTTACTGGAAAGCCTCTCTACCATACCTGGAACTAAGCCAGCTCCTCATCATCCCTGGTTTCTGCATCCCCTCCCAATCCCAACCAGAGCAGATAACAAGACACCATTATTGTCTCACTCTAGCTTTCAACTAGTGACAGGTACTTGTTAGGAAATAACAAAAGCTCCCTGGATGGTCTAAATGTTAGTTACTAACAATTCTATCATCCGTACGCTAATGTATACACGTGTAAGTGGTGATCCCCTGTACAAATGGAACTCTGCAAGAAAGTTAAGAACACTTGTCATAAGCCTACTGTTTTCCCTGAAAAAATATAAAGCCAGAGCCAAGATTAAGAAATTCTTTCCTGGAAAAAATATTACTGGAAGGATAGTGGCAGCAAACAAATCTCATTTGAAGCTCAATTAACACTGGTATAGTCAGCTGAGAGAATCACAGTATTAATGCTGAATTGCACATGGAGGGGTCGGGGGGAAAATTGAGTGAAGTCCTAGCTTGGTAAAAGCCCTCTGGACCTTTTGTTTCGTTTCTCTGGGTTTTTGTTTGCTTTTAAGCTTGGATATCTGGGGAGCCAGCATTTTACCCCAATGTTTCAGGACGGAGTTTGAGTGGAAGGTGGGGTGACTGTGTTCCCATTGATCAAATTAGAGGATTTAATCATGAATAACTGGATAGTGGAAAATAAGAGCACAGAGCCAACCCAACTGAATTCTTGTAGAATAAATAGAAATTGCATCCAAATAATGTATTTTCATTAAGAAACATTACCAAGTTCTACTTGCTCATCTTCCTGGTGTGCAGGAAATTCTTTAAGTCTCTCATCTTCTGAGAATGTTTGACTGTGGAGAGAACATGAATCTTCATCTGACTGACTGCCTCTTCGACTGATAACACGATATATTCCAGAGTCTAAGACACTGAAGCTTTCCTGTCAGACAAGGGAGAGGAGTTAGATGTTGAGTGGTACTTCCTTGTTAAACTTCCTGTAATTAACTCAAATAACCATACCCACACAAATAACCTCACAGCACTTCATATTTCACTGTCTGGAAAAACCCTACAGGACAGCATATTTTTGACATATCCAGAACGGAGGAGTACACAGATGCCAATAAGCATGCAGTCCAGTGACTTTATAAAGATGTGTAAGCTGCAACTGCTTTTAGGAAAGCAGCCTGCGGAACAACAGGTGTACTTAGTACAAGACAAAAAGCATCTCTGCTTTAGTCCTGCATCCGAGACTATCACCCCTTTGTACCTGTGTATCCAGGAGTCCATATTCTTTTTGCTGGTTAACCAGAAAAACACGCAGCTAGCACAATTACAGATGCTGCAAAAGTGTTTAGTTCCAGGACACACGTACATTCTTTTGCTCATGGTTAGTCTATGTAGCTTTCTTGCCCATCTGCTAATGAAGAAAAACTTGTCTACCACACCGAGATGGAATTTACATTACTTTGGTTTTTGAACTTTACTTTTTAAACATTGTTAGAGTGAAAACAGTAACTGATATTATATTAACTATGAAGTATTTCCCCTTTCTTGAAAAGCTGCTGGGAAGGCAAGACAATACCAAGCAGCTGTACGTGTAGAAGAATATTAGCAATATGCTTTGATTTTTTTTTTCCTTAGAGCTTTCTGCTTAAGCTTAGAGTGAGACAATTTTTTAAATAGGGCTAGCATAGTTCTGAGCATTTGGACATTCAGTTTTCACCACATAAAACTAGAGTTACAATCAAGATGACCTTTACTGAAGCATGTTAAGACACTAAACTCAGCTGTGGAGAAAGCCTTCTTCGTATCAATCTTTGTCCACATCTCAACCATTAGCCAGAAAATAATATGGAAAAAAGGCAGAGGTCTGAGAGCTTAAAGAATGCAAGTAGTAGTATTTTATACCTCTCTACCCCACCTAATTTTAGAACATAGCATTATCAGCTATAGTAGGCATGGTAAAAATGAAAGCCTCATCTTCAAAGTGAGCATCAAGGTGATTTTAAGTCATAAAGATAAAATCTGCAGGTAACAGTTTTGGCACTACCAATACACGTACATGCGATGAAATACTGCTCCTTCTACTACTGCATGCAGAATCTAGAGGTTCCAACTTTGAAATTAATTCCTCCAGTTGCATAACGAGATCTGGTTGGGTTGAGGCATCCAGCTGAGACTTCAAGTGCTCCAGCTTGTCTAGAGGCAAATTTTTTCTTGCCTAAAAGTACAGAGTGAAACAGAAGCATTATTATTTCTAAAGCACATGTGAAAAGCAAAAGGTACCATATATGCAGGCTAATTTTCATCCTAAAAGTATAGTCTCAGAGTACTTTTCAAAAACTCCAAGAATACGAATCTCAGAAACCTATGAAACTTAATGGAAGAGGGGGACAGGAAACAGAGTGAAGTTGCATTGCACATTTACAAAGGGGTATTTACTTACTTTGCAAGAAATAACTGAATTTTGGAAGAGACAACAGACCCTGGCAGCAAGGGTCCAGAACCCTCTTCTTATCAGACGCTCTATGCAGCGGTCTACCAGCAGAAGGGAGAGGTGTGCCACTTTTCCATTTGTATGCAGACAGAACAACTCACTTTTGTAAACTGCAATATCCTGAATATCTGCAAAACCAAATGCACAGAAGTATCTAAAGGACTGAAATCATTAGTCAATGTTCCATTCTGTTCCTGAAAGAAGGTGAAAACATATTTTCCCCCTGACTGCAAATGTGTGCAAAAGCCTAATGCACAAGTGGCATAGGGAAAACAAATGCTGAAGAGTGCTAAGCTAGCATCTCACAACTATAAAGCATAGTTAAAGTATCAAAACTTTCCAGAGTTGTATTTCTAGAAAGCATTCAAAGAGTACACTAAAGCTAGTGAAAAGTCCCCTTTTCCTCTGAAGGGGGATGAAAAACTAAAGACTGATAAAGATGAGAAATACATCATTGTTAGCTTTGAAACAGAAGTAAAACATTTGCTAGTAGAAAAACACTTCGACCTTTCAGCAGTTTTCAGATGCAATACCTATACTATATGCAAACACTCCATGACAAAGGCACTGGAAACTTAACACCAAAAGCGGTGGAGAGAAGGGGAAGAAAAAGACTAGCAATGACTAACCATTCTAGGACTATGCCTGTAACCATACACACAAACCCATTTATGAGGGTTCACTCATCTGCCAAATAAGTACATTCCCTGGCTCCAATTTAGACAGGTGTTAGAAAAAACAGGTTTTAAGCTTTCAGCAGCCAATCCTCCTTCACAGGACACCTGACAATAAACCTGAATAAACAGAAATGAGGAAAGGATACTACTGGTTTTACCTCACTAGTACTGCAGGTTACTACCTCTTACTATTTGATTACTGTATTTTAAGATTCACTCCACACCATGTTTTGTTTCTCAAGCATGTTTTCAGAATTATGGAGAGAAGGGTTGGCTGGAGGAGGCAGGGAGAGGGTTAATATTCAAGAATATACTTGGCAGATGACAAGGAATAAGTTTTCTGATCAATGTTCCACAATCCAGCTGCAGAAATTGAGCTTGAAAAGGCTCCATGTTAGGCAAGGACTTCAGAAGTGACAAACATAATAGACAATATTACAAAGCAAAGATTCTTAAAGTTTACCTTTTACTTCACTCCAGAGTAAGACTTGAACACTTTGGGGAAGAAAAATATAAATGCCTCTTTCTGTCCAGGTCATTACACAGTGCTCACTGCAAGCAAAGCAGAGGTTAATGGTGCAACAGTTAATTGTGGTAGTAACTGTAAAATATGCAGGGATAGCATTGGCTTAAGTACAGCAAGAAGCAAGACAGTTGTTTAGCATGATACTTGGAAAATTCTTATGCAAAAAGATGAAGTTGGTAATATAAATTAAGAGAATATACAACTTTTTTATTTTTAAGTCTACTTTATCAACAGGAAGCTATGCTGACAAATACTCACGTCAAATACAGTAGTTTGGGGAAAGATAAAGACTGTGGAGAGCAGCTGGAACTAGTATAATGAGGATCCAGCCTATAAAGTAGAATTATTATCCGTTACAAGCATAACTACAATAATATCACTTTCTTAATGTAGCATTCTTAACCCTGTAAATACAAGCCTGGCTTAAATAAACATAGTCTTACAACAGCAGCATTCATTGTGGTAGTCACACAGACATACCTGCAGAATCAAGGTTTTGGCATTTTTGATAACTACTGGCTTGTGTTATCAGAGGAGAATGTATTAAGATGACAACTAGGATTAATGGTTGACTGCACTAGGAGTTTATTTAATCTTCTCAGCATTAATGCAGTTCTTTTCAGCTAGAAGTCCCAAGTAAATTTATCACTGATAACACTCATGTTTCTACCTGAGAGTAACAACAGGGAGAGGCGGTGAGGACAGCAGCTGCTTGAACTGATGTGTGCTTTGCACTTCCCCATCAAAGTTCACCTCCCACATCCTTGAGCCAGGTCGAGCACAATATATTAAGGGCTGCTGATTCCCACTGTTTTTTCCAACAGGGAAGAAACATGCTCCAAATTCTCCATCTCTCTCTTTATTACCAATTTTCCAGAACTTCTCTCTAGTGGAAAATAACATACTTGTTAAGGCAGAATTAATAAAGGCTCTAATTAATTTTATGGGGTTTTTTTAAGAATAAAAATACTAAATCCTAGTTGCTGAATTGGTTTTGGTGCCTAAAAAAAAATCTGTAATGAATATTATAAAGCTTGCATAAAGCTTATAAAAGACAGGGTGCAGAAATATTATTTTAAATGAATGCTCAGATCATGAGGGTGGGTTTTTTTCAGCACAACCAGTCAGTCAACCCGGTGATAGGAAGGTGATGGTGCAAACGGTCCCAGAAACCATTTCCAATCACAAGAAAGATGAGATGGTGATCATGAATAGTCACCATGGATTTATGAAGGGGAAATAATAGTCCTCTACAACAGAATGACTGGCTTGATAGATGAGAGGAGAGTAGTGGATATTGTTTATCTTGACTTCAGTAAGGCTTTTGACACTGACCCTGCTAACATCTTCACAGACAAACTGAGGAAGCACAGTCTAGATAAACAGACCGATAAATGCAAAGTCCTGCACTGGGGGAAGAATAACTCCAGGCACCAGTACAGGCCAACTGATTAGAAAACAGCTTTGTAGAGAAGGACCTGAGGGACCTGCTGAACAAGCTGACCACGAGCCAGCAACACCCCTTTTGGCAAAGGCAGCCAACAGCCTCCTGGGCTGCATTAGGAAGAGTGTTGCCAGCAGGTCAAAGGAGATGATCTTTCCCCTCTTCTCAGCACTGGTGAGATGTATCTGGAGTGTTGGGTCCAGTTCCAGGCTCCCCAGTGCAAGAGATACGGGGACATACTGGATCAAGTCCAGTGATGGGCCACAAAGATGACTAAGGGATTGTAGCACGTGTCTTACAAGAAGAGGCTAAGAGAGCTGGGCTGGTCAGTCTGGAACAGAGAAGGCTCAGGGGGAGAACTCATACGATCCCATGTGTATAAAAATCTAATGGGGCAGTAAAGAAAACAGAGCCAGACTACTCTCAGCGGTGCCCAGTGAAAGGACAAGAGGCAATAGGCAAAAATGGAAATACAGGAAATTCCATTGCAACATAAAAGCTCTGTTATTGTGAGGATGTTGAACCACTGGCAAACGTTGCCCAGAGAGCTTGTGGAGTCTCCATCCTTGGGGATGCTCAAAACCTAACTGGACACAATCCCACACAATCTACTCTACCCAGCTCTGCTCTGAGCAGGAAAACTGGACTAGATGATCTCCAGACATCACTTCAGAAACTCTGTGTGACTCTGTAAAGTCCAACATTTTACAAGTAAAATATAACTTGCCTCTCAGTATCACACAAGTAAGTGCGTGTAAGTGAAGATATGAGCAGTCTTCCATCCAAATAATCAAGCTGAACAACCCGAGAATCTACAGTGGTTATAATCTGAACAGGAAACATCACAAAAGTAGCAGCAGCCTACAGTTTGGAAGAAAAAAAAAAGAAAGAAAACACACTGGTCCTCAGTTCAAAGTAAAGACTATTTCATGAAGTTAAAATTGCAAAATCGAGAAAAGACTTATGCTACGAATACACTGCGTAAGACAGAGATGTTCCTTTCTTGTCTCTCCTTTACAAAACAAGGTTTCAATGCTTAAGAGGCATAAAAGTCTAAATCCTGTTTTCCCAAAACCATTATTGAAGGTTTAAGTAAAAAAAAAAAAAAAAAATCATATCCCTGTAGCATCCTGACATTTCTTTATAGAGTGTTTTCTGTAACATTAAGAGAGATTTTTATTCTTGCTTTTGCAAGTTTTGTGCTTTTGTCAGTTCTCTCGATTCTCCCCACAGGTACTTTCAGCCAGCAAACAGTTTTATGGAGACAGACCTGAGGGATTATTTGATACAAAAAAAAAAACTTCCACTGGATTTAGGCAGTTTACATAAACTCACTTTCTATATTACCCTGCAGCAAATTACCCAAATACTATTTATTATACAAATGTCTCAGTTTGCATAGGTGGCAGAACAAAGTCACAGACTCCTTAGGAATAAGACACTACTGGGAACTGCACTCAAATTTTCTAGCAGACAGTCACCATTTTTGACAACTTGGAACCGTTTTCTTTGTTAGGAACGTGACAAAGTGCATTACATGAGAGAGTCAACAGTCCAATTCCTTTAACAGGCATGAGCAGACACATTTAATGGGCCTTGCCCTTCTCCTTCCTTTTCTCTCTCTCTTTCCATAGTTGAATTTTTTGGTCTTTCTTTAAATGCAACATTTTGCTACTTTTAAGTCAATTTTCCATCAAAATCTTTCATGAGGGCTAGAAAGGACCTGGAGGAATACACCTATTTCCAGGTCATGCTCCTTCTTACGAATTAAAAGGAGAAGGAAAGGACCTAGTAATGGTAACGCTTAAAGAACACTCAAGGGCTAGAAATCAGGCTGGTATCATTAACATGCATCTCCTTTGCACAAAATGTAACGGATGTAAGCCTGATGTCCACCTACCACTCATTTTAACTAATCCACATCTTTAAGATGACAGTAGCCAGACAGAGCCAAGCAAAAATCAGACTCTGGGATTGCCCTTTCTCAGGCCAACAGCTGAGCTGAGGACTAAAACACACAGCTGAACCTCTAGCTGGAGTCTAAGGAATCCAACAGGATCAGAAACACCAAGACGCTGGACTTGGATACTTGTAAATTCCAAGAGGATTAAGCTTGGCCAGTTTTTAATTCTGTACATTTGAAAGCATTTTTATGTTGCATTACTAAAATAGCTAAAAGAGGGGGTGAGGGAAGTTCACGGATTAGGATTGCTATTGCTGTCTCAAGAGACTGGTTCTTCATCCCAACAGTCAAAGCTACCAGAACTTCATCAGCTGGCAAGACTTCCTCTGTTCTACTTTATTAAAACAAACAAAAAGATTCCATACATCTTCCCCTGTGAACCTCCTCATCTCAAAGTATGTGACATTTTACCTTCCCTTGTTTTGATGTGTTAATCTTGATAGCTGATACTTTTCCCACATGATCTCCTACAAAAACACGAAGGGCGGCTGTATCCCAACATAGAGCTGTGACTTTTCTACCCTTATGCTCAGAGGAAACGTAAATCCGTTCTGGCTTCCCACGACGTTCCTGATTCAGCTCCCAGACCACTACAAGACCTTGGCTGCAAAAATTAAAAAAGAAAATACAATTTGATAATAAGTCTTCTCATGTTTTATCACTGATAAAGATGCATTATTCCAAAGAAACAGAAAAACTATGCAAAGTAGTACATCTCAGAGCTGGCTGTGTTTGAGGTTGCATGCTTTCAAGAAGTGTCACATTTTTAATTCTGAAGAAGTGTCCTTCCTTGCATTACAATGCATCAGCAGCTTTGTTTGGAAGGGTACTCTCACATTTACTGGAATTGCCAGTGAGGATGCGGAAAAATAAGCATTTAAATGGATCTTAAACAATGTAAGTGGTATTAACTACCAATCTCACTCTGCCAAGTTAATGAAGACACTCCTTTTGATGCTGAAAGGTCTCAGAGACATTTATCATCATAACTTCACATGCATTAACTAGCTCTCCCATAGATGTTCTGTTACAGAAATAATACTTATTCTGGAACAATTATTCCAGAAAAAAAGTTAAGCAAACTGTGCAGAGAATTATTCTGTATGGGCCTCTACCAGCTAATTCCCCAGCCTGCTCCAAGTTCTCAGCAGATGTCCAAGTCTGAAACATAGAAGCTACTTAAAAATATTTATCCAGCATTCAGGTTTGCGAGTACATCACTCACCTGGTGGCAACAGCAACATAGTCTTCATCATGCAAACAACAGGCAACCCGGGAAACGGCACCTTCCTGAAAGCAAGTATGGGAGTAAGTGCAGGTAAAAGCTGTTCTTGTACTGCCTTTACCACTAACTGACTTTTATCTTTAAGACATAAACCAGATTCATGTCAACAGTTGCTACCACTTCACTGTGATGTGGTGGTTTGGGGTTTTTTGTTGTTTGGGTTTTGTTTGCAAACACCGAACTTACTCTAAAAAGATGCAGCTGACAACAACATGACAACATCAAGAGAAATTATTGCAGTTCACTCTCTGACTTGGAAAACAGAGAAAACAGTCTCCTGTCCTCACACCTATGGAAGCTGTTTTGCCAGAACCAAGTGAGACGCTCCCAACCTTAGAAAAAATGGCTGCATTCATGTTATGGTGGGAGCAGCAGTGACTCCCAGGAAAGATCATCTGGCTGTAGAAACAAGAATCCCTGTTCCATGACCTCTTTCAGCAAAAACAAGCCAGCCTATCTTTTCTTTGCTTATCCAGGTAGTTCATAGTTTGGACAGCCAAACATGGGTAGTTACCTACACGTGAATTGCTCTGATTCATATTCAAAGTTTTCTTCTAATTCTTAAATATTCAAGGTGACTTTGTTGCTGCTGTTAAAAGTCGGAATTTGAAAAACAAGAGGTCTGACCCTCTCAAGTAACTTCTTTCACACCTCATGAAATCTATTACACCACACACTCTGGGGATACACTCCAGTATCACAACCTTTTTTAAATGGAGCAGTCCAAAACTTCACTTTATTTGGACAATTCAGCAAGCTGAAAATGGCTGTTGACTCTTAACAAAAATTAACTTGAAACAATGTCTCTTTCCCAATCCTGTTTTCCCTGGAAATTTTTTAATAGAATTCTTTACCCTTACCTTATGAGTGAGAAAGAGTCTTTGCTTCCAACCATCTTTCTGTATAAGGTTCAGTCCTCCTCCTGAACTGCCTAGAGCTAGCCATCTCTTCGACACATCTATACATGTACACTGAAGAAATAAAAATCATAATGCACAACAAGGCTGCTAGTAAGTACTAATAACAATACCTTTTCCTTGCATTATTATATTATTTTTTAAAGGCTTCATTGTTTGCCAGCTCTGTGTACCACTCCGGAAACACTGGCAGCACAGTCATCAAAGATATTAGAAGAGCACTCTCTGTGGTTGGAGCAAACAGTGTAAGACAGCAACCATGTAAGGCTGTATTATTTACCCCACAGCTGCGTTAAGAAAACACACACACAGAGTAATAGGACCCTTTGTTTTCATTACTACTTCTTCCCAAAGTGTTCCCCCCCCATAAGCTAGCATGCACACACCCAAAAAGAATGACATGAATCCTGTGGGTTAATCAGATAATAAACCAAGTAAGGTCATTATTTGAACTTAAAAACAAACCAAAAAAACAACCAAACACCATAAACTCACCTTCAGACGACTAGAATCCAGCCTGAGCGCAGAAAGCAACGGATCCAAACATTCAAACTCTGCCAACACATGGTTGTAAGAGTCCGGAATTATGGGCACAGAGGCCATTGATGTACATGACTAGCGCTACTCACTCATGGGTGCATTACAGCTTCATATTTTAGCTGTACCTGCCAAAAATAAAGTTCTTGATTAGTTCACTTTTTAGTAGTACATCTGTTTTTCTGTTTTTAAAGAAACACCAAACTTCTTCCTGTTCAAATGGTATCAGGTTTCAGTTTGCCAAAAAGGCCCAAGGGCTGCAAAATTAGACCCCTGCTTCATTTACGAGAAGTTTTTGTTGAAGTTCACTTCAGAAAACTTAACCTATCAGAGACCAACTTTAGAAGTATTTAAATTGTAGCTATAAGATATATTTACATCCACCTGTGAAACAAGTTCTGTCTACCTATGCAAAAAGCCTTGTTTCATGGTAAAACGCACTTCCCTCCGTAACACGCACCCTTGACTTGGTGTCAAGGAAAACCCCTCAAGAAAAATTTAGCATTGGCATTTTATGCCTACATCACCTTCTCCTCCAAAACTAAATTTAAGGAATATTATCCTCAACTGATACCAAATTTATAATTACCTGCATTTGTGCATTTTTTGTGTGTGTGTAAACATGTATAAACTATCCTTTCCACAGTACTTCCTTTCCAGCATACAAGATAGGTAAGACAGAGTGAAAACAAAGAACGAAATAGTTACCGAAGCTGCAACCTCATATATTTCTCCTAAACAGCACATACTTTAAAATAATTTCTTCCTGAGGAATTTTTGAAGTTTAGACCTGTATGTTGCTTAAAAAAACCACACTTGCTACACTTCATACTCAAGCCTCCGAATTTCTAAACAATATTTAGCATGCAATCCCATATATTAAAGAACTCCCTCCCAGAAATACCATAATGTGAAACTTTACACTTCCTTACAAGAAAAGCGAACGCTTACTCTCACCAGGCACTCGGAAAAGGGAAGATACGCATTTAGCCAGAGAGACTGAAAGTTATTTCTTCAAAATTCTCAAAAGCGTCTTAAAAAGCTTGTATTATGGGATTTGAGGACGACTCCACCCCAGAGATAAAGACTAGACCATCTCTGATGGCTGAAAAAGGACTGTTTTGTTCTGGATTAGAGTACTTGGTCCAGAAAGACACCCTACTGCCCGTTTCACACAGCCTGCCGTAAGGAAGGTCGCAGACGACCTCCATCGAGCAAAGCCAGCCTGAGATTTTAAATCCTTCCTTGGAACGCTGCTCTCGGAAACCAGCAACCTCCTCCGTGCCCGACCTACCTCTGAGCACACGCTGCCCGTCTGCCAGCCCCCAGCCTGAGAAAAGAGCTACGAGCCCCCCTTGTTTTCTCTCAGATACGCGGAGTAAAGCAAAGTGTCGCCGAAGCTCGGGAGAACCCCGCCAGCTCCTTCAGACGCAGCTGCCCGCGGAAAGCGGGCGGGCAGGGGACGCCTCGGACCCAGCCCCCGAGGGCCGCCGCCGCGCGGACCGCGGCTCCGGACGCCCGCGGGGCGCGGAGGAGCGAGGCCGGCGCCAGAGAACGAAGGCTTCCCGCGCCGTCAGGCCGTGAGGCGCTCCGATAAGCGGCGGCCGGGAACCGGCACGCAGGAAGTCACGGGGACGGCGGCGACTCCCCGGGGCCGAGCCGTTCTCCCTCCCGCAGGCACCCACCCGACCGCCCCGGCGGCGAGAGCCAAGCCCGGAGGCGGCGCAGCCCCCGGCAGGCGTAGAGCCGGGAAGCGGCCGCCGCCCGCACCTTACCCGCGCCCCCCGCTCGGTCGGGTCGGGTCGGGCCGGGTCGGCTCCCTCCCGCCGCCGGCGCCGCCCCCAAACAGCGCGGCACGTGACCCGCCGGAGGGGCGGGGCGGGGCGGTGGCCTGCGACCGGTCCGTGCTGCGTCACGCCGTGCGCGCCCGTGCGGGAGGAAGCTGCGTCACGCGCGCCCGCCTGCCCCGGCCACGTGACGCTGACGCGCGGCGCCCCCTCCCGCCGCGGGCCGTTGCCGAGGGGAGGCCCCTCCCCCGCAGCGCGGTGGCGGCGGGGCCGCCGACCTGGGAGCGGAGCACCGGGCCGCTGGGGCCGATGGCGGGGGACGAGCGGCGCCCGCGTACCGCGGGGCCGGGTGACGGCGGGGGGCTGGGGAGGGGGAGGGGCGGGCGCGGCGGGGAGGGGGGGGGGGGGGCGGTGGCGGCGGCGCTGTTTACCGCCCCGTCACTCCCCCCCTCCGCCCGCTACTGTCATGGCGACGGGGGAGGGGCCGTCACGTGAGCAGGGGGGCGGGAGGGGAGCCGGCCCGCGCCACGTGACCGCAGGGGACGCGCCGTGCGGCCTGTTCCCCTGTCACGTGAGGCGGGCTCCTTCCCCCCGCCCTCCCAGCGCCCCGCCGCTTGTTCCGGTCACGTGCCCGCCCCCTGCCCGCCCCATGGCCCCGGCGGCGGCGGCGGCGGCGGCCCGACCCCCGTAGCGTCCGCTCCCGCCCCGGGCCCCTCCCGCGCGGCCCGCCGGCAGCGGCCAGCACGCCGGCCCGGAGCAGGTCCCCGCCACCGCCCGTACGGTAAGGAGCCCGCCGGCGTGGGGGACGGGGCGGCGGCGGCACCGCCGGGCACTCTGCCTGTGCCTGTGGCGGGGGGCGGTGGGGGGGCAGCGGGGCCCGATCCGCCTCCCGGCCGCGGCTGCCTCGGCCCCGGCGGTTCCCTCCCCGGCTGCGGCGGGGCAGCGCCTGCCGGGGCGCGCCGCGGCGGGCCCGGTGCCGCGGCGGCCTTTGGCCTCCCGCTCCTCCTCCCTGCCCGCTCCCCGGCGGCGGCGGCCGGGCCGGGCCGGGCCGGGGGTGCCGTGAGGGAAGGGACCGGGAGGGGCGGCGGCGGCGGCGGCGGCAGCCGCCGGTCTGCGCCTCCCGGGGAGGGGGGGGGGGGGCGGCGGGAAGATGGCAGCGCCGCGCCGGCGGGATCGCGGCCGGGGGGGGCAGCGGGCCTTCACCCGAGCGCCTGGTCGCGGGCGACAGACAAAGAGGTGCCCGAGCCCCGGACCCCGGGCCGCCGGCGCCCTTCTGCCGGGGACGCCAGAAGGCGGAGGGACCCCGCCGGGGCCCGCTTCGCCGCGGGCAGAAGCGCTGGAGCAAGCGCGGGTGCTGGGAGCCGCGTTGGAAGGCCGGCCCGAGCCCGCCGGCGGGCTCCGGGCCGCGGACGCCCCTCAGCTCGCCGGTGGCCGAGACGAACGGCCCTTCTCTCGCCTCCGCGGCCCGCTGAGCCGCGTTCCTCTGACAGCTCCGCTGCTGCCCCTCGGGTGCTGCTCTGCCGGCTGCCGGCCGCGCCCGGAGGCCCCCCGGGCTGCGGGGCCGAACCGCCGGGGCCCGGCTGCGTGCCCGTGCCACTGCGGTTCGGTGTGGGCCGTTAGCGTAGACGTTCCGCTGTTCCCCGCGGGGAGCGGAAAGCTAGCAGCAAGGCCTGCGTCAGATCTGTCAGGGCTCGCCTGCCAGCCCGTGCCTACCCTGACCAAGTCAGGATTATTAAAATGCGTAAAGGTTTCCTTTACCTCTGCTCAGAACTCCACAACACCGCATGGGAGGAGACTGGAGTGACGTGCTGGTAATGGAGAGCATTCAGAACAGGTGTTGTAAGGAACAGAAAAGACAGGTACTTGGTTTTAAAAGTGGTTAGGAAGAGTCGCTGCGTTAGACGAAGGATAGCTGTTGGAATTTGACAGCGTTTCCAGAAGCTGCATTCACTGCCACGGAGCTAGGAGGGGGAGGGATTATAGGTGGATAAGCAAACAGGACCTTTTTTCTTGTTTTATGCCGCCAGTTGTAAACGGCAGCTGAAATTAACATCCTCAAGACAGGCTTGATGACAAGTCATACCCTGTGGGTTAAGACTGCTGTTTGATCCAAGTGCTTTTCAGAACTATTAACTGTCACTTCAAAAGCTCTGCTGCTGGAGAATTTAAAATAAACTGTGTTTGACCTTCCTATTCTGGAAGATACTTTAACCAGAGAAAGGTCTGTCTTCCAAAATCTGCAGCTAAGAACTCTAATGCTGCTTCTTTTAGCAGCAGATTAAAATTATCACTTAAAGCTATAAAATAACAGAATTTTTCTATATGCGTGTTGCAGTTCTTGCTCCTTTCAGCAGCAGTGTCATCATCCGCAGTACTGATTCCTGGAAACTTCACTTGTCAAATGTAGAGGTTATGAGATTTGGGCAGGTGTGAATAGATCATTGATGGCTCTCACCCTTCTGCATAGTAAGCCTTAAGTGTCCAAAAAGAAAAGAAAATGACTGGTGTACTGTGTGTGCTTAGCAAGGATGGAGCTTTCCCCTCTGCAGTCGGTAGGAGACCATCCTCATGCTTTTCTAGCAGCCAGGCGAGATTTCTATTTTACAATTTTTCCTGTACTTCTTGCAACAAGAAGCCATATTATTTTCATTAGTGAAAGATGATGACTTTCCTAAATCCTGTTTTTTTTTTTTATTTTTTTTTTTTTTATCCTTTCTGATGTATGGTTCAAAAGACAGCTCGAGGTTTTCTCCATTTTGGGTAATGCTTACTGTGCTTATGAGTTGTATCATCCTACTGCCACCGTAAATTACTGCATGAAAAAGGAAGCACAGCAATGACATAAATAAGAACAGCAGTAAGCTAGTGTGTTTGGCCTCCCAGAAGGTAGAATGAGCCACTTGTGGGATAATTGTGCATTCACAGATTGCACACTGCAGGGTACTGTGCTAGAAGCGCCATGGTTGTAAAGGAGAAGTTGCTAGCTGCTGATCGTTTTCTTCCGTAGTTGAAAGACTGGTTGTAGGTGGGTGCAATAGCATGGTAGAAAAGCAGTGCAACTTGCATCAGAATGAGCCTGACTATGAAAATGCTTTCTTTTTTGTTTTTGTTCAGTACAGGTTTAATTCCTTTGCATTCTGTGGTTTTGTCTCCACTGCATTGGATAATAATGACCTTAAAGGACTGTAAAGTAACAAAGGGAGAAAAAAAGCCCAGATCCTTAGTCTTGCATATGTTGAGGTTTCTGGTCTATTAAGAGTCTGGCCAGATGCCTTTTTCTGCTAAGGATAAGGTGCTGATGAGAGACTACAGACCTGCAACAGGAAACTCTACATAAAATGGTAGTGCGAATAGCACTGAAAGAGAAAAATGCTGCTGTGGAGACTGTAATGGATTATGCTAGGAAACGGTCCTGAAATCATGCCATGCAGTTTTCTTTGAGAGAGAAGTATTAGCAGGGCTGCTCTGAATGTGGCACAGTGTGTTCTAGTGACTGCTGCAATGGTGCTGATGTGAAACCCCACGTTCAGCTCAGCATCACTGAAGTCTTTGGCAAAGCTTTGGATGACTGAAATGATGAAGGAGCGAAGCTTAAGTGCAGGGCGCTTTTGCCGTTACATCTTTCCATTTAGTATTTTACTTAACTCATTTCAGAGATGGGCTTGTCAGGCTTTTGCTGAAGAGAATGCTATGCTACTGTCCAGACTGTGAGAGTAAAATATCCTATCTTGCTGCTGGGGGTTTTTTTAAAGAAAATAGAAGTATCTGAACTTAAGTGCTTAGAATTATCACTTTGTGATACCTACTAGTAGTGCGATAGCTGATGCAGGTTGCTGTTGGAAGTTTGATGTGGGCCCCAGCAAATATTACAGGTATTCCAAAGAACATGAAACATGCATGTCAGCATTTGAAAATACTATTTTACATAGCAATAGTAAAGTTTATGATGTACAAAATACAGCAATCAGACAGACTAAACATTTACAGTGAACATACCAAAGATTTAAATTTTTGACAGGTGTAAGACAGTACATTAATAGAATGTAGTCATACTTGCGGTGTCCTTAACCTCTTGAGAAATTTAAGGCTGTAGGGTGAACCTGTGGAGAGGAAAGATAGTGACTGCTGGGGAGAAGAATGCAGGAAGTATCAAAAGGCTTGTTGATGTGAGACTGGTGACAAAATCACCATTGTGTTGAAGTAGGTCTAACGTTAGTCCCTCGGACTTTGGGGGAGACGGATAGGAAACTGGCCAGCTGGAATCAAGTGTACAAAACATTGTTCAAGCGTTGGGCAAAAACCACCACAGTAAGAACTGGAGTGCAACTGGGCTACCTTATCTTTAGCACAGAGAACTGAAAATCCATGATTTTTCACATACCTTGTATCCTTCCTTTTTCTGAAACGACTTAACATCTGCCATTCACACTGAAGAAGGGAATTGCTGCCAAATGCCAGAGGAGATTTGGAATGTATGTCATTGCTCAGCTTCAGTATTCTTCTGAACTTGAAAAACCAGTAAAGGAACATTAAAAGAGGAAAATTTGGTTATCAGTTTAAATGTAAGATTTGCGGGTCTTTTATTGGAGCAAAAGCAGTATTGGCAATATAATTAGATTAATTATTTAGGTAGCCAGCAGTATCTTGTTTAAATTTGCTGATTGCACTGACAGAGGGAAGCATGTTTATCTGGGATGTTTCAAAAATTATGTAGGCATTAACACGTAAATGTGGGTTGTAATACTTTGATATAGATAGGAGTAGTGAAAGAGTTACAGCAAAAATAATTATACTAATCAGCTCAACTGTATGTTTTTAATAGCTCCATATAGCCGCAATGGCAACGTCATCTGAAGAAGTGTTACTGATTGTAAAGAAGGTACGTCAGAAGAAGCAGGATGGAGCTCTCTACCTTATGGCTGAAAGGATAGCATGGGCACCTGAAGGCAAAGACCGATTCACAGTCAGCCATATGTATGCAGACATAAAATGTAAGTGAACACTTTTCCTATTCCAGCTTCAGTAAGCAGTATTTCAATAAACATTTAAATACAACCCAAATTGTATTTGCCATAAAACACTAGTAGGTAAGTTAGGAATGTTGCAAGGGTCTGGAGCTTTGACTAGGTTATTCTATGTAGCAGCAGAGATTGGGACCATGGTGAAGTATCACCAGTTTATTAAGGATGCTACTGCAGAACTTCTGAAGTCTTCAGATGTTTAAGTTATACTGCATTTACTATTAACTTTTGATAAACTTCTGCAATAAATTGAACAGAAAAATAATCTGTGCCATATGCTTGTGGAGGGAAAGGTGGGAGGGGCGTTGAGGAAGAGTATAGGATTTTCAGGGTCTAACACAGAAGCTATCTGGCATGTCATCTGTTAAAATATGCATCTAAAGCTGTTTCAGTTTTCATATAAAATGAACCTCACTGTTTTATTTTCATCCAGCCGACCATAGCTTCAGAAGTGCTAGCTTCTGTAGTTTGGCCTAACTGGTAACATTCCGAATAAGCGTTTGCTGTTGCAATAGCAGAGTACTTGCAAGTCAAAACTGAACAGTAAATGTCTATAGCGTGCTGTCTTTCTGGCTCCAGTTAGCCCTTATATTCCATGTGCTGCAGTGCCAAAGAAGGAATAAAAAGAAAGTTGTATGCGTCACTTGGTAAAGGTTTAGCGATTATTGCTGTTTAAAGTCACATACAAGTACTGTAGCATGATCGAAGGTGTGTGTGATGAATCAGAACTAATATGCTGTTTTCTTAAATACAAATGTGATAAGGAGTTTAAAAGCTCTGTTCACGAATAATAATCAACTTTGTGAAGGTTTTATTTAGCTATTTGCTTACATTTAAGCAGCTTATATTTTAATATTTACATATATAGTCATTGAAGTCTTAATGTAGATGAAAGATGCTCGGTTTTGTCATCTAAAATAAAAAAAGTGGGGGTGGTATTTGTAAATTTGTAATAGAGATGATTATTTAGTGGTGACATCTGGTTCCTGTCTCCCATTGGCACTGGAGAAAGGGGTAAGATTCAAAATTAAGTTGGTGCCATTTGCAGTGCTACACTGAAGTCAATATAGCACAACAGTCTGTAAACATAGTTGTTCTAGCCTCTGCTCCCTCTGGTTATGAGAAAGGAAGCAGGAGTTAGGTTTTTCTTATGAGTCATGAGGGTGTAATAGCACCTTGGAGGCATTGGTGATCAACTTTGGGAGTACTAGTGGCTAAATGTGCTTACCACACTACTTGAAACCAGCATACCTTTGCTGTCAGCAGACATGCTGTTACTCCACCCGGCATCTGCTTTCTTACAGCTTTTCTTCTGTGGGAACTGGTCCAGCTGGAAAAACAATAGGGAGTTACTTTTCAGTGGATCAGTTCCTTGGTTTGGCTTGCTGCACAAATGCTAACACTTGTACAAGAAAGCCAGCAGGAAGAAGTGGAAAGGGGGAGTGTGGTTGTCACCTTTCAGCAGCAGCCTGGATTGGTACCAGGTTAAAGTGTCCAGGTGATGACAGTCTAATTTGCAGCAGTTTTCTAATGGAGGATGTGGTGAATGCAAAGATAGATCAGAGCTCCTGAGCAGTAGCTGAAGGATACTGAGCAATAGGCTACTGGTGTCCATGTCTTGTGTTTTAGAGAGAACAAGGTGCAGGGTTCAAACTAATTTAAGGGGCAGTCTGTCTGTTCCACTTTCATGGCTGAAATTCACACAAAGGATAATGGTATTTAATTGGATGATGAGCATAACTGCTTATAAGCAAATACTCTAGGGAAGAGAGTTTCTTGTAGAAGCTTACTGTCTGTTGCTAATTAATACTCTCTGTATAATCTAGGCCAGAAAATCAGTCCAGAAGGTAAAGCTAAAATTCAGCTTCAGCTAGTATTGCATGCAGGGGACACAACCAACTTTCACTTCTCCAATGAAAGCACAGCAGTGAAGGAGCGAGATGCGGTAAAGGATCTTCTTCAACAACTGTTGCCTAAGTTCAAAAGGAAAGCTAATAAAGAACTTGAGGAGAAGAACAGGTAAAGGGAAAGGAGCCTTAAAGTTTTTTGGGTTGGGGTTTTTTTTTTAATTGCTACCTAACTATAGTGTATTTCTGCTAAGTTGTTGTTAGTGCAACATCATTAGCGATACAGCATTTGTTTCCCTAGTAAAAATCTCTCTGCTTTCAATTTAGAGGCAGTTCCTTGAGACTTACATAACTGTAACATGTTGAGACTATACTTGCGTTCTCAGTGACATGTTCCTGAGGTGTAAAGGCAGCCAGCCCGGCTGCCACCCAGTCTTTGTTATTCATGGCTATGAGATGAAAGCACCCAACTGGCAGTCTGTCTCTTTAGTCTCCTTAAGTATATATGTATCAGTTAGAAAAGCTGCTTGAAATATTTTTTTTTCTTTTTCAGAAATTCTCACCTTCCTTGATTTGTGATTTTTTTTATTCCCCCTCCCTGTGTAACTTCTTCCCCCTCAAATCTTCTTTCCTGGTGTTTTATATACTCTACTAAATTGCTAGGTATTTTCATGCATCTCACTTGAGATGCAGTAGTTTGTTATTTGGCATACAGGATGTTTATTCTAAAAAATGTTTTGAGAAGATGTTCAGGACCTAAGTCCTTTTCCCAAAAGGGCTTTTAAGATACACTTCCGTTCCTTTAAAAAGTCTGTGTTGAACCAGTCCTTGTGGCCATAGAGCACCCTTCTCTGCATCTCCCCATATGAGTTTCACTTGATTCTAGCATCTGCTGTGAATCCTGTATTTGCTAGTTTCTGTTTCCAAAGACCATTCCAGCTTTGAACTTAGGTAAGTTAAAGCTAGATTTTTCAAAACATAGGAGCATTGCCTCATTGGGCAGATCAGATCTTTACAAGGAGATTTCCCAGCAGAAAGGGAAGAGCCCTTCCTTGTGCTGGAGCTCTGACACAGCCAGGATTAACTGATTCCAGTACTGCAGCAACCACTAGGGTCTACAGCAGTGTAGACAGCTTTGGCGCTATTACTGCACTAGTTTCCTTACGCTGCGCGCCTCATTTCTAACAGTATTAATACTGAGTACATGGGCAGTCTTAGCTATGAATCTTTGTACCCTTAAATGGAGTTTTACAGTATTATGCCATGTGGCATTAAGAGCTTTTCTAGTTACAGAAAAGCCAGAATCTCTGCACATACTCAGTCATAGTCTGTTCTTCTGATGATTAGATGTCGGAGTCTAGTAATGGGGCTTCATTAGCTTAATTTGCAACAGATGAGGCAAAAACGTTTCAACCTGTTCTGGAAGGGCATTACATCCAGAGTCCCTGTAGCATTTCCTCCATTTATTGATATGTGGAGGTCAGGTATGTACGAAAATTCCAAGTTTTAATGAAATAATTAGAATAACACTGCTTCCTGCTGCACTAATTTGTAAGAATTGCCACTAATCCATATTTGTACCAATAAGAAAAACTGGAAAAACCTTGGTGGTTAAAACATAATAGGGATGTCCTGCCACAAAGTTTTCACTTCCATCTCATCCTACTTCATCTTTAGAGCAGCTGCAGACTTTCATTCAGTCCAAATTGCAGTTTATCCATGTTCTTCCCTAGACCACGTACTATGTATTCATAAGATTTCTTTGTTGTTGTTGTTTGCAAATGATAAGACCCTGAGGTACATGGTAAAGATTGTTGAGGTTGATTGTGAACACATATGCATGTTTCCCTGAAAATAGCCTAGTGGGTTTCAGATCAGGTACACAGCTGTATGAAAAGCTGCTTAAACATGAATTAACTGAAGTTTCAGGTGCATGCATTCTTTGCATTTTGGATAGTAAGGGTGATAATACTTGGATGATAACATTCGTAAACATTATTCCCTGGTGGAAGTAGTGACAGTGAATGTTTCTGTAGCACTTGTGCTGCATGTGATAGTTAAGTGCTGAAGATCCTACTGTCACCAACAGAAATATAAATGAGCAAACAACTCAGGGTAATGTGTGTTTTAAGGTATGTTATGCCACACATATTCTATAATGTGTACTCTTGCACTAGAATAGAGACCTGTAACTACTGAATTTTAAGATCTTAAACACGAATTGGATAGTGCTGAAATCTCTCTCCCTGCACTTACCCCCCACCACCTGCCACTGACCTTTTTTATGGAAGTTCAAGAAAATTCGTTGTGCTTTTACAGTTCAGGAGACTCCAGTGCTGGATGTGCAAAGCCACAAGAGTACCACAGAATATTTTAGGACAAGATGTTAATTCCAAAATAATTTTTTCTTAGGCATTACTGTTTTCTAGCATTTAATGCTATTCCTTAAACTTTTTTTTAGTCCTTTCTTAAGTCTTTGGAGACAAATACAGCTGTTGAGGTTGGTTGTTTACACAATCTTGTCAAGAAATGCACAGCATTTTGAAAGAAAAGTTGGTTTCTGTTCCTTTTGTGAACTCATGTTAGTTATGGAAATCTTGGTGATTTATTCTGCAGTGTTTCAATTCTATTCAATACATTCTTTTACCAGAATGCTGCAAGAAGATCCTGTTTTGTTTCAGCTCTATAAAGACCTTGTTGTGAGCCAAGTAATCAGTGCTGAAGAATTCTGGGCCAACCGTTTAAGCCTGAATGCAGGGGATAATTCTGCAGCACCTAGTAAGCAGGATGTGGGCATCTCTGCAGCATTTCTGGTATGTTGAACCTATTACTTAAGGGATTTTAGAGCAAACAAATTGGGGAAAGTAAGAGTTCTGCTCGTGTACTTCTCATACGCTTTAATGTTGTTCTTTCCTGGTTCCTCAACTTAACATCCTCCTGGATGTTAGTTAGACTATTGCAAGTGTAAAAGAGAAAAGAAAAAAAAAAGTAAAGGTTTTATGCAAATCTGCAACCTCCAAATTTTGTCAATTTAAGATGCTCAATTTGAACTTTAAATTGACAATAGACAGATGTTGTTCATACTGCTGCTCTGCCTTCCATAAAACAGGAATAATGGTGAACTTAGAGTCACTAGATTACAGTGTATTAACTCAATAAGTTAAAGAGTATCTGTTGCAGCATTGACATGCATAAATGAAGCTGCAAAGACTTTCCACACAAAAGGTTTTATTCCCTCCCCCATTTTTTTAAACCAGTACATGCTTTCAGCTACTTGAAGAACAACTGTAATATCTGAAAGCTTGTTTTCTCTCTTTCTTACCCCAGCTTTCAGTTACATTACCTATTTGTAGAAACCATGCCTCAGTAATCCCAATGCAGTCTAAATAGATACAATTTTCAGATTCCTCCTACAGATACAGTTTCTCCTTCTGCAACAAAATTCATACAGATTATGACTCTTCTGCTGGAATCCCATTTCCGCCTTTGTAATGACTGTGCACACATCAAAGGTTTGGGAGGGAAAGAGGAGGTGGGAGTTGGTTTATGACTTAGCTACTGTACAAACGCTTGTTTTTTCCCCCTAGAAATACCCAAATCAGTTACTCAATGAACTTGATTGCTCTGATTTCCTGTCTCCCATTATTCTTACACCTTAACATTAAAAAAAGCCAAACAACCCAAACCTTCAAAACTGAAGCTTTCTTAAAATAACTGGTTGTGTTTGTGTACTCTGCACTTGCGAGGAAGAAAACTTCAGGTATTTATATGTCCTAGTTCAAGTTAAAATAACTACATGGCTCTACTCAGAACGAGTGTTTCTCTAGGAAGAGGGTGGTACAAAAACTAGAATTTAGGTGTACAGCAAAAGGAAGAAAGGAAGGCAGTATATGCAATCATGTACTTTTTCCTGTTACTGAGAATTGGACTGAGTGCTTGCTTCCTCCAGAGCTTCCTGAAGAGATCAGTGAGATCTAACTTGCAAGTTCTGACTAATGCTTAGTCTCAATTTTTAAATTCAATGTTATTTGTCAATTATACTGAGATGCTTTTAGTGTATAAGGAAATGAGGTGTAAGAGCCATAAATCTTTTTTTGTCACTTCATTATCATCACTGATTATTCACTAGCTGAATTGTTGAATGAGCAACAAAAAATTAGGCATTACAGTAAACTTGCCTATTTTTACTTTGAAACAAGGAGGTATTAAACTAAGCATACCATTCTTTTGACTGATGGAGTGGTCTTTGCTTTTTGTCTTCTAAAGCTTGCAGTCTACTTGTTGAATCATCCCTTAAGTGGCAAGTATAATAAAGTAATTACTGCATGCTCCTTCATTTCTCATTCTAAAAATACCTATTTATGATCAAATATGCTATGGATTATTGGAGGAAGAAGATTATTTTATCTGCAGCAGAATTTGATTACAAGATGCCAGTTTTTTTCCTTCTACAGTTAAAGAAGGCATTCAGACATGACTGGTTTTCCTCCCTGTATGCTTTTTCTTAGGCTGATGTACGGCCTCAAACAGATGGCTGCAATGGTCTGAGGTATAATTTGACTTCAGATATCATTGAATCCATATTTCGAACATATCCTGCAGGTAAGAATAGAGCTTTATATAACAAATACATGCATTTAAGATTTGTTTCTTACTATGGGAAGACTGGAAAGTTAGTCTGAGCCTGGAAGTATGAGGGACTGTATCTTCAGTCTTCTGGATGATTCTCCCTGCCTCGTTTGAGGGATGGGAAGAAGCATGTGTTAAAACATGCTTTTGAAATGAAAATTTGATTTCGTTAAATGAAAACACTTTAACTTGTTGCCTTAAAAAAAAAAGTCAAGTTGTGAATGGATGTTTGTTTCCCATGATACTCCTACTCAGCATTGCAGTTAATTGTTATTTTTCAAGAAATCACCTTTGGGAGGAAAAGAATCTGATTTCCATCATTCCCCATCGCTATATTGAAACTGGCACTCGTTCATTTTGGCCCGTAGTTAAAAAGACTAGATCCATTCTGAGAATAACTAGAACTCCAGCAAATCAGACTTCTTGTGTCTCTGCAATTCAAATTAGAATATTCAGACCACTGTTACTTGCATTTCTTATCAAAGCATTAGCTAGCATTGCAGGGCATAAACCAGTACCTGTTTGCTCATGCTTAGCTACTGCATTCCCTTACAATTAATCAGCATGAATGAAGGCAGTATTAGACAGGAAGCAAGCAAGGAAATTTTAACATAAAATATCATATTAAGATTTGCAGAACAGTTTATAATCATTATGTGTTTTGTTCACAGTAAAAATGAAATATGCAGAAAATGTTCCACATAACATGACAGAGAAGGAATTCTGGACACGATTTTTTCAGTCTCATTATTTCCATCGGGACAGGCTCAATACAGGCTCAAAAGACCTCTTTGCAGAATGTGCCAAACTGGATGAAAAAGGTAAGCTTTTTGACTTTGTTTCTGCAGTAGGCTGCTACAGTCTTAGCTACATCATAGAGCATAACACTCAAGAGGTATATCTTTTCTTCTGTTCATTTACTGGGCATCTTGCTTGTCAAACTGTAAAGTGAAAGCTACAGATTGTCATTGAAAGTTAGCTATAGCTTTGCAGTTCTTAGCATGTTTCATAGTGAGTGCATTTCTTGAAACAAATTAGCCTTTAGAAACTGGTAGCACTAGAAATAAGCTTTATTACAACTCCTGCAACAGTAAATCTGTGATAAATTCCATGCTAGATTGATTATGCTGTGCCATCAGTTACTATGGAATAATTTTGTTTACATAAGGTTCGTTTTATGGTATGTGCGCAGCTTACAACAGGTATAGCTTTTGTTATAGATCAGGTTTTAGTAATAGACAAATATGGATCTTGTTTAAGATTTTCCAGAGGAGTTGCCATCCCTGTTCTCTATCAGCCTTTTTAATGTGAAATCTTAAAATACTATCTGACTTAAGTTTTTATTGGATTTTTGAGGTAGGTTTGTGATGATACAGAAATGTGGAGAGTTGAGATCACTTAACACTATTCCTTAATATGTATTCTGACTAATGAAAGCATTCTATTAGGAATCCACAATCCTTCACAAGTAAAAGCTATCACCAGATACAAATTACCATTCTACCCAAGACAGGGCAGCAAAACAGTGCCGAAATTAGAAGAAACACACAATTAAGGCTTCCCAGTTCCCACAAATACAACAAATATAATTGCATCTTCAATTCTTTTTTTTTTTTTTTTACCAAAGAGTATTCAGTGATGTGTAGAAGTTGGTGAAAACTGTGCTAATTAGTAGGATGATCTTTTACAAGAACTTTTCAAGTTTGTTGCTTATTTTAAATGGAACTTTGAAAAGGGTTGAAAGTTTTAGTCACAGTGATACTTGGGCATCTGCAGAACTTTTGTCTTCTCCTTTTAAAGGTTAAATATAATCTAATAATCCCACAATCATTTCTAGTTGTTTAAATATGTTTTTTCACGTTTTTTTCTTTATTTCATACAGGGTTAAAAACAATTGTGTCTCAAGGAGTAAAAAACCCCCTGATAGATTTAACTGCTTTGGAAGATAAAACATTAGATGAAGTAAGTAGTTGGCAAAAAAAAACACCAACCCCCCACCTTAGTTTCATTTAAGGAGAAAGTGGGTCCTTCTCCTGTTAAAATAACTACAAATGCTAATTCTAAAACACATCACTTAATAGGTTGCTGCAATGGTTGGGTAGTCAACATTTATACAGTTGTATGTGTGTAAAGAAATGGAGACTGTGCCCATGGACCTGTATGCCTCAGATGTCTGCCTTAGTGTGCTGGGTATAAAAGCAGGACTTTCCTTTTCTAAAGAATAATTATTATTTCACTTCGATGGCTTTTTTGTCCAAAGTGGACTCTCTGGTTTCTTCCTACCTTTTAGAAGCTGTGACAATGTACAGAAGAGTAGCATAAAACAGGAAAAAGTCTTTGCATTTGTTCTCACTTTGAACATTGCTATTTATTTGATTCAGCTTAATGTTAAGGACACTTTATACAGTTTTCTTGGTTTAGCTTTAAATACCATGTTTTGCTAAAAATATGACTAACTTGAACTATTACCTGCCTCCAAGTACAAATTAAAACAATTGTTATAAATGGCGTACCATAATGTGAAATAACTTAAAGATGCACTTTTCTGCAGTTGATTTAACATAAATTTTTGAGTTGCAATTAATAATGCTGTCCATTACTAAGTTTGGTAGGTTTGGGTTTGGTTTTTTTTGTAAGAGTTGTATAAAGCCAACAGTCTGAAACTGGACTAGGAGTTTAGGATGGGTATGTTTCAAGTGCTGTGCTAACTGCCCTAGTTTTCTTTTGAGGCAGGTTAACTGCAAGCATGAAACTGCACATGGTGTAAAGTGAGTTGCCTTCAGCCACTTGGTAACTGGGGAACACTGCCGACATTAAGGCTTGAGGTTTTTTGAATTCCTAGTGGTATCACATCCTCCTGACAGGTGTCACTTAGCCTGTGGGCTGCTGGTGTCCCACAGGATATTAAAAAAGAGGTCAGTAAAACAATAGCTAGCTCTTACTTGCCATCAATGCCTGTCTGTTTTGTACAGGCAATCCTTAAATTTTTTTTAAGCTAGTTCTGTTTTTACTTATAACAGAGCATGATTTTATAAGACTATCTGTTTAAGAATTTTTTCTCTCAAACACCTCTAAACTGCCAAGTGTTAGCAGAATCAAATACTCTATGGAGATTTTTTGAAGTACAAAAGGTGATGGTGGGGCAAGGTACGAAAATACTGCTTCACATGATGATGCAGTATCACTCAGTAGAGTTCAGAGGAGGTGGCATGCAGGCATCTTGACTCAGTGAAAAACAGAGAATCGTCCTTCTGGGTTTGGGGCAAGAGGTAGCTAATGTTGTTTTCTTTGTAGGGCTATGGTGTTGCTTCTGTGGCCTCTACATCAAATGCCTCAAAATCTGCTAGAGAAAGTAGCAACGCTGCCATTATAAAACGCTTTAATCATCATAGTGCCATGGTCCTTGCAGCTGGCCTCAGGAAACAGTAAGTTTCAATGTTCTGTAAAAGCTTTTTGTAACAATTTTAAAGGACTTTCCAAAACAAAAATACATTTTCAATTACTCATCCAACTTTTAATTTTTATGAATGAAGTATTTTCCTCTAGAAATGAAAATACCATTAGGTTCCATTTTACTTTATAAAAGTTCTTCAGAGCTGTCTGAGATGACAAATGCTATTTTTAGATGAGTTATCGTACAAAGCGGATTAAAAAAGGAAAGGATATTTCTGCCTTAGTTCTCTAGACCTGGTGAAGGCTGCAGAAGTAGTATTCTCTTTGCTCTGTGGAGGTGAGGTCTGGTGCAGGGAGTTCCTATGGCCTGCCTTCCGGGAGCAGGTCTGCTGGGGCTTCCTGTAGTGGGGTGCATGGATATAAGTAAATGAGGAAGCAGAAGAACAGTGTGGCATGGGTGGATCAGATGAAAGATTCCTCCAGTGCAGTACTGTGCCCCTGACCAAAAAAAAGTATCAGGTGGTTACGTGTATTTCCAGTGAACTTCACAAAGGAAACTTCCTAAAAGAGGCATGAAATGGGTTTGATGGGAAGTCTGCTTTACGACTGGTTTATAGGCAACTGCCAAAGGATTACTACTCTACCCAAATCCTACAGACCTTACCTGTTAGAGATCTTAATTAAGTACTTTCTTCTGTGTAGCTGTGTTCCCTCGTGTTGTTCTTCTGTCTTGCACAAGTTGAACACTGGACCTTAAATTATCTCTTCTGGCTAATGTGTGTTTCTGTTTCTCAGTTCAGGAAGAGACAAAACAATAGCTCTCATTCTGAAACAGAATCTCAGGGCTCCCATAGCTCTGCTAATACCTGGTTGGCATAAGTGTGTATGCAAAGTGTTTCTAATTTAGTCATTATTTTGTTGTGTCCCACTTGCATTGTTGGCACACTACTATTTCTGAAGAGAGGGAGAAGCACCCTCCCCTGCTGTTGAATTTCCCCTTTGACAAACAGGGTTATTTGAGAAGTTGGTTCCTTCTATCTAGATCAACCGCTAGAAATGAAGACATAAGGGGAAAAAAGTTGACATACAGTATGTGAACATGCATATAAAATTTTTGAAACAGATGTATTTACTTTGTCTCTAGCTTGTATCTTAAGTTTCCTGTGAGGTGAATTCTTCTTAATGCTGTTTCTCTATTTTAAGAGAAGCACAAAATGACCATTACAGTGAGACCAGCAGTACGGATGGAAACTCCAGGGATTCAGATTTCTTTCAGCCACCAATGAAAAAGGTATAAAGTTAGCTGATGCAATTCTAATTGATTGGAACTGGAAGCTCTGTCTCTCAAAAGATTGCTGAAGGTTCCTTACTTGTTTTATGATGCATCTAAAGTGATACTTATTTAGCTTTGCTTAGAAGTATGTAGAATAAGAACCTGAGGGCCTATAAGAAGCTTTGTACTTCTGTTAGTAAACACAAATAAATTACACCTTGAAGTGTTGGTCTGTTTATCTCTTCAGTAGTGCCCAACGAAAGTAAAAAAAAATTCCAACGTGATTCTGATTAGACCCAGAAATCTGGTTCTTCCCATTCAGTGCAGTTCTATTTTTGCAGCTCCCCCCCCTTTTTTTTTTCCAAATGCCTGAAAACTTCTAGGGAACATCCATCTGAAAGGGATATTGGTGTTCAAGCACTAATATTAACCTATCAAGTGTATTGTTTGTAGAGGGGATGATTAAACTGGCACATAGCAGCCTTCATCTTAAGGTCAGAAGCTGAAGTGAGGTTAAACTGAAAGCGTAGTAACACCTGGTACACTGAAGTACAGGGCAGTAGCCTGTTTTAGACTAACTGCAGCAGCTCACAAAGTGGAAAAGGGTATACTGTAATAGCTACAAAACTGAACCGAATACTCTTGCTAGAGTTGACAGCCTAAGTAGAAAATGCCAAGGGGACTCAAAATCTGAATATATTGTGAGAAAAGGTTGTAGAATACATGTGTTGTTAAATGTTGAGGTAGTCAACAGCTTTGACTTTCCTGAAAGCTGCAATTTTTACTGGGGAGAAAACAATATACCAAGACTAGACATGATGAAAAGAGGAGTGAAAGAGTAGCATGAGAGTAGGAGACTTCAGAAGTAGTTTTCTCATTGTACAAAGTCTGATATCACTGTGCTGTTATCTCTCACCGCTAATGCTCTAGCTCTACTGTCACCAGACAGCTTGGGTAATTATGGTTTTAGTCTTGCACTACTGTACGCCAGCCATTAAATTTAAATAATTACTATTTCTGCTAATTTGGAGATACGTGAACATAAATAGAGAGTACAAAGAATGATCTATGTATAGCAGAACATTTTATGGAAGCGGTAGGGACTGCACATTTTGGCCAAAATCTGCAGCAAAAGTGGTAGTGCCAAGACTTCCAAATTGCACACTTCAAACAATATTGGGCACTACTCCCTCTGGAGGGTAGACATGAACTATTCCATACGTTCATTTTCTTTAAGGTTTTAGTAACTCTTCTGCTCAAACTCAGTGAACTGGAAAAAAGCACTAGATGCATCAAATTGTGTCCTCATTAGTGATGTGTATAATTATTTGGCTTATTTTAGGTGAAACTCCAGGAGTCCATTGAATATGAAGATTTAGCAAAGAATAATAGCATTAAAACTATTGCACTAAACTTAAAGAAGTCTGATAGGTAAGTTAACAAAATATGCATGACTATTTCAGCATATTCAATCTAGCAGGTCTCTTATTACAGCCTGCACAGAATCAGCTGATTTAGTCTCTACTGTGCCACGCTCAAGTGTGTTTAGGCTAAGTTTAGAAACCTAATATGAACTTCTGCATAAACCAGCTTCCAAGTAATTCCCATATAAATTTGTATTTTTATTTCATCTTGCTTTTCAGCAAATTAAGTCTCTGCAAGGGCTTTGACGTGTAATTTCTGTGAAAGTCTAGCAGACCTATACTCACAGGTCAGCACTTTCTCGCAGCTTACAGTGCAAAAATGTACATGTTACATGTGAAAATATATACGATTTCAAGGAAAATCCACTCCCAGGCAAAAAAAGTGCAGTTGGGATAGTTTGGACTGCTCACTGGTCTAGTGTTTTTCTAGTAATAGTCCTCTTGTTTTCTAGACTTTTGAGTTTTAGAACCATAGATGTAAATTCAGAAGAGGAGTGATACCACAGGAAAGAGAACAGTTCGAAACATGTACCTAACTTCATTTAGCTTAGTTTCAATGGAAAGTGGTGTGAATTCCTCCATTCTAATGATATTCCCAGAATTAGTTGGCACAGATAGCTTTTCATGAGCAAAATGATGCTCACCGATTCAACGATAGAAGCTCTTCTCTTACTTTGAGAATACCATACCATCCCTAACCCAACCTCTTCCTATGTGGCAACGTAGTTTACCTTGTCAATAAATAAGATTAAGATACTAGCGTCACCAGTTGCAAAGCATCTAAAATTGGAAACATTTGAAGAACTGTCCACTGAGTTTGGCCTCTGTTTTACCAACACTCTTACTAATATACTTTTCTCTTTCCTTTTCTCACCTCACAGGTATTATCATGGTCCAACTCCAATTCAATCACAGCAATATGCAACCAGTCAGGATATAATTAATTCTTTCCATAGTATTAGGCAAGAAATGGAAACATATGTACCCAAACTAACTCAGGTATGGAAGAATACTGAAAAAAAAATCCCTTCTTGATGTTAGCATCTTGCTTTCTATATAATTTTGTGTCTCATGTCTTCTGGAATTTTAATTTTTCAGGGTAAACTTAATTATCTTCAATAGTTTTATGTTACTCAATTTATTTTACAATTTTAGGTGATACCTTTTGAGCTATCGTGTCTAAAATCTACACAATAGGAAACTGAGTTATTGCTGATACTCAGAGTTATATTCTATTGTTACCATGTTCTTCTGAGGAAATGCTAAGGGTGTGAAGTAGTAAAGCAGGGCAGTCACGCAACATGAAGCACAGGCCAATGTTATTGATATCCCCCCCACCCTGAAATTTAGGATGTAATGGTCTTAGGAGGTCATAGTAAGCAGGTTTATATCTGAATGGGTCTTTTGCTCCTAAATGCACTTAGGCAGGATGTAGATCTCACTGCGGGCTGCACAGAAGCTCTGTCCTGGCAACTGGAGGACAGCATAGCCACGTAGCCAATCTCCCCAGCCAGCATCTGAACTTCCTCTGTTAGTAAACCTAGATTTGGTCCTAAATAAAGCAGCCATAACTGTGAACGTGTCACATTTCTGTATAGTAATTCTCTGTCTCATTTCAAAGTAGCTGCACAGCCAGTTCATGTGCTAGGTAAAGAAAAGGTTTGTTTATCTGTAATTAATTGGAGAGCTTTCACTGAAAACATGAGCTATAGCACTTCAAAGTCACTGTGTCTAATTCTGGAGACGAGCAGACTCTTCATTAGAACTTCCATTGTATCTGCTCAACTGTATCTTTGCCATTGGACTTCAACTATAACTTATTTTAAAAATATTTTTTTGGAAAGACTGATCCAAAATATTTGTTCCCTCTCTCCCTTCAGGTTCTTTCAAGTGGTGATGCTACTAGCACTATTGCAGTCCTATCACCTGGAGGAGCACTTATGCAGGGTGGAACACAGCAAGCCATAAACCGTAAGGATTTAGGATGTCTAATACTTCAATTGTATTTTATGGCATTATACAGCAGTACCTGGCTTGCTGTTTCATCTCCCTCTTAGAATATGTTACAGCAATAAAGGAAATTATGGAAACATGTAGCTGGAGTAATACTGGGTTACAGCAACAAAAGAAAAGCAACAACCCAGCCACACCATGAGGGTGGTACTGGCTACACCAGTGCTGACACAAGTGAATGAGAGAAAATTTTACAGAGCAAGTGATGAAGGATGCACTTGATATGAAGTCCTCTTACAGATAATGGGTTTTGCTTGTTCAGCATTTCTCTTTTCTGATTTTTTTTTTCCTGGATTATAGAAAATAAAGGCATACTGTGGGAAAGCTCTAACGAGGTGAGGTCTAGATAATTGTCTGGAACTAGGTTTTTTGCAGCCTGCATTTAAGATCCACATCTTGCTGTGAAACAGGACAACTTCTTGTAGACTGCAAGGGCAAAACAGACAACCCCTCTTTCTCACACCTCCATTCATTCCCTTTTGTCACATTTCTGCCAGTCTGATTTCCTTTCTCTTTAGTCTCACAGCAGATGAACCCCTACTCACACAAGGCAGGGTTTATAACAGTTTTCCAGCTTAACTTGTGTTACTTGGTCTGAAGGCAGCAGAAACTAATTCAGACAGCTGAAGAAGGAAGTACAAGGTTTTTTATGGTACTGAAAGAAAGGAGTCAGCAAGCAGTAGTGAGGCTTTCTTACCTATCCCAGTTGGCATACTAGGTGCTGCACTCCACCTTTTTTTTTTTTTTTTTTTTTTAAAAAACAGCCTCATCCTAGAGTTCACTGTTCAGTTCACTGTGCTCCTGTCATTCACAATGACTCCTTGTGCTTTTTGTCTTTGGTTTTAATGATTGTGGTTCCTTCCCTGCTCTTGAACCCTCTCGCCCCTTCTTCTTTAATAGTATCTGGAGTACAGTTCCTTGTTCCTGCCTGAATTTTTCATCTTCCACATGCTGTGACTGTATTCTCATTGCCAGCATAAGGGAAAGGGAAAAGCTTGCAGTATCCACCACGCAGTATTTAGCACTGTGCTGCGAAGAGAGCAAGGTGCTGGTCGCAGAAGCAGTACTGCCAAACTGTTGGAACAATACAAATATACTGCTTCTAATCCTGGATTAAGTTTGGTGTCCATTCTTTGCTTGGCATAGATCTCCCTATATAATATACAAGATTCTTCCAAGTATATAGTCATAAATAGCAGCTGACCTGATCTAGTAGTGCTGATAGTTCTACTTCAGGTGTGAGGCACCTCATTGTTTCCTCCCAGCCAACCTTTCTGTGATTCTAGTAGAAATGTATATTGCTGAAGTCCTTCATTCGCATTTTTCATATAATAGTTCTGAGTGATGTGACAAAATCTTTTTCCTGTTGCAGAGATGGTGCCAAATGACATTCAGTCTGAACTAAAACATTTGTATGTAGCAGTAGGGGAACTGCTACGACACTTCTGGTCCTGCTTTCCTGTTAACACGCCATTCCTAGAAGAAAAGGTAAGGCAGAGCTTCCTAGTGTGGCCGTGGTTATGATGTGGCCAGATCATGGTTTAGAATGACTGTCATTAACTTGAAGTATAGAACTAATACTCATGCTTTGAATCAGTGCAGTGCTTACTCATGCCTAGAACCGAAGGTCACAAAACAATGTAAACCGTTACTTTTTTCAGCAGTTCTGCTGGTGCTGTTGGTTAAAAGCATCCTTATCCCTGCACACCTGTTAGTCTCTGTCAGGCAGAGTTGCTATAAGCTAGTTTAAAACAGAATGGTCAGCTATATTCCACCTGCAGATTTCTCACTGCCCGTTTAAAACACACAAAGTAAGCCCCCCTTCCCCAACTCTAAGACATAACCCCCGCAGTGACTGTTAAAAGAAAGTTTTCCTTACTCTTACAACTATTGCAAAAATCACTCAGTCACAGCTTCAAAACATACAGTGCTTTGTAGAACAAAATTGCCTTCAAGAAGAGATGTCTGTCTACAATCAGGTATATGATTGTAACTATTTTGACCTCACACGGATCACAAATATAAAAATTTGCGTGCAGATGTGTTAGATTTTCTGCTGCAAAATATGGCCTGAAAATCTATGGTACAGTCTTTGCTTGAAGGAAAAAAAAAAGGGTTTGTGAATATCTTGCCTATAGTATTTACTGACAAAGTAATAATGATCACAGGGGCACACTGCACTTTCAGTCATACTGCACTTGCCTCAAAAATAAATACGTACTCAAGAATTGTTAGAGACTAATATTTTAACAACTTTTCTTCCTCAAACTATACATACTTAAAGTAGCCCCCAGAATTAGTTATAAGGTGTTTTGTTGGAGAACAGTTTGTTAAAGGAAATGAGGCTTCCATGCAAGTGATTATAATACTGGTTTCTCTCCCTCTCAGGTTGTGAAAATGAGGAGCAACCTGGAAAGATTTCAGGTTACAAAGCTCTGCCCATTCCAAGAAAAGATTCGGAGACAGTATTTAAGCACAAATGTAAGGGGAAAATACTCTTTAACTTTAATGATGTGGGTGCATATTAATAATTAGAATTGTAATTATCAGAGGATGGTAGCTTTGTTACTTCTTATCCTAGGGTGTTGTAAGTTTTTTGTTAACTAGGAAATGAGCAGAGAGAAATTGGGTGCACAGTTAAGCATGTCTTCTCTCCCTGTATAACTTGCTGAGTAATACCAGTATATGTCAAGAACCATAATTTGAAATTACCCAAGTGAAACAACAAAAAAGGGGAAGTTTCATTTTTCACTTCCACCATGAAGTAGAACTTTAGCAACTTCAAAACTGTCTCCCACCATGCCAGACTTGAAGTAGTCACAGACTAAATACTGGAACAGGCAGCACAATCAAGTGTCACTTCCCTGTGACCTTCTCAGCTTAGTAGCTCTCTGAACTGCTCCCTCTACAGATACTTTGCAGTAGAGCCTCAAGGTCCTTTTTATCTAGCATACCTCTTAGATTTTAGTGAGATTACTCTTAGTGAATAAAATGAGGAGTCCAACTGAGTAGCTGGTCAAAGGGAGGGGAGGGGATCTGTTTTCCAGTAGCTGGGACATTTTTTTTCCCTTTAATGTTTCAGTTGATAAGTCATATAGAAGAGATGCTGCAGACGGCCTACAATAAGTTCCATACATGGCAGTCCCGGCGTATGCTGAAGAAGACGTGAAAATGCATGCTGTACAGGTTTGAGAGCAAAATCTGCAATAGGTATAGGAGTACAACCTAGCATACGTGCAGATCTTATAGTTGTTGCAGGAAGACCTGCAAGCTGTGGACTTCTGGAAACGATGTTAACTGAACTTGCACATTTTTGAAAAAGAACTTGAGATTAAACTTGAAAACTAGGGAGAAAAAAAAACAAGGAAGAACCAAAACAGAAGAGCTGAGACGCAAAAATATTTAAAAAGACACTGTTTACTGCAGTTACTCAGGAACTGCTTTTGATTTGCTTAAAGAGCTGCTTTCAGAAATAAAAAATTTAAAGAGGGTGTATTAATAAAATCTGTTTTTCTGTCTAATTTTTTTTTTTTTTAAGAAATGTATGGCACAGGGTAGAACTCAAAAGTTTTTCTTCACTGGATTCTGACATTTTATTGAATTCTGTTTGTACTTTCTGCAACAGTTTAACAATGATATTTTAAAATATAGCTGAGACTGGTTTTGCTTCAAACATCTGGGAGAGCATAGCTGTCTGAAGACAAGCTTCTGCCATATGTTTCCCCACCAATTGGAAGCAAGAGACATTGCACTGAAAGCTGTTTATGGTCTGGGGTCCCTAAAGGCACATGGGGGCAAACTTTTGCCTGAAGTCTTGGATTTTTATGCAGAATTTTTTCAGCCATCAGTTTTGCATGTTTTCCTTTGAGTGCAAGTGTGTGCTACTGCAGTTTTTTTTTTACGGTGGCATTTGTTCTGAGGAGAGAATGCATTTTTAAAAATGAAGTTAAATAAAGTTTCTTACAAAATAAGTCATTTATTTTCAATTCTTAGACATTTTTTATTTCTTCTCCTAAATCTGTTTTCCTTCACTCTTCCCTTTTGACTGTTACACTATTTTTGGCGAATTGATAATCATTGCAAAGAGAAAAATGTGTTATTTACACAATGTCCATAGATATTGGGAATCTGTGCCATACTTTGTTCCAAATAGAATCAGTTGACAGTTTAAGACCAACTCGTCTTGTATTAAATGTGACTTAAATGCAAAGTAAACCTGTTTTCTATATATGCAGTTTAATGACATCCTTGTATTTTGTTGTCATCTTGACTGTACTAAAGCCTAGCGTGGGCTACTGAACTTTTTTACTTCTGACTAAATGTGACTGTTAGATTATAAGATGCATTTACTACAAAGACAAATCAGAGTGACAGTATGTATTCAAAGCAAGCACAGCAGTGTTCAGTACGGCAGAAGAAATTCCCATTAGCCTGCATGATGGCTTAATACTAGATTTTGCCACCATTGGTATGATGCTAAAAACTGATAGTATGATGTTGGTTGGATAATTCTTGCAAATTCCTACAGAAGAGAGGATGTATTTGTATAGCCAAGTCTGTGCTTGTTCTGTGCTGCTGCTCCATTTATGCAAGAGGGGTTTTTTCTTTAACTGATGCGTGGAAGTCAGCAGCTTCTTTTTACCCAGTGTTTTTCAATTTTTGTATTATGCTAATATTTTGGTAAAAGCCGAGTTGCAGTTAAATGTCACTGTCTGCACCAAAATTCTGTTTGGAAACGTATGCATATTGTTAAGCCTAGTTTCCCTGTCTGCTTTTGCAGATAGATGCATGATACCTGCTCTGTGATGTTAATGTGGTTCTGCTACAAGAAATGACTAGGCTCAACAGGAGAGACACCCATTATTTTTGACAGGGTGAAAATGTCACTAGGAATAAACAGATGTACGTACAGCATTTGGGGAATGAGGTGCACATCTTGACAAGAGTTACCTCTTGTGATAAACTATTTCTCTAAAACTTAGGTTTAGGGTATGGCTTTATTAAGCCTAATCCTCTCGTAAGTGCAGGCGGCTCCCAGAAAGAAAGGGTAGTTTTTTTTCTCCCCCGTTCCAAAGCATTTGATCTAGCAATTCTGTGGCCAAATTTCACTGTTTAGTGAAGCTGTAACACCTTTCATCATATCAGAGGGCTAGGTTCAAGAAAATATGTCTGATTTATATTCTAACTGTGCCTGAAGCTATGAACAACACATTTGAGTATTAGACTGCACTGAGACTTCATTCAAAAAAATCATAGACAGGAGAGTTTTGAATATGGAACTAAATCATCTTTTGTTTGAATCAGCATTTAGTATCCCTGGAAAGACTGGGCAAAATGGCTAGCACAGTGGAAAAGTTTCAGTGCATCACAAGAGCATTTTACAGTTCAAAGGACTGTTGTTTATAATCATTATGGGGGATGGTGTTGCAATAGCTTTAAATTATTATAGCTATATCAGGCTATCAAAATGTACCTTAACAGAACTGGGGGGGAAGAGGACTATGATACTAAATTCAACAGTTTTGCCTAGAGACTGTACAGGCAAGGCTGCTATGCACTTCATATTGCTTTTTCAGGTATTGTGGCAATAAGGCACAGGCCCCTCCTAAAGTAAGGGAGGTAAACTATATATTCTTTCTTCTACATTGTGTTCCCCTTTTCTGTAGCATGGTCCAAAACCCAGATTCATTCCTTAAGTTTTGAAACTGAATCATCATGCATTATATTACTATTGGAATCTTTATACTGACTTGTATTTTTAATGAGAATTCATAAAACTTGTATCATTGGCATTGATCTAAGATTTGTAGAATAAACCCTACTGAATTCTAAAGTCAAGTCTTCTCTAATGCTTAGGCTGTGTCTTCTGATGTTCAATTAAACTCCAAACAGGCTCCATTCAGGTCTAAATTGAGAGAGCTGCGTAGAGCGCTAGCTCAGCTGTCCCTTCATGGTGGTAGAAGAGGTCAGGTGGAAGTGAGTTACAATACAGTTACTGTCAAATTATTTCATTTTTAGGGGTCAAGAACTTTTTCTGTTGCACAGGGAATCTACACCATTACTAGGGCTACTGCCCCTCTGTTCCTGATCTTACAAAAGCCAGTGTAAGTCTCCAGGGATTAGTACTCTGCTAGTTCCATATATTGATCCAGCAGCTGTTGGTTCAGGAGAGCTGCACAGGCTGCTTTGTCAGCCATTCAAATCCAAGCTTCGCTAGTAATGGAGAAAGGATAACTTAAAGCAGATATTAACAGAAATATGCCTCAGCTTATTTGTAGCCTGTGAATGTCAGCAGATGAAAATATTTAGATGCACCACAAAAAAGGCTGGGCTGTTCCTCTCTCAGCAAGAGCTCTACCCCAGTTAAGGACAGGAAGCAACATCATTCTACTGGAGCCATTCCTACAAGTACTTTCTTGCACACTCACACAGAGTAGCTCTCTAGACAATGATCTTCAGCTTCCCATTGTGACAAAGCACTGACCAAGGCCCTGTGCTTTCCCAGATGGGTGACTTTCCCCACCACCCCTTTGATTAAGATGCTTTTTTACAGCTACAACTATTTTCCCTTATTTATACTGTAACTACATCCTTACAACTTCTGTCATGAGGTATTGTTATCAGCTTGAAAGCTTACCCTATCCTTGCCAAAACTCCGATCAAACAGCTACTTTATTGAGAAAGCCACTTGTGTAAGCAGGGGAGGTGACGACAAGAAAGCTTAAGATCCAGTTTTTCATTATCCATCCTGTTTCCTTTTCTTAAGAGCCCATCCAAGCATCCCTGCTATCTGCAGGCAGTGTATCAAGTGGCTTTGGAGCCTTTGTATTGCAACACAGTTTCAGTGTGTGAGCCACAATATTCCAAACCTGTTTCCAAGCTTTCCCTTACCTTGCAACAAGAGCTGGAACTGGATCCAAGCAGAACACAGCAACTTAGTTTGAATAGCAATCAGACATCACTGGTGATCTAACATTGATCCTCCATAAACCTTGAGAAGTAATGGCATATGTGCTCCTGCAGTAGAGTTTAAAGCCTGGGGAACCATTAAATCACCTAACCCAATCTCCCAGATCTTTTTCAGGACACTGCATTTCCCCTACCCTACTGCATTTCAGCTACCTCTGAACACATCATCTCCCCAAAAGATATTCAAGTCCTTGTCTGTAACACTGAGATCAAGAGAACTCACCACTCTCCTCAATAACATACTAAATAGAGGGTAACATATCAGGGCTCTTTTGGGCTGTCTGCCACGGAAGAGACAAGACCCAAAGGTGCGAGATGCAGCCAGAGCAGTTGATCAGACTGAAGGAGCAGTTTGGCCAGAGGGCATGGACCAGAGCCCAAACAGCTCCATGCGTCCAGCCCCCGGGCAGCACATACCCCGTGGGCAGTGAGCACCCCGCTCACCGAGGGGGGTCAGTACATTTGCAGCCCCGCTTCCCACCAGGCCACGCAGTGCCAGTTCACCTTTATTCTGCCCTCCAGGCAGCTTTCGGATCACAGCCAGGTGGCAGAGTGCCACAAGAGTGACGTGAAAGACACCTTGAGGAATGCAGCTGAGGCTGGGGCTCTTTGCTGGCATTTTCCCAGCCCACATGCCCACAGCTGCTGCATTTCCCACACAAGGAATGTCCCCATCCCTGCCAAAACCTCACAGCCCTCTGGTCTTCCTCCCTGCACAAAAGTCCACACACGCTTCATCCTGGTAAAGCCAAACTACTCCAGTAGTTCAGGTGTCAGCATATCCCTAAGGAAAACATGTCTAGGACTTACACAGACGCTGTCCTCCCTGCCTGCTAAGATCCCCTTTAACATGGTTGCTTTGTTATTATCTTACCCACAGCCCTCACAAACCAAATCTGAAGCTTTGAAAGGTAGCCCTCCCTCCAAACACCAGCTAAATCTGGACACAGTTTTGTTCTCTAGAGCATCAGCATCCACACAACCCCACTCCATCCCCTTCCAACCCAAGTTAATTCACGGGCACATCATGACAAACCATCACTTTATTACAATTACTGCACCCAACAGAAGCATCCTCAAGCACTGCTGACACCCCCCACTTCCATGCACCACCCTCCCTGACTGAGCTCCTGCCCTTTGTGCTCACCCACATGACTGACTGCCCATCACCTCTTTGGCACAACACTGTCTTTACCACACGTTGACACCACGCCCCAGCACCTTGTAGCCTGGGAATCCCAGATCCCTTCTGTATAACCTCCCTAGACCTCAGCTGCCAACACAATCCATGTGCATCCATAGGTGTGCATTTCATCCCCTAAATCACGAGGGAAAGTGGTGTCCTGCTCTTGGCAACACTCATATCCTCCCTTTTCTACCCTACAACTACCAGTCTGCATCACCTCAACAGGACCCCAATTGCAAGTTGCAGAGAAAAGAGGGAAGGATTCGAGCATACCAAAGCTTAAGCTTCTGCTACAAAGACAAGACCCAAACACTTTGGGAATTGGCCAGAGATGACCAGGTGTTCTGGGGCAGGAGCTGCCTCTTTCTAGGTACTGCACAAGGAGTGTTGGCCTCAGGTGGGACTTCCAGCCTGTCGCATGAATCACAGCAGCAAGTTCACTTCCTCCCTGACCTAACCTGCAGCCTCTCCAGCTACAGCCAACGGGCTGATCCAAATAAAAGAGCATTGATAATAACTTTATTTGACATATGGCATGTCCCATGATCAGAATTGACAACTCAGATGCAACAGCCCCACAGTAGCCACTTCTCTGTAAGCACTGCTCCCATTTCTACCTTTGCCCTACTTCTGCAGATAGTATGTTAAGGAAATAAGCACTGAGTTGTAAAGCCACGTACTTCCTAACTGAGAAGCCCTGAGCCCAGGCAGAGCTCCCCTGTCTGCTACCTGTGCAGGCACCGTGCTCCTCTCCCCGTCCCGCCGCGAGCTGACCATCAAGTGAGATGGCAGCAGCAGGGGACAAGGAGACACACTGGCATCAGGCTGGTTGGTTTTGCTGGGTGTGCACTCAGCAGGGGCAAAGATTACACAGCCAGAAGGAGACAGCAGATATCTCAGCTGGTAAGCACCAAGTATCCTGTTCTGCAAGAATAGACCACACAAGGCATGTTGCTATGAAAAATGCTTTATGGCAGTGTGGCGTGGGCACCTAGGTGCCCTCAACAAGCTCTGTATGAAGGCACTGGGTCACCAAAAGCAGAATGCTTCCTTTTGCCCTGCAGTGCTCAGGAAATTACACCCTCAAAGGCTTTCTCTGCCTTCCTCAAAGGCCTTCTGCTTTCCTAACCCTTCAGGCGATCAAATCGCTCCATAAAACCCGACTTGTGCTTGCGCACACCCTGCCACAATTCCAAACAACAAGAATTTCAGGAATGTGGTTGTTGGTGCTGTTAAGGTGAGCACGGTACCAAACACACCAAGCATTGTAACTGGAACACGAGGAGCTGGCTGACTGGTTGAAAATGGTGATGACAGAGATCTCATTAGTTATTTAAGGAGTCACAGCAAAGGCCAGCTACTAAACTAAAAGAGTGCCTGGTAAAGACCACCCATAAGGAATGAGCTCACTCAGATTCCCAAGGTTTGTCTGTCTCACTAGCACCTCTTCTATCTAAGGAGAAAACGGGATCTCTAGGTTTTATGTGCTGAGCATGGCACTGTTCTGCATGGGACCGATGTGGACAGCGATGAGGCAGTTATGGGGGAAAAGAGCTGTCCCTCAAAAAGGGGACAGGAAAGAAAGAGCTCACTTGGACTCCAAATGCACTTCAAGTAGGGGTCCTGCCATAATGTAGAATTTATGTTGATCAAAAGCACACTGGGAGCTATTGAAAACTCAAGAGAGATCAGACATTCTTCTCTCCAGCCCTCTGGCTAACTCCAATTCACCAAAATGCCACTTTCTTTATGTCAAATTCTGTCACTAGCTCCCAAACTGGCTTGTGCTGTTTTACAGCAGACAGTGGAGTGCTTCTTTAGGGGGCTCAGTCTTGGATGGGAATCCCAGGTGCTGCAGAAATGAAAGTCTTTCTCTACAGCTTGCCAGTCCCCTGGGCACAGTGCCTCAATTTACCTTAACAAAAGCAAAGATATATCACAGTCCAAAGACAAACACAGGAGTTACTACTAGATTTTGTGATAACCATTCTCAGGTGATAACCACTACTTTAGACTGAGTAAACACCAACACACTAGCATGATAAACCAGAACAAGAACCAGCTGTCAGAGCTGTGATCCAATCCTTAAATGAGGCCCTATTCGGCTAGACTAATGGGGATCTCTATCCAGGGATTTAAGACCCATTTTTTCCCAGGGGGGAGATTTTTCCTCAGGGCCAGCATTTTTCCCGGGGGGGAATCCCTCCTCTTCATCATCCTCCCCCCCCCCAAGCACTTCATGTCATTCAAACTTATTAGTCACAATTTCTAGACCTTACATCACAGAAGACAGATAATCCCCCTTTAGTTCTAGAAAGTGGGATAATCCCAGGTCACAGCCAGCCCAAGGCACTGCCCGGCTGGAAAACAGTCAGAGTTGCCAGCAGTTTCCTTGGTGCTGATCTCTCTCACTCATGACAGACTCCATCAACAGCAGGTTCGAGCCTCACTCCCCAGACACACCGAGACACACCACTGACAGGCTGACTCACTGCCAAGCACCCTTCATATCAAAGCATGCGAGAGGCAGAAAACAGCCCCCACAAAATACAGTGTCCATTCCCTTACCAGCTCCAAATTCACTGGTGCTGGTGATTCCAAGTCCCTGCTTGGATAAGTACTGCAACAGTCATCTAGGTAGTGACATCCTACGTCTAGTTCTTACTCTGCCCTACCAGCAGACAAAGGGAAATAGCTGCTCTGTCACCAATCTGCTCCCCCAGCCTTCCTGCAGAAGCAATTGCCTTCTGTGGGACTGGGATGGGAACATGGCCTCAGGACTACCAGCCCTGGGGGGACCATAAGCCTTGGCAGCACGGCTGGCAGAGCCTGGCCTTGATCCCTAACCCCCACCTCTGTTAAGTGCAGGCAGCCTGGCTTCCAAGGCCACTTTGCCACACAGCCTCACACAGGACCCCTCCCCAAGAGCTCCCTGTCGTGCCCAAGCTGGATGACAGCTGGGACAAAGCATTGCCAATCCCCAGACTCCGTATCTTGGGCTCTTTGTCTCGATGTACAAAGCCTGGGAGGAGACACAGAAGAGACAGCCGCGTCTCTGCTGCCTGGGATGGATGCAGAGGTGACCTACACGCACAGTCAGTCTCCATGGGGATCGGTAACTGTTTGACTACACTTTGAGACCAGCCAGAAAAAAACCTCTCACTGCACAGAGCTACTTCTCAGGAAGTTTACCAAATCACACTATCCAAGTGCAAAACCAGGCCCCTCCGCCCTGCAGCTTTTTATTGTACCCAAGTGAAGAATGACACAGGCTTATGAAGCACTGTCCTACATTCAGAAATAGCGCATTCCTAGGGAGACAGGCACGCAAGCAGAGAGCAATGCTGACCTGACACGCAGACCCCTGCCTGCATCTCCGCAGGCACCGCAGGGTGCAGGCAGAGCTCTGCAGCACAGGCACTCACATATGCAGCCCCCGCTCCCGGGGCATCTGCAGCGTGTGTGGGCAGCGAGACACCGCAGCAAGTAACAGCACCTTTTGGAGACTGTTACTGGTTTGGATTTGGCTCTGGCAAGGGTGGCTTTGGAGGCTTGATGCTCTCCTCAAGACACAGGCTGCAGCTGGCATCAGGCAGCCAGAACCAGGTCTCTGCCCGCAGCTGTGAGGGCTCCAACTTGTCCAGTTGCTCAAAGAAATCTTTGTCCAGAGAAGCATCAGATATGGCAGTCTCAATAGCAGTAAACCTGACTGTGGCCAGGAAATCTTCCACTAGAAGATAGAGAAGCTGCATGTTACAATACAGTGGCTGATATCCTGTCAACTTGGTTCAACCCATAGTGAAACTGTGGCTCACAGGATGGGAGGAGCATCATGCTTCATGTCTCTAAGCAGGACTTCCCAATGCTTTTTCCACCACAGGAAAACTCACAGAAATGAGGGGGGAAAGCTCACAAAACCAAGAAGCAGCAGCAATCAGTTTTGTTTCTGTCCTAGTCAGACTCCTCTTTAATCCTACAGGACATGGCACAGCCATGCCTAGAAACTCTCCGTTCAAACACTGACATTTTGTGCTCTGCCCCTGCAAGAACGCCTCTCCCCTCCAGCCCTGACTCACAGCCGTCTCTTCCCTTTATGCAACCCCATTCCACTTCCTGCACAGCCGGCGGTCGCTCAGCACCAGCAAGAAACGCTGCCACATCAGTGCGCAGGCTAGCGAGACAGTCTGCTAGTGAGGCAGCTTTGTTTCTTCTGCACTCATGCTACTGCCTAAGTTCAAGTTACATTATTCCATTATTACTCTCCCCCAAACATACCCCCGTTTAAATAATAAATATCGAGCTATCTGAAATCAGAATCTGATGCTATAATTAGGCACCCCTAAAGCACACATTGCTGTGTTACACAACACAGCTCAGAGCTCCTGGGTACTGGGTGAAGCTATATTAGCATTTTATTCACATCATGAACAAACTCTTAAAGCAAAATCTCCCAAGTGTTCTTGGTTACTGAGCTTTGGTTCCGATGACAAGGCAGTCTCGGAGCTTGGAAACAGATTTCCCTGGTCTGAAACTAAACCAGAGATGAATTCCAATCACTAGTGAGTGTCAGTCTGCAAGACTAGACTAGAGTTAGCCAAAAGTAAATCTCCAGCACCTATACAAAGCGAATGTCATGTCCTTGGCACTAACTGTTTGCACAATATCTAACCCCATTTATTGCACACAGCTTGTTAATGCTGACACAGCTGGTCTCAGTCCTGTGCAAATCTCAATACCAAGCACTACTGCCAGACCAAGAAATGCCTTCAATTCATTTAAAGGATGAGCTTAAAACAAAAGCCAGGCTCCAAACTTCAAGGCTTCACTGCTCAGCCCCATTTCTGCTTTCTCTTCCCAGCAGCAACAGGGCAAGCTCCTGCCTTAATTTGTTCCTACAGCAGCACCAGGAAGCATTGAACTACCTGCAGTAACTCATTAATAAACTGGACAAATATTTCGTATTACTCATTTTCATCTCACTAACACAGTGATAGCTCTGTCCTTTTTAAAGGACTAGGTGTAAGGAAATGCCATGCTTTGCGGGAGGCCTATAGATACTGGTGGCAGTGAGAACCCTATGACATGTCCAGACAGCAGCGCTATGAGCTAGAGCCACAAGCTCTGTACGCAGCTCCCCCACCTATCTAGTGCAGTTTATAGCCAAGTATTTGCATATCTAGCTCCCACTGGATGCAGCAGGATTAAAATACTTACTTCTTTAAAAATCCAACCCTGGGGCCATCCCTCCTACTGACTTTGCTTGGCAAGAGCCTAACTGGGTAGCACAGGGCCAAAACCTTGCCAGCTGCACACCCAACCTGTACAGCTGTTTTGGAATCTGCATCTGCCAAACAACAGCATACGGAAAAAAAACCAAACAGGGTCAACGTTTTAGATGTGTCATTTCCCAAGATTACCATCAACTGTTAAGAACATTTATGTAATCAAAAGGGCAATACCAGTGGTCAAAGACAGCCCTTCAGCTGTCTCTAGTCAGCATCAGCCTTTCTAGAGAAAAGATTACCTAATTCAACCTAAAATTGAGAGCATTCTTCCAAACACAAGTTTTCTGCATTATCTGCAAGACACGATCTAAATAATTGAAAACTTCACTGAATCTAGGTCACTGAC